>NC_139219.1:237659293-238259293 GCF_055691185.1 Crinia signifera | reverse complement strand
GAGCCCCTACGAAGCTATCTAAAGCTGTGTGTAGGGGATACACACTGCGCTGTCATTCAGGAAAGTAGTTCATATAGGTAAATATGATATATAACACGCCAAGCACAATGGAAGAGGACACGCTGTGAATAAATGTAAAAAGATTTTATATAGACACAAATAATATATTAAAGATCAAGGTGGGTAATAAACAGAAATTGGAGTATAATTAGCACAAATACATACACATACAAATATACATAAAATATATAGCACTTAAATCTGGACCAGTAAACACTTTAAGTTAAAAAGGCAGACTTGATATAATTCCTGTGATGAAATTTGCTGGCGTCCCAGCTGGAATAATAATGTAGTATCAATAAACGATGATAATCCCCTCAGAGAAAAGCCGGTAGATGTACACACGGTTACGGAGCCTTATAGCAGCAGGAAAGTTAGGAAGCCAAAGTAGACCTGGGTTAGCGAGTAGGCTGACACGCACAAGAGTTCATGCTGGTAATGGCATATAAAGCAGATGGCTGGTGCCTGCGTGTTAGTATAGCAGGTAGACAGGGGCGAATTTAGGGGTCAGGCCGCCCCTAGGCACAACATTTTTGTCCCCCCCCCCTATTTTAATGTAATCATATATGTATATACATTGTTATTTATATATTTCATTAAAATTTAACTGTAGCCCACCTCAATATTTTTTTAAGCACTCTGGACTGCTCACTGTACGGAGGACCCAGATGGAGGGAGGCACATATTAGTACAGTGATTAGCAGCACAGTGTCTCCGTCATTCTCTCTCACACTGTGACTGACTGAGTGCAGGGAGGATATGCGCACCGCTCAGGTGCTGGATACACAGCAGCCAATAGACTGTGTGTGTGGAATAGCCAATGGGCGGGCGCCGGCAGCAGTGAGCCTGAGCTATTTCTGGACACGCAGGGGGATCGTCGGACCCAGCTGCTAAGCGGTGATGTAATGTGCATGGCAGAGTGGGTGCGCAGTGGCAGGTAACGAGCGGTACTGCCGCCTACATTTGATAATTCATGTCTGCGCCGGCGGTGTTCATCACTCGCTGCCCACCCGCTGTGCCATGCTGCTATTTAACAGAATGTCAGCCTGCCTGCCGCCCTTAATTGGTGCCGCCCTGAGGCCAGTGCCTCACAGGCCTAGGCACAAATCCGGCTCTGCAGGTAGACACAGTTAGTGATAAGCCCAAGCTGCAGGAGTCACGTTTATGCTCTCATGGTTGCTGGTATAATAACACTCACTAAGTTTGAGGATTGGCGTAGCACCTCTGTCTGCTGCTTGGAGACCGTGTGCTGGAGGTATGCACACCGACAGCGGCTTCCCGTGTGGTGATGAGTGCCAAACTGCACATTGGTAGCAGCGGCGGACGTCCGAACGGATGCGGCAAAGGTCTTCTGGGGGTAAGGGCGGAAGTCTGTAACAAGTGTGCGGTTAGCACTGGCGGAAGTGGGGCAACGCGTTTCGTCTCCCAAACAACTGGAGACTTTTTCAAGCTGTGATTAGCCATTGCTGGTGCTTCATATTTATAAGACAAAGTTAATTGAATAATGATTCAATAATCCACTTAATAGTACTCATTTTCAAAATTATGTGATTTAAGAGTTAAAAACTAAAAACAAACATATACATTTCAGCGTGTCCTCTGAACTCACAGGTATACAAAGTAAACAGACAAAACGGGGGGGGGGGGGGGGGGATATTGATGTTAAATACATCGATTATGAAAATAATCATCTCATTAGGTCAGATAGCATTAATTAGGATATGATATTAGCAAGAGTGATCGGTATAATTAGATACATTTAAAAGAGCAAAAAAAGAGAGAGAGAGTGCAAATAATATTCCTAATTTATCTATAAACGGAACAAAGGGTCATTCTAAATAGGATTAATCTAAACATTTGATCATATTAGAGATTTTAGGTTTTAAATTTTTATAATATCACACCAATAAGTTTATACATCAATACAAATCTATTCAGTCATTGTTAAATCTAATATGAGGATGATGGAGCTGGAGCATAGATCAACGGGTATAAACTTCCATGATTATAAGTACTCAGACAATTCTTATTAAATAAAGATCTTTTAGAACAATAAAGGCATAGATATATTTAGACATAATTCCTCAATCTAAAAGTATATGTCAATCCACATAGAGTTATCTGTAAGGATCAGAAGGAGAGAAGAACTGCAAACCCTGTACCTTGGGAGACTGGGACCTTCTCTTTCTCTCAAGTACAAAAACTCCAAGCTATCTAAAGCTGCCTTATGGCAATGCCGGCCTTGTATGTGTTCTGAGAGAGAGTTGGGGGGGGGGGGGGGGGGGGGGGGGAGGCTAAGAGTTCGGATTTGATTTTTGGCTTGGTAAAAATACAATAAACAATTGATAATCATTGATTACATTGAAAACCCCAAAAGTTATGTAACTTTTGCAATCCAAAATCCCAAAGTTGGATTTCAAATCTGAATTTCAAACTACAGAAAGATCCGAACCTGTATTTCTAAATCGGGTATTGGTTCAGTTAGAATAGTGAAGTAAATCGATTTTTCAGATTGCACATTTTGGAGCCTAATTCATTAAGCATTGCCATTTGAAAGCAATACTCACTCCAAGTAGCAGCCGTAGGAACTAAAACAGGAGCAATTCAACATTTAGCTGACCCAAAGATAGAGATAGCTGACCCAAAGATCAGCTGTCCCTGTGATTCCTATCCCAGCTACTTTGGTAGCATTGAAGCTGAGCACTGCCAAATCTGACTCAGCTTGTGCACATGCAGGGACTGGGGTGTAAGCATGCTCACGAACAAGCTGGCATCCAGCAGAAGGAGCCAAACAGGGATGGAGGCATCTGAGTGGGTCTGTTGTCAGATCCTTGACCTCTTTCTATAGGAAGGAGTGGCGGTCCGGTGGTGTCAAACTCCAAAAATATATTTTTCTAGTTTGACATATTTAATAATCACACAATAGTGTGGCAAGACCACATTGGGACTGAAAGGTAAGTGGGAGATATCTGTAGTATCTCCTATGTACCTTTATAATGAATTTTCCCATTGCTAAATTATTAAAATATTGAAACATTAATTTTCACCTACTTCAGGCAGGGTTGCCTACCCTCCCGGAATGGCCGGGAGGGTCCCGAAAATCGGGTCCCCCTCCCGGTCCCCCGGAAAGGGTGGCAATCCTCCCGCATATCCCCCCCAGCTCCCGCGATGTGTCCCTCGGCGGGGGGGTCCGCAGGTAAAATGCCCCCCGCCCCCCCCCCCCCCGCAGTGCAATGACTGAAATACCGGCATTGCACGGCGGGGGGCGGGGATAAAATGCCGTGAGGGCATCATCTGTTTGGCCACGCCCCGGACCGCCTGTTTTTCCAGTCCAGGAAATGGCCCCGCCCCCCTGCCTGACAGAGCTGGTTGCCCTCTCCCGGCAACTATGACCTACTTTTCTAGAAATGAAGCGACAATGAATAGACCCTTCTTACTTCTACCAGTGGTAAAATAGCACAGTGTAAATGACTATGGCAGTGGTTCCCAAACTGTGTGCCGTGGCTCCCTGGGGTGCCTCGGGACACTTTCAGGGGTGCCGCGGGTTGGTGGTCCAGGACCAATTCAAATTATTTATGACCAATTATTTATGGACAAAACCAGTGCTGGTGGCTGCCAATCATAAAATATATGTACAATCAGAAGCAAATCCTGCCCTTTAAACCATAACTGAACCTAAGAAGCTCATATAAACACAATCTACTTAATTTTATATATATTTTTTGGCGCCTAGGGGTGCCGTGGAATAATTCTGCTACTCTAGGGTGCCGTGATTCGAAAAAGATTGGGAACCCCTGGACTATGGCTTGTTCTCATACATTGTTTCTGTTTGTTGTCATGAATTATTTTTTCTTGATTTCCGATCCCAAGACAAGTGTATAAAGGACAGTTCTAGCACAGTAGCTCCATCTGCTTGTCAGAGGCTGCTATGCAGTAACAGGCAATCACATTAATGAAGCAGAAGTATATATATAACCTACAATAACCTATGTCCACATACATACATCCTCTTATCGCACCAAATAGCCATGAACTCTGCTACCTTAGCCCTCAAAGCACTAATCCTACATACTCAATGGTAAATGCATGAAGCGGTGAAAAGAAAGTAGAAGTGAGCCAGTAGCGATGTTGCCCATAGCAACCAATCAGCTGCTACATCTAATTTGATAGAATGCACTTGATAAATATTACTTCAAAGCTGATTAATGGCACCGGGCAGCTTCTCCACTAGCACAGTTCCCTATTTTCACTGCTTCATACATCTCCCCATCCGATCACTATAAGCATACTGTTTAGTATGTTTTGGAAGTGTAACAAATTGGCAGCAAAAAAAGTTCAGTAGGGAGTACCTCCCAAATGTGCATAGGGAAAGGGGAGTGTAGGTGCAATGGCATGGCATTGGGTGAGAGAGATGTGGCCTCAGGTGGGAGGGGCATGTCCTTGCAGCATAACCCTGTTAATGGCAATTTGGGGGCATGCCCAGCAGCCCAGTGCTTCTTGAGCAACTAGGCAACCCCCAGGCTCAACTCGCTGCACTTAGATGCCATGCACGTGTGCACACCACCTATTCAGTGATCACTTGCTGCTTGCAGAGCAGCAGTAATCAAAGGCTCCCTCATTCTTCACCATTGCCCATGGGTGGGACCTTGGGACAGTGTCCTGCAGCATTACTGCCTCACAGCACTGAGGTCATGGATTTGATCCCCAGCATGGCCATATCTGTGCAGAGTTTGTATATTCTCCCCGTGCTTGCATGGGTTTACTCCGGGTACTCCGGTTTCCGCCCACAATCCAAAAATATACAGGTAGGTTAATTGGCAATTAAAAAAATAGCCATAGAATATGTGTGTGTATACATGTGGTAGGGAATATAGATTGTGAGCTCCACTGGGGCAGGGACTGATGTGAGTGTTCAAATATTCTCTGTAAAACGCTTCGTAATACCGTATGTATGCGCAGGGGCGGGCTGGGCTGGGGGTCAGGGTGCCATTTGGCCCCCGGGCCGCTTAGCCAGTCACTGGCTGCGGGCCACGCTGGTCACCATAAACCTTCTCCAGGCACAGGCAGCCCTCCTGCGCTGGCCGCGGCTTCCAGAACACGGCCGCGGCTACAGGAAAATGGCCGCTGGCCCCCAGCTCCATAATGTCCTTTTTATGTTGTGATGCCCAGAACTGGACACTGAATTACAGGTGGGCCTTGCCAATGCTTTATACAGGGACACATCACTTTCCAGTATTTGTGAAAAGAATAAAGAAATGGTGTTGCCTATTGGGCACAATCCTTTGGAAGTTATGCTTTCTGTAGCATGCTGCGTACAGGCAAATCTCATCCCCATGGAATCCTGTGGGAATTGCTGTACCACAGGTCCATAGCAGATATCTCCGTTACAGTACTGTAGTTAAAGGAGTTTTGAGGTTTAAAACGTACCTCTCACCCAAAGAGTTAAAATGATAGAGCTTTACCTTTAAATAAAATGTATAAAATTTATATTTTCCATACAGCATTCAAGTTTTATTCAACATAAATTCATATCGCACATGCTGTGCTCTAAAGAAATTTCTTTAGGCTCATTCTGCTACAACTGGACATTTAGTATTTACAGTATACAAGAGAGCCACTGGTGATTATTCTAACTAGAGATGTGCGGCGGCCACTTTTTCAGGTTTTGGTTTTGGATCTGGTTCTCCCTTCGTATTTTGGATCTGGATTGGTTTTGGCAAAACCACCCTTGCGGGTTTTGGTTTTGGATCTGGATTTTTTGGGAAAAATGCTAAAAATTGCTAAAATAATAGTTTTCGGGCCTGTTTTTGCCCCTAGAGTGTTATTAAGCACAATAACATTAGTTTCCACTCATTTCTAGACAATTTTGATCACTTCACAGCTCACAAAATCGTTTTCATATACTGTAGTAGGGCCATAAGGTTATCCTGAGGTAGCTGAATGACTAAGCTAGGCGACAGCAGTGGGCATCACATACATGTGGACCTTACACTTCCAACCTGTTGGAAGCAGAGCAGCACTACAGGGGCAGACAAGGTGGCAGTTTAACAACCCCCCCCCCCCCCCCCCAAAAAAAAAGAGCAAAGAATACAAAGATGTGCAAGTTGAAATTGTCCTTGTAGCTGCGCTCCTCTGTTAGAACCTCCACACATCCACACAAGTACCAAGAGCCCAATGTGGATTGATTTTGCAGTTTGGCATGTGCAGCCAAGGAGCAGTGGGTGTTTGGTGCAGCATTGACTGTGTCTGCAAGGTAGTATCTGATTGGATCAGTTTAATATCTAACAAGACCCCTATCTGGCGTGAGGTCACATGGTTTGTGAAGTTACCTCCTTATCAAACTTGATCAGACTGGCTATGCGTGCGTTCCATTTCCTCCCTCACCACTTCACCACATTACATGTGTTCCTCCTGAAGCCACGCACCTGGTCTAGTACGCTGACCATCAGCAGCTGTTGGGACTTCTTCAAACATTTATCAATCCATCCATACTATCCCAAAAGGAGGATAAATACTCTGGATGTCACTGATGACATATATTCTTCCCCAATAGAGAAGGACCGATCTTCGTTCAAAGCTATACTAGTAGCTGCGCTCCTCTGGTAGAAGATCCAATCAAGTACCAAAACCCCTGTTTGGCTTGATTGTGCACTCTTCCTCATGTTCAGCCAAGGAGCAGTGGGCGTTTCGTGCAGCACTTATTAAGTCTGCAAGGTAGTATCTGATTAGATCAGTTTAATATCTAACAAGACCCCTATCTGGCGTGAGGTCACGTGGTTTCTGAACGCTGGGAGCATTACCAGTTGCCTCCTCATCCATCACCTAATGGGTGGAGGGGGTTGGGGTAATTGGTGGCAGGGGTGGGGTAATTGGTGGCTTCCACCTCTCTAGGACCCCAGGTTAGGAGATCCCTATATAGTCTACCCTTATAGACCGCTATCTAGGTAGTAGGGTCAATTTGCCTGCGACATCTGTCACCCAATTCACCGCTAAGAATAATTTGTTTGAGCTGGCTGGCTAGGTGTGTTTTCCCTTACCTCCCTCACCACTTCACCAAATCACGTGTGTTCCTCCCGAAGCCACGCACTCGGTCTAGGAATGGATAAGACCATGGATGTCCCTGAGGACATGTTTTCATCCATTACGGATGGGGTGGAGAGCGAATCACCCATCTCCCCACCATTCATCCATCATAGATTTAAAAATTTATGACGCTACAAAGAGCCAACAAATGATGCAGAAAGAGGTGCAAGAAAGATTTGAAAGGTCCGGCTCACATATGGCATTCGCGGACACACTTAGACTCTCCTCTGGGATTTGTGACATTTGTGAACTCGCCTTTGTCTTAAAAACTTTCATTCTTTTTTTTTGTAGTAGCAGAAGGGCTACCATCATTCTTCTGAGATGCTGTACCATCAGTCAGAAACAAAGGCCAAGGCCGTAGCCTTTCCTTCCCACTGCGTGTGGTGAACGGCATATTGCCAATTTTATTTTTCTCTGCACGTGACTTAATTTTTTTTTTATGGACCATTGTAAAATGAGATTTCTGCTTTGTTTTTACATGGCCTCTAGGCCTTTGACCATCGGCCTTGCCATCATGAATCTGACTGGTGGTAGCAGCTTCAGAAGTTCTATCAGGTTGCTGATCTCCCACTATTTCCTCCTCCATCATCCTCCAAAAATTTGTTTTTTTTATACTTTTATTTATTTTTCTGATTTTTTACACTGGACACAGCCTGTGACACTGGACACTGCCCCTGGTCACTGGACACTGCCCCTGGACACAGCCCGTTACACTGGATATATGTCGTCACACTGGACACTGGATATATGTCGTCACACTGGACACAGGATATATGTCGTCACAGTGGACACTGGATATATGTCGTCACACTGGACACAGGATATATGTCGTCACAGTGGACACAGGATATATGTCGTCACACAGGACACAGGATATATGTCGTCACACTGGACACAGGATATATGTCGTCACACAGGACACAGGATATATGTCGTCACACTGGACAATGGATATATGTCACGTTGGACACAGGATATATGCCGGCACACATTACATGTCACACTGGACACAGGATATATGTTGTGACTTGTGACACTGGACACAGGATATATTGTCGTCACACTGGCCATTGGATATATGTCGTCACACTGGACACAGGATATATGTCGTCACACTGGACACAGGATATATGTCGTCACACTGGACAAAGGATATATGTCGTCACAATGGAGACTGGATATATGTCGTCACACTGGACACAGGATATATGTCGTCACACTGGACACAGGATATATGTCGTCACACTGGACACAGGATATTTGTCGTCACACTGGAGACTGGATATATGTCGTCACACTGGACACAGGATTTATGTCGTCACAGTGGACACAGGATATATGTCGTCACACAGGACACAGGATATATGTCGTCACACTGGACACAGGATATATGTCGTCACACTGGACACTGGATATATGTCGTCACACTGGACAATGGATATATGTTGTCACACTGGACACTGGATATATGTCGTCACACTGGACACAGGATATATGTCGTCACACTGGACACTGGATATAAGTCGTCACACTGGACAATGGATATATGTCACGCTGGACACAGGATATATGCCGGCACACATTACATGTCACACTGGACACAGGATATATGTTGTGACTTGTGACACTGGACACAGGATATATGTCGTCACACTGGACACAGGATATATGTCGTCACACTGGACACAGGATATATGTCGTCACACGTGACACTGGACAATGGATAAGATATAGGCCGTCACACTGGACACAGCCCCTTGTATTACTGCAGCCCCTGTACACAGTGTACTACTCAGCAGCACTGCAGCCCCTGCGTGTGAGCACTGCAGCACTGAGTTAGTTAGTTAAATCACAAAAAACACAGGGTTTAGGGCTAAATAAATCACAACACAGGGCTTAGGGCCAGGGCTGGCAACAGAAATCTTGGGGCCCGGTACATTGATATCTCTGGGGCCCCCTAACCACGCCCCCTTGAGCAGAATATTTTTAGTATACTGCATATTGAGGGGTGTCTGGGTAAGTACCCTAACAGGAATCCAGGCTTGTGCCTTTATAAACCATTTATAGGCACTTCACTGCTGCAGCTATGCTTACAGCTGCCAGAAGTTAGGGGCCCCTCACAAGCTTGGGGCCCGGTACAGGTGTCCCCTTTGACCCCCCCTGTCGCCTGCCCTGCTTAGGGCTAAATAAATCACAACAGGGCACGGGCCACAGGACAGCCCCTGGACAGTGGACACTGCAGCCCCTGCGTGTGAGCATTGCAGCACCTAGTTAGTTAAATCACACTACAGGGCTCAGGCCTATAAACAGTCACTGACTCTCAAGTCTACAACACAGGGCAGTGAGGGCAGGTCATGGAGCACAGCACAGCATGGAGCACATGGCACAGAGCACAGCACAGGGCAGTGAGGGCACAGGTCAGGTCACGGAGCACATGGCACGGAGCACAGCACAGGGCAGTGAGGGCACAGGGCAGGTCACGGAGCACAGCACAGCACGGAGCACATGGCACGGAGCACAGCACAGGGAAGTGAGGGCACAGGTCAGGTCACGGAGCACAGCACAGCACGGAGCACATGGCACAGAGCACAGCACGGAGCACACGGAGATTCCCAACCACCCACTCCAAGATTGGAGTGAAGATGGTGGGGCGCGCGTGCGTCTTTTATAAGATCCCGCTCCCGCGAGAATCCGACAGCGCGATGATGACGTTCGGCCTCGTTATTGGTCCGGAATTCAGGCGGGAATTCCTGAGCCGGCTCGGATCTGACCCGGATCCCCGATATTCGGATCTGCCGGATCTTGGGGATCCGGACCCGCTCATCTCTAGTTAACACATGGATATAGGTCAGACCAATACAGTAGTACAACGGGAAACACTCACATTAGTGGGAAATAACACATCAGACACTGATTGGCTTGTCAGGCTTTTTATTGTTGACAACAACAGATTCATATAGAGGCCGCTCAGCGACCAAATGACTCCATAGACAGTGACAGCAATATGATGTTTCACACTTGCTGGATATGGAGAGAGGGAGTTGTGAAGACAGAGATTGGGGGTAGGGGGATTACCCGTCAACGGGACAGGCATGGGTAGGGGGATGAGCCGTCAACGGGACAGGCATGGGTAGGGGGATGAGCCGTCAACAGGACAGGCTTTAACAAAGTTGCACCAACTGTAATGATTAGTTTGATGCAACATATTATAAACTGACTCAAGTCAAACTTTTTAAAACAAGTTCCCAGGTTATGGGAAATGTCCAGGTTAAATATCCACGCTGGGCATCCCGTCCTCCTCCTCCTCCTCCTCCTTCCATAGGAAGCTGACATCCACCCGCTTCTTATAGATGATCTTCCTATAAAAACAAACGTTGATCAGTGACTGTTATTGTGAAGACACAAACGTTTGCTATGTACAAGTCATCTCATTATTCCCTGGCCTGCTGTTATCTGACGCCTGCACCATGTTACTGGCCCTTACTGTGTGATTCCTCTTTGGACCAATAAGAGCGCTGATGCTGTGGGAGTGACATGACAAGGACGGCCCCATACAGGAAGCCCAGTGTACAGTGATGTGAGATTTCAGAGAGGAAATAAATCAGGGTTGCCTACCTTCCCGAAATGGCCAGGAGGGTCCCGCGAACCACCCCTCAGAGGGGTGGGGTCCGTGGGTTAAATGATGCTAATCGCCTAATTTTAGCCCCGCCCCACAGTGCAATGCCTGAAATACCAGAATTGCACAGCGGGTGGCGTGGCTAAAATGATGCAATCACTCTCGTCAGCCCTCCCATGGCTCCACCCCTGCACCTACCATTTTCTCTCCGAGCAATGGCCTCACCTCTCTGCCTCACTGAGCTGGCTGCCCTCTCCCGGAGAGGACAGCCAGAAAGTCGGCAAGTGTGAAATAAGTTCCTCTAATGGGGCCACACGGAGCGATTTTGGCCTATTTTCTGATTGGATCCCATATAAATTGAGCACACATGGCTGTGTGTAGGGCCTATAGCGATAGTGATGTGTGGCCCCGTGCATCGCTATAGCCGGGAGATGTAGATATTGCATGCAGTATAAATCTAGTAATCACCTGTGTTCTCTATACGTGGACAGTGACAGATCGCTGTGTACTGAGAGAGCTGTCCTGTGTGCTCTATACTGTGCGATCTGTGCTGAGGGGTCAGTGCTGAGCGATCTAGCATCACTCAGATCACTGATAATATCGCTACATGTGTGTAGGCCCTATATTTACATGACTTCATTTCTCCTTATGTAGCATTTCTCCTAATACATTGTTACACTCATTAGTATAATGATATATACATGTATGTCATACACGTAGGATACCAGCCCATCAGCGCTGTGTGAGAGAACTTGTGTAGCGGCCCCAGTTGCAGCAGATATGGAGATACCGGTTCTACATCACAGCATGTGTGTAAGACAAGTGTCCTGAAATCTACCCCAGCGTCCAGAGCAGGGAGAACGCGTGTATTGTGCCGGCAACCTACCAGGGAGAGGAGTCACTGCTCGCAAAAGAGCTGGTGTCAGTGCCATCAAGAGACGTTGTATCATCTGAAAATGAGAGACAGAATCCGATTGGTTGCTGTGGGCAACATCAACTCTTTTCATTGTTGTAATTGTACCCCTTAATATCTATGGGCTCTATGTAATAGGCTGTGAGTTCTATTACATATATACTAGTTACCTGCCTGTCACAGAACTCCCAGCCTATTACATATATACTAGTTACCTACCTGTCACAGAACTCCCAGCCGAATTACATACATACTAGTTACCGGCCTGTCACAGAACTCCCAGCCTATTACAGGTATACCAGTTACCAGCCTGTCACAGAGCTCCCAGCCTATTACATATATACTAGTTACCTGCCTGTCACAGAACCCCCAGCCTATTACATATATACTAGTTACCAGCCTGTCACAGAACCCCCAGCCTATTACATATATACTAGTTACCAGCCTGTCACAGAACTCCCAGCTTATTACATATATACTAGTTACCAGCCTGTCACAGAACTCCCAGCCTATCACATATATACTAGTTACCTGCCTGTCACAGAAATCCCAGCCTATTACATATATACTACTTACCAGCCTGTCACAGAACTCCCAGCTTATTACATATATACTAGTTACCAGCCTGTCACAGAACTCCCAGTCTATTATGTACATACTAGTTACCAGCCTGTCACAGAACTCCCAGCCTATTACATATATACTAGTTACCAGCCTGTCACAGAACTCCCAGCCTATTACATATATACTAGTTACCAGCCTGTCACAGAACTCCCAGCTTATTACATATATACTAGTTACCAGCCTGTCACAGAACTCCCAGCCTATTACATATATACTAGTTACCAGCCTGTCACAGAACTCCCAGCCTATTACATACATACTAGTTACCTGCCTGTCACAGAACTCCCAGCCTATTACATATATACTAGTTACCAGCCTGTCACAGAACTCCCAGCTTATTACATATATACTAGTTACCAGCCTGTCACAGAACTCCCAGCCTATTACATATATACTAGTTACCAGCCTATCACAGAACTCCCAGCCTATTACATATATACTAGTTACCAGCCTGTCACAGAACTCCCAGCTTATTACATATATACTAGTTACCAGCCTGTCACAGAACTCCCAGCCTATTACATATATACTAGTTACCGGCCTTTCACAGAACTCCCAGCCTATTACATATATATTAGTTACCGGCCTGTCACAGAACTCCCAGCTTATTACATATATACTAGTTACCTGCCTGTCACAGAACTCCCAGCCTATTACATATATATTAGTTACCTGTCTGTCACAGAACTCCCAGCCTATTACATATATACTAGTTACCTGCCTGTCACAGAACTCCCAGCTTATTACATATATACCAGTTACCAGCCTGTCACAGAACTCCCAGCTTATTACATATATACTGTACTAGTCCAGAACTCGCACAGAACTCCCAGCCTATGGGGGAGATTCTCTAAAGCAAGAATTCAGTAAAAACCCTGTTATCTGTGTTTTTACCGCATTTTCATATGCAGCAAAACCCGCATGGCGGGTTTTCGCTGCGAGGGGTATCGCCAGCAAAAGTGGGCTTCTTAACGCAACCCACGCCGTCCCGAAGGAACCCCCGCCGCCTCGTGCCGACACCCCCCCTTCTCACCTGCTGTGTCCAGGCAGCACAGCGCTGCCTGGACATGTGACCTCCTCCCTGCACTGTATCCTCTTCCGGGTGCAGTGAGGAGAGGCCACCCGGCAGCAGCAGCAGCAGCAGCCCCGGGTAATGGAGGGATGGGGGAGCCGCTGGGACCCGCAGCACATCGCCGGCAAGATTGCAAAGGACAGCTCTTAACGCAAGAGCTGTCCTTTGCCATAATTATCGCATATGTTACAGCATATGCGATAATTAGGTCTGCGGTAGCCGGCGATGTGCGGCGGACAGGAGGCGCGGATGTTACAGCATCCCGCTTTATTACATACATACTAGTTACCGGCCTGTCACAGAAATCCCAGCTTATTACATATATACTAGTTACCAGCCTGTCACAGAACTCCCAGCCTATTACATATATACTAGTTACCAGCCTGTCACAGAACTCCCAGCCTATTACATATATACTAGTTACCAGCCTGTCACAGAACTCCCAGCCTATTACATATATACTAGTTACCAGCCTGTCACAGAACTCCCAGCCTATTACATACATACTAGTTACCTGCCTGTCACAGAACTCCCAGCCTATTACATATATACTAGTTACCAGCCTGTCACAGAACTCCCAGCTTATTACATATATACTAGTTACCAGCCTGTCACAGAACTCCCAGCCTATTACATATATACTAGTTACCAGCCTATCACAGAACTCCCAGCCTATTACATATATACTAGTTACCAGCCTGTCACAGAACTCCCAGCTTATTACATATATACTAGTTACCAGCCTGTCACAGAACTCCCAGCCTATTACATATATACTAGTTACCGGCCTTTCACAGAACTCCCAGCCTATTACATATATATTAGTTACCGGCCTGTCACAGAACTCCCAGCTTATTACATATATACTAGTTACCTGCCTGTCACAGAACTCCCAGCTTATTACATATATACTAGTTACCTGCCTGTCACAGAACTCCCAGCCTATTACATATATACTAGTTACCAGCCTGTCACAGAACTCCCAGCCTATTACATACATACTAGTTACCAGCCCGTCACAGAACTCCCAGCTTATTACATATAAACTAGTTACCAGCCTGTCACAGATCTCCCAGCCTATTACATATAAACTAGTTACCTGCCTGTCACAGAACTCCCAGCCTATTACATACATATTAGTTACCAGCCCGTCACAGAACTCCCAGCTTATTACATATATACTAGTTACCTGCCTGTCACAGAACTCCCGGCCTATTACATATATACTAGTTACCAGCCTGTCACAGAACTCCCAGCCTATTACATACATACTAGTTACCAGCCTGTCACAGATCTCCCAGCCTATTACATATAAACTAGTTACCTGCCTGTCATAGAACTCCCAGCTTATTACATACATATTAGTTACCAGCCTGTCACAATGACGGTACAACATAACAGTAATGTTGGCACCACCGCCCAAACAAAGCAACACTAGAATAAGAAAAGTGATCAGTAACAAGCAGCCCATACATAGCACCTGGGGGAAACTTACCATCAAAGGGCAGGTAGGAGGCCACTCCCTCAGAGATGGCTGCTGATACTGCTGCTGCCACATACGTCTCTTGCCCCAGTTTGGTGTCCGGCTTGGCTGGCACTTTGCCGGGCAATGGGGGCCGCGCACTGGTGGGGGGCATATACATCAGCCCAGAATAGCCACTGCTGCTGCTCACACTGCTCGTATCATCTGGAAATGAGAGACAGAATCTGATTGGTTGCTATGGGCAACATTACCTTGTTTCATTGTAGTATATGTACCCTGTACTGTGTATGGGCTCTATGTAATAGGGTGTGAGTTCTGTGCGGAGGCGCAATCTCCTCTGTAGTGCGCCCGAACATAGCAACACTAGAATTAGAAAAGTGATCAGAAACAAGCAGCCCATACATGACACCTGGGAGATGCTTACCATCAATAGGGAAGTAGGATGCCACCACTTCATGTATGGCTGCTGCCACCGCTGCTTCCACATATGCCTCTCGCGCCAGGTCGGGCTTAGCTGGGAGATCGCCGGACACATTGGTGCAGGGCACGGCAGGCTGCACGCTGGGGGGGGGGGGTGCACGCAGGTCGGAGGCTGCACGCTGGTGGGGGGCTGCATGCAGGTCGGAGGCTGCACGCTGGTGTGGTGCTGCACGCAGGTCGGAGGCTGCACGCTGGTGGGGGGGTGCACGCAGGTCTGAGGCTGCATGCTGGTGCGGTGCTTGGCCTCTCCATTATTACGCCTCGCAGACTTGCCTGGCTGTAAGGAGCAGAGGAAGAGAGATCATGAGCTGTGACTACAGAACTCTCCGCAGTACAAGCACTTTCTACCATGGAAGCAATAGAACAGATCAGGGCAGTGGAACCAGCTGTAACTTCACCATTGTGGCTTATAATGTATTGCTATAACTATTAGTACCGGAGTCAATGTACAGTAGCGCACGCAGGGGGGTTTATGAGTACCCAGAAACCCCCCCTCCATGAGTCTAAGGACCCTAGGCTGAAAGCTGAGGGTCCCCTCTTTCCATGGGTACAAGAATTTAAAAAATCGGCCCTTGGGAACCGGAGATATCTGACTTCAAATCAGTGGTCCCCATCCAAGCCTGTTAATTGCTCTTCTCAGTCAGATATTTCAGGTTCTGTCTGACTTAGGGCGGGATGTATTAAAATACCTTCGCCGCCCCCCCCCCCCCCCCCCCCCCCGCCGCGATGCTGCAGCATATGCACTAACATATGCGGCTGGCATCGCGGTGCGGTGACGGAGGCCCCCTGCGATACCTGTACACTGGTGTGCGGGGGGTCTCCGTCACCTCCCTGCTGCCACGCTCTCCCCTCACGCCGGGGACAGCTATGCATGCTGTCCCCGGCGCTTCCTCCTCCCCCCTGCAGCTGGAAGGACATCCGGCTGCTTCACTAGGGGGAGGCAGGGCTTACCTTCCAGGGTCCAGGAGGACCCTTCAGAAAGGTAAGCCAGAGGGGGGTCGGCATCGGTGTCGGCGAAAAGAAGCGAAAAAATGCGGTATCATTTTTGATACATTGGAAAATGCTGTAAAACCGGGGGTTTTCCGCATTTTCCATTTGATACATCTCGCCCCTAGTGTTTTTCTGAGGGTATATTCCAAAAGCTGGGACTCTCCCCCTTTAATGGACACTAGAAGCTTGTCTCTACTGTTCCCACAACAAGCAGCTGGTTACTGCTCCAGCTCCACACACCTGGTATGTAGTATTATATACTCGTGGGCAGATTGCTCTGCCTCCTGAACTCTGATCCCCTAGTCCCCAATACTATTTGGTAGGTGGGATTATCTAGTTTTTAATTCCATTAAAATCTAAGAAATCTATTTCCGGAATGGAGATATCTGCAGTCAAGCAAGCTGTCCTCCCACCAGAAACTTATGAATAATAAGCCCACTCCACTATACACCCCTCCTCAGCCTATTAAACATCCTCTAACACCCTGGAAGTTATGTATCAGGGCCCCTTCATTCAGCCCAATGCCCCCTTCTCCCGCTCCATCTCCCACCATCTGTGCAGTAAAAGGGTAATTAGTGGAAATTACTGATCCAGGCCCTACATGCTGAGCGGTTGATATAATACCCCCTACCACCTGCGGGACATCAAAGCTTCCCTCACCCCTACCGCTGGAGGATCGGTAGGGGCCCCAATACATTGCTATGCCCAGGGGTCTACACTGCAGTTGACGCCCCTGTATGTATATATATGTACAGTATGTATATGTATTTATTATTATTATTATTATTATTTATATACATTTGGTCTATCTATAATACTTTAACTGACCCGGCATATATTGGGTCACCTAAGTGTCCATCTCTGTGCTTTGCTCCGCCCCTCTGGAAACCCCCTTCTGAAAATCCTGCGTTTGCCCCTGATGTATAATGACTGAGAGAAGGTCCGCTCAGCTTTCTTACAGTATATTCACTAAGTTTCATATACTGTCAGTAATATGTAACCATTGTTAGGGTAACACTCGCTGGAGAGACCAAATGACCAGGTCCCTGTGCACCAAGGGGTATGCACTAGCACACAAAGGAGGGGCACCCAGTAACTAGAACACCCCCCCCCCCCCCCCACAGATTTTCCTTTAAACGTCTGTGCTCACTTCGGCAATCAAAGCCCCGCCCGTCACAGCATAATTTCATGAGTAGCGGGTCTGTGGTCTTTATCTCCAATAGGACTCAAGGCACTTATCAGAACCCCTCCCACTGTGCAGGGGAGTGACAGTCATAGATTCAAAGCAGCACTGCTAATTGGA
This sequence comes from Crinia signifera, assembly GCF_055691185.1. Lineage (NCBI taxonomy): Eukaryota > Metazoa > Chordata > Amphibia > Anura > Myobatrachidae > Crinia > Crinia signifera. The sequence continues at coordinate 238,241,669 of NC_139219.1, read as the reverse complement.
CGACCACTAGATGAATATGTGTATATGCGTATATGTATAAAATATATAATTAAATACCTTACAACTTGGACAAAATGCTCTGTTCTTGGACTAGTTTAATTATATATGACCATCGGTGTGGTTGCCATCGATGGTGATATTGCATGTGGTCATCAATGGTAGAAATCTACAGTATGTATTTGTGGTTTCAACAACCAATGGTCATCCCTTTTATGTGATTGACTGGCTCGTGATCCAATCAGTACCACGGGCACGGCAGCACAGGTTTTATGTTGCACCATCGATGAAGGCAAACCATCTGATTCTCCATCGATAGCTAAAATGTTTTATTCTACATCAGTCATAAACCATCAATCACTATGAATCATCGATGGTGGTTGTAGATCCCTACTCTTATTTTAGGATTGCTATCACCTTTCTTCACAAGTATCTAGTATAACACAGGTGACAGCAATCATAATATCAGAGGGAAGCGCAGGAACAGAGCATTGTGTCCCTCCTGGAATTGGTCATGTTGGGAGAAACCCCCCACTAAATGTGACTGCTCATTGGACATAATGAGAGTTGATATTAACTCTAACTCCTGGGACCTGTGTATTTCATATGTGCGCATATTACAGGGATGATCTGACAACACTGGTCACCAGGCGCATGGGCAGTTAGTGGCAGTTAGAGTCAGGTGGGAGGAGAGTGGGCAGGAGGCAGCTACTGGTAGGAGAAGGAGCACACTGTACACAGCCAAAATTGGGAGAGGGGGTCTCCAGGGGGAACCTACATGTACGACAGCAGCAGAAGTGCTGCCGAACTACATAGCCCAGCAAGGTTTTGAGATGACACTTCAGTGCTGTTAATGTGAAATCCTGTGAGGCTAATGGTAAAACGTGAGTGTTATTATTACACAACATGCCCACATTATGTGATACTGCTGCCTGGGAATTGTACAGGGGAGGGTGCAGGAGAGGAACATAATGTCACCCACCCATGTACCCCTAATGCCACATACAGGGAAAGGAGCATCACCCACCCATGTACCCCCTAATGCTACATACAGGGAGCATCACCCACCCATGTACCCCCTAATACTACATACAGGCAGCATCACCCACCCATGTAACCCTAATGTTACATAACTGTAATGGTCCATCTAGTGGTCCTTGGCATGTAAAACACTTGAATTGCCCCCATTTTTGTTACATGGATGTTCAATACATGTAAAAAAACCTAATTAAAAGTGTGGAAATTTGTGCAAATTGAGAATAACAATACAATATACCTATCCCCCCATCTAGGCTACAGAAAGAACTGGACAAATCACCCCCATATCTTGCCCAGAAACACCCAATATTGGGTGAGCTCCCCCTATTGCGGCCTGTGATAATCCTCTATATGCAATGTACAATCCAAAAATATAACAGCGCACTTACCTCCCTCCTGGGTGCAGGGATACACATTTTGCTGCAAAGACAGCCCATTATATCACAGGTAACTGCTGAAATTTAAGCTAGAACGCAAGAGAGCATAAAATGCACGTCTTGTCCTGACAACTCCAGAGTCTCAGGTGATGAAGTCCCTGTGTCACAGAGCACTTGTGATGTCATAATGATGTCATGGGACAAGATGGCCGCCATGCAGAAAAAAATTAAAGCAAAAGAGTCTCAAATTGTGTTTATGGATAAGTGGGGGCAGAGCAGTGCACATCCCAACTGTCCTGATTCACAGGCCTCAAAGGGGAACAGGGAAAAGTACAAATAATCACCTTTGCCTGCGATTTTACCTCCAAACCTATGGATTTACTATTCAGCGGTTTGGAGAGTAATTGGCGGGTGGATGAAGGGGATAGGTAACAATTTTAAGGAAAATTCGTTTTTTTGATGGAGGAAAGTTTTATTTCCTATTGACATGAATGTTATTGTACATGTTGGTAATTTACTGATATATTTTGTGTATAAAAGGTTATGTCTTCCTTCAGTGTTAGTGGGTATTACTGTATATGCCTCAATATCTTCTAACCAAAACATAACACCGTCATACACTCACCTCTATATACTGATAAAACATTGGGATATGTGCAGCAGTTTTACAGTTGGCAAAAGCAGCACAAAATTAGGGATAATACAGTTACTATGAGGCGACAAAGAAAAGGGGCGTAGCGCGAGGCTTAGACCCCGTGACTGATTCCATGAGCCGTGACCCCACCCCTTTTTGTGCCCAAATATATACTGTTAAGGAGGCAACAAACATTATTAGTTATACCATGGGGGCATATTATTAAATTGATCACTAATGTGGGCAAAAAAATGTGTTTACGATAACGCAATCCTTATTATTTTACAGAAATATAATTGGTGGTCACATAATAAAATATTATTTGATGCTCCCATTATAAAGACTTTTATTTCCCTGTTAGCAAAAACATAATATTGTCCCTTAGTTATTTTTTGATAAACAATATTGTTCTCTTAAGGCCCCAATCAGACCTGATTTCCCCGGCAGCTCCGTGGGAGAGGTCACACAGGATTAGGCAGTTGATGTGCCAATTTTAACATGTGATAAATTCCTATGTGCAGCATATATGGGGTGACATTTAATAGAATGCGATTTTTTCGCACTTTCAAAATCGCCCATTATCGCACTTTTTTTAAATCGCATTTTTGCAGCGAATTTGCATATTTAATGAGGTGCATATTCCGAAAAGAAAAGTGCGATTAAGTGCGATAATGGGCGAATTTTAGGCATGAAAATGGGCGAATTTGAGGTAATGTGCGATTTTGTGTTTGTAAAAGAAAAAAAAAACGGCATGAGGTCCCCCCTCCTGAGCATAACCAGCCCCGGGCTCATTGAGCCGGACCTGGTTCCAAAAATACAGGGGACAAAAAGCGTAGGGGTCCCCCGTATTTCTGAAACCAGCCCCGGACTCTTGGACTGGTCCTGGTTCCAACAATACGGGGGACCAAAAATCTGGGGGTCCCCCGTATTTTGAAACCAGCACTGGGCTCCAACAGCCCGCGGTGTCATGCCACAGCCGGGGGACACATTTTACATAAGATCTCCCGGCCGAAACATGAGCACCGTGGCTGGTCAGCCTTGTACGGGGTACCTGGAGAAGTGGGGACCCCCCAATAAAGGGGTGTCCCCCCCAGGCTTCACTCGTCCAGGGCTGAAGCCCGGGGCTGTCACCGGTGTCCGTGGCCAGTGGACGCCGGCCTGATAGGGTTAAATCTCACATACGTAACATTGCTTTATGCAGGAGAACTACAAATGCCAGCAGACCTCCCCCATATGCTGGGACTGGGAGAACCACAAGTCCCAGCATGTGGGGCATTAATTGTCCCGCTGGGGCTTGTAGTCCACCTGTAAAAAAGAATGTTAAAAAAAAGACACACACACACAGAAAAGTTAAACTTTATTTAACACACATACACACACCTCACTTTTACACCAATATACTTACCAATCCAGGATCCAGCGCTGGCTCCCTGCTCCAAAACCGGCTCACCCCGCACGGACAGCGGGCTGAACCGGCTTTCTCCAGCACAGCTAACGTCTTCGGCTTATGCGTCTCCTCTAATGTAGTGAAATCGCATTGCATCGTATCGCATGGGCCATTTTAGTGCCCTGCGATGCAATTTTTTCACTGCTCTGTATGCCTCAGGGGATTGCATAGCATCGCATCGCACCTCCCGCAAAATCGCATGCGATCACATGCGATTTTATAGGATGTGCGATGCCATTACATTAGCTATACAATGATATCATTGTATGACATACAATGATGTTTTGGACACCCCCCACTATCCACGCCACCCCGAAGCATGGTGAGCGCCATCGGAACGCGTCCTCCAACGTTTTCATACCCCCACTATCCATGCGGATTACTTTACATGTATTCAGCGTCCCCTCGTGGGGCTCGCTGCGCTCGCCACACTCCGTGCTCGGTGGCTCGCTGCATTCGCCACACTATATAAAAACAACTCCACGCCGACGTGGATAGTGGGGGTATAAAACAGTCGGAGGACGCGTTCTGCCGCCCCTCGAAAGGGCTCGTGCGCTCGCCACACTTGGCATGGATAGTGGGGGGTGCCTAAAACCTCTTTTTATGTCAGACAATGATGTTATTGTATAGCTAATGTAATGGCATCGCACACCCTATAAAATCGCATACAGAGCAGTGAATAAATGATATTAAAAAAACATCGCAAGGCACTAAAATGGCTCATGCGATTCGATTTTCCTACAATTTGCTTAGTGGGCGCCCTGCTAGGAAACAAGTACCATTCTCAGTATATGTTGCTGACAATTGAACAGTATCACTTCTGTAATCACGTGCAATGGATGAAATTCTCAGTATATGTTGCTGACAATTACAGAGTACCACTGCTGTAATCATGTGCAATGGATGCAATTCTCAGTATACAGCATGTCACTGACAGCTACACAGTCCTACTTTTGTAATCATGTGCAATCGACAGGACCACAGAGAAGGCGGGGGAGCGGGTACTAATTACCCGGTAACGGGCTTGCTGGAGGGGCCCGGCGGAGGCCCTGGTCTGCCTCCCCTCCGTCCCCCCCCCTTCCCCCTCCGTCCCTCCCGGGTAGCAGCAGCACACACCTACAGCATGTGCTGCTGCTGAGGGGGGTTACAAAGGTGGCCACCCCTCCCGTGATTAGACCACACCCCAAAAATGTTACCAGGCCCCGCATACCTCTCGGCGGCCCTGACAATGGATATAATTCTCAGTATATGTCACTGAGAATTGCACCACTACAGAAGTACCACTTCTGTAATCATGTGCAATGTGTCTAATTTTTTCACATTGAAGCTTAGTGCATCTGGCCCAGTATCTGTTAATGAAAATTGCACAGTACCAACTCATGTATTAAGGATTGAATTCTCACTACCAGGGTCAGTGTAACAATGGGGCGGGTGGAGTATACAGCATTATAGAAGTGGTACTGTACAGCTGTCAGTGGTGCTTACTGAGAATTACTCCCATTCAGTGGCGTAACTATAGCCCCGCAGCCCCCGCGGTGGCGGGGAGGCGCTTGGTAAGTGAGGGCGCCGGGGGGGCTGCGGGGCTATTGTTAAATGCTGCCTCCACTTAATGCCGCCGGCGGTATTATTACCGTATAATCTCTGCATCAGTCTGCGGTCCCTGCTCTCCCCGCTCCTGCTAATGTAAACTACTGACACTTAGAAAATGGCTTCCCCCGTACTGCAGACCATTTTTGAGGATGCTAGAGGAGGCACAGGCCTCCTCTAGCATCCTTAAAAATGGTCTGCTCTACGGGGGCATCCATTTTCTAAGTGTCAGTTTACATTAGCAGGAGCGGGGAGAGCAGGGAGAGCCGCCCGGGACCACAGACTGATGCAGAGATTATACAGTAAAAGGCGGCGGGGTGGGGTGGGGGGGCCTAATTAATAGTTACAAGCCGGCGGGGAGGGGGGGGGAGCTTGATTAATAGTTACAAGCCGGCAGGGGGAGGAGCTTAATTAATAGCTACGCCACTGCTCCCATTATACAGGAATACATAAGTATTACTGTATAATGTATAGGAGTATATAGTAAAGTGCTGCTGGTGGTGGTTCCAGCTCCGAGCTCAGCTTCTGCAGATATCAGCAACAATGTAACTATGGGAGACAGCTGCAGAGATTAACCCCTTCTGTGACAGCTACACAGGGATCTCACAGCCTCTATTCATATATATACATTAGAGATGTGCGGCGGCCACTTTTTCGGGTTTTGGCTTTGGATCTGGATTGGTTTTGGCAAAACCACCCTTGCGGTTATTGGTTTTGGTTTTGGATCTGGATTTTTTTGGAAAAATGCTAAAAATTGCTAAAATTGCTTTCGGGCCTGTTTTTGCCCCTAAAGTGTTATTAAGCTCAATAACATTAGTTTCCACTCATTTCTAGACAATTTTGACCACTTCACTGCTCACAAAATCGTTTTCATTTACTGTAGTAGGGCCATAAGGTTATCCCGAGGTAGCTGGATGACTAAGCTAGGCGACAGCAGTGGGCATCACATACATGTGGACCTTACACTTCCAACCTGGCACATGTTGAAAGCAGAGCAGCACTACAGGGGCAGACAGGGTGGCAGTTTAATAACCCCCCCCCCAAAAAAAGAGCAAAGAATACAAAGATGTGCAAGTTGAAATTGTCCTTGTAGCTGCGCTCCTCTGTTAGAACCTCCACACAAGTACCAAGAGCCCAATGTGAATTGATTTTGCAGTTTGGCATGTGCAGCCAAGGAGCAGTGGGTGTTTGGTGCAGCATTGACTGTGTCTGCAAGGTAGTATCTGATTGGATCAGTTTAATATCTAACAAGACCCCTATCTGGCGTGAGGTCACATGGTTTGTGAAGTTACCTCCTTATCAAACTTGATCAGACTGGCTATGCGTGCATTCCATTTCCTCCCTCACCACATTACATGTGTTCCTCCCGAAGCCACGCACGTGGTCTAGTACGCTGACCATCAGCAGCTGTTGGGACTTTTTCTTCCCAAACATTTATCAATCCATCCATACTATCCCAAAAGGAGGATAAATACTCTGGATGTCACTGATGACATATATTCTTCCCCAATAGAGAAGGACCGATCTTCGTTCAAAGCTATACTAGTAGCTGCGCTCCTCTGGTAGAAGATCCAATCAAGTACCAAAACCCCTGTTTGGCTTGATTGTGCACTCTTCCTCATGTTCAGCCAAGGAGCAGTGGGCGTTTCGTGCAGCACTTATTTAGTCTGCAAGGTAGTATCTGATTAGATCAGTTTAATATCTAACAAGACCCCTATCTGGCGTGAGGTCACGTGGTTTCTGAACGCTGGGAGCATTACCAGTTGCCTCCTCATCCATCACCTAATGGGTGGAGGTGGGTGGGGTAATTGGTGGCAGGGGTGGGGTAATTGGTGGCCTCCACCTCTCTAGGACCCCAGGTTAGGAGATCCCTATATAGTCTACCCTTATAGACCACTATCTAGGTAGTAGGGTCAATTAGTCTGCGACATCTGTCACCCAATTCACCACTAAGGTTAATTTGTTTGAGCTGGCTGGCTAGTTGTGTTTTACCTTACCTCCCTCACCACTTCACCAAATCACGTGTGTTCCTCCCGAAGCCACGCACTCGGTCTAGGAATGAATAAGACCATGGATGTCCCTGAGTACATGTTTTCATCCATTATGGATGGGGTGGTGAGCGAATCACCCATCTCCCCACCATTCATCCATCAAAGATTTAAAAATTTATGATGCTACAAAGAGCCAACAAATGACGCAGAAAGAGGTGCAAGAAAAAGATTTGCTGGGGCCCTGCCACCCAGCCATCCATCCAGGACATCCCATCCAAAAAAGAAGTACGATAGGAATGGATGAAACCATGGATGTCCATGAGGACATATTTTCATCCATAATGGATGATGTGGAGAAAAAAATCACCCATCTCCCCACCATTCATCCATCAAAGAGGTAAAAAATCAGGACGCTACAAAGAGCCAACAAATGACGCAGAAAGAGGTGCAAGAAAAAGATTTGCTGGGGCCCTGCCACCCAGCCATCCATCCATCCGGGACATCCCATCCAAAAAAGAAGTACGATAGGAATGGATGAGACCATGGATGTCCATGAGGACATATTTTCATCCACAATGGATGATGTGGAGAAAGAAATCACCCATCTCCCCACCATTCATCCATCAAAGAGGTAAAAAATCAGGACGCTACAAAGAGCCAACAAATGACGCAGAAAGAGGTGCAAGAAAAAGATTTGCTGAGGCCCTGCCACCCAGCCATCCATCCATCCGGGACATCCCATCCAAAAAAGAAGTACGATAGGAATGGATGAAACCATGGATGTCCATGAGGACATATTTTCATCCATAATGGATGATGTGGAGAAAGAAATCACCCATCTCCCCACCATTCATCCATCAAAGAGGTAAAAAATCAGGACGCTACAAAGAGCCAACAAATGACGCAGAAAGAGGTGCAAGAAAAAGATTTGCTGGGGCCCTGCCACCCAGCCATCCATCCATCCGGGACATCCCATCCAAAAAAGAAGTACGATAGGAATGGATGAGACCATGGATGTCCATGAGGACATATTTTCATCCATAATGGATGATGTGGAGAAAGAAATCACCCATCTCCCCACCATTCATCCATCAAAGAGGTAAAAAATCAGGACGCTACAAAGAGCCAACAAATGACGCAGAAAGAGGTGCAAGAAAAAGATTTGCTGGGGCCCTGCCACCCAGCCATCCATCCATCCGGGACATCCCATCCAAAAAGAAGTACGATAGGAATGGATAAGACCATGGATGTCCATGAGGACATATTTTCATCCATAATGGATGATGTGGAGAGAGAAACCACCCATCTCCCCACCATTCATCCATCAAAGATTTAAAATTTATGACGCTACAAAGAGCCAACAAATGACGCAGAAAGAGGTGCAAGGAAAAGAATTGCTGGGGCCCTGGCACCCAGCCATCCATCCGGGACATCCCATCCAAAAAAGAAGTACGATAGGAATGGATAAAACCATGGATGTCCATGAGGACATATTTTCATCCATAATAGATGATGTGGAGAGAGAAATCACCCATCTCCCCAACATTCATCCATCAAAGAGGTAAAAAAATTAGGACGCTACAACAGCCAACAAAACGACGCAGAAAGAGGTGCAAGATGACATTGTCCTTGGGCCCTCCCACCCACCTTTATGTTGTATACAGGACATGCACAGTTTAACAAACCAATCACTTCAGCGACAGGGACTTCAGCGGCAGGGACTGTCAACTGTGGCTGAAATGATTGGTTTGTTTGGGCCCCCACGAAAAATAAATGGCAATGGGCATTGCACAAACTGGCTTTACAAGATGTCATCCTCAGCATCAGATTCCTCAGCCTCATCCTCTTCTTCACACACAATTAATTCGTCGTCGCTGGAATCAACCAATACAGGAGGACTGTGTGTATTAGGAGGACGTAAGTGCTGGTGAAGGAGGTCAAGTTCGTGGAATTTGAAATTCATTTTTATGAACATCATCTTCTCCACGTTTTGTGGAAGTAACCTCCTACGCCGATCGCTTACAAGGTTTCCAGCTGCGCTGAAGACTCTCTCAGAATATACACTGGAGGGTGGACAACTTAAGTAAAGCAAAGCCAGTTTGTGCAAAGGACGCCACATTGCCTTTTTTTCTTGCCAATAATGGAATGGACAATCTGACATACCTATATCGATGCTATCGGCAAAGTAGTCATCCACCATTCTTTCAATTGTGATAGCATCATAGTCAGTAGCAGTCGACATGTCCATTATGCTAGGAAGCTCCTTCAGTCCGGACCAGATGTCAAATATATTTCCGGACTGAATAGCAGTGGGTCTCCTAGGAAAATTTAGCTTTTTCCTCACAACCCCAGTGGTAGAAATTGAAGGAGAAGTTGTGTGCCTGCCACTTTCCGCTTCAGCTGACAAATTTTGGAGCAAGAGGTCTTTGTACCTCTGCAGATTTGTTCCCATTGGTAACAAAGACACAATGTAAGACTTAAACCTAGGATCCAGTATTGTCGCCAAAATATAATGATCTAATTGTAAGAGATCGACGACCCTTGGATCCTTGCTAAGTGAACTAATAGCGTGATCCACTAGTCCTACATATTTAGCAGATTCACTGTGCTTCAACTCCTCCTTCAATTTCGCCAACTGGTTTTGCAAAAGGCCTATCAAGGGAATGACCTGGCTCAAGCTGGCAGTGTCAGAACTAACTTCGCGTGTAGCAGCCTCAAAGGGCTGCAGGATCTTGCACACCACGGAAATTATTCTCCACTGAGCTTGACTCAGGTGCATTCCCGTTCCTCTCCCTAGGTCATAGGTCGAGGTGTAGGTTTGGATGGCCTTTTGCTGCTCCTCCATCCGCTGAAGCATATAGAGGGTGGAATTCTACCTCGTGACCACCTCTTGCTTCAGCTGATGGCAGGGCAAATTTAGCTTTTCTTGCAAGTCTTGCAATCTCCTGCACGCACTTGCAGAATGGCGAAAATGTCCACAAATTTTCCGAACAACTGACAACATCTCTTGAACACCCCTGTCCTTTTTCAAGAAATGGTGCACCACCAAATTTACTGTGTGAGCAAAACATGGGACATGTTGGAATTCGCCCTCATGTAATGCACATACAATATTGGTGGAATTGTCGGATACCACAAATCCCGAGGAGAGTCCAAGTGGGGTAAGCCATTGCGCAATGACTTCCCGTAGTTTTTCTAGGAGGTTTTCCGCTGTGTGCCTTTTACTGAAACCGGTGATACACAGTGTAGCCTGCCTCTGAATAGCAATGGGAGATGATGTTGCTGCTGCTGCTGTTGGTGCTGTTGCTGAAGGCAATACATCCACCCAGTGAGCAGTCACAGACATGTAGTCTTTTGTTTGCCCTGTTCCGCTTGTCCACATATCCGTGGTAAAGTGGACAGTGGGTACAGAGGCATTTTTAAGGACAGTAACAACGCTTTTTTTAATGTCCTTGTACAGTCTGGGTATTGCCTTCCTGGAGAAGTGGAATCTAGATGGAATTTGGTAACAGGGACACAGGATCTCTAGCAACGGGGTAAAACCCACAGAATTAATTGCGGATACTGTACGCACGTCTATTACCAACATAGTTGTTATGGCGTCAGTAATACGCTGTGCAACAGGGTGACTGCTGGCATACTTCATCCCCCTTTCAAAGGATTGACTTACAGTCAGTTGCTTGGCTAAGTGATCAGGACTAGCATTCCTGGTCCCCTTCCTGGAAGCAGCAGCAGCACCAGCAGCAGCAGCAGAAGCAACAGGTGTACCTGATAAGGATGCTTCTGAGGAATCCAGGATAGGAGAGGATTCAGTCAGGATCATGACATTGGGTGCAGGACTACTTCCCAATCCCATAATCTCTGAGGATGGGGATGATGCAGTTGTTTGAGGAGATTGCAGGACCTTGGATTTAACAGAGAAAGGGGAGCAGGACGGTGACGCTGGGCGGGCTGCTACATGTTTGTTCACAGTTTCTTTTGACAAAAACTTCTGATGGATGCGCTGCAAATGATGTAACAGTGAGGAGGTCCCAAGGTGCGGCACGTCCTTACCTCTACTTACAATAGCTTTGCAAACGCTACACACGGCTTGACAGTTGTTGTCAGGATTTGGGTAGAAATAATTCCATACATACGAGGTGGATTTTTTGGTCTTTTGCCCTGGCATGACAATGGGCTTTTCCACACCCCGGACAACAACTGTCTCCGTCGGTGCCTTAAAACAAACAACATCATCCTCAACATAGTCATCATCCGCATCCCTCTGTGTGCCAGCTTCACCAACAGAATCCACATCTAATTCCTCAGAAGCATCCTCAATAACCAGGTCAAAATCTTGACTGGGGATGCTCTTGCACACATTTGCAGAGGGCATGCAAATGGTGGAATGAACCTCCTCTTCACAAACAGTATTTGAAAGGTCCGGCTCACATATGGCATACGCGGACACACTTAGACTCTCCTCTGGGATTTGTGACATTTGTGAACTCGCCTTTGTCTTAAAAACTTTCATTCTTTTTTTTGTAGTATCAGAAGGGCTACCATCATTCTTCTGAGACGCTGTACCATCAGTCAGAAACAAAGGCCAAGGCCGTAGCCTTTCCTTCCCACTGCGTGTGGTGAACGGCATATTGCCAATTTTATTTTTCTCCGCACATGACTTAATTTTTTTTTTTATGGACCATTGTAAAATGAGATTTCTGCTTTGCTTTTACATGGCCTCTAGGCCTTTGACCATCGGCCTTGCCATCATGAATCTGACTGGTGGTAGCAGCTTCAGAAGTTCTATCAGGTTGCTGATCTCCCACTATTTCCTCCTCCATCATCCTTCAAAAATTTGTTTTTGTTTTTTAATACTTTTATTTATTTTTCTGATTTTTTACACTGGACACAGCCTGTGACACTGGACACTGCCCCTGGTCACTGGATACTGCCCCTGGACACAGCCCTTTACACTGGATATATGTCGTCACACTGGACACTGGATATATGTCGTCACAGTGGACACTGGATATATGCCGTCACAGTGGACACTGGATATATGCCGTCACAGTGGACACAGGATATATGTCGTCACACTGGACACAGGATATATGTCGTCACACTGGACACAGGATATGTGTCGTCACACTGGACACTGGATATATGTCGTCACACTGGACACAGGATATATGTCGTCACACTGGACACAGGATATATGTCGTCACAGTGGACACAGGATATATGTCATCACAGTGGACACTGGATATATGCCGTCACACTGGACACAGGATATATGTCGTCACAGTGGACACAGGATATATGTCGTCACACTGGACACAGGATATATGTCGTCACACTGGACACAGGATATGTGTCGTCACACTGGACACTGGATATATTGTCGTCACACTGCACACAGGATATATGTCGTCACACTGGACACAGGATTTATGTCATCACACTGGACACAGAATATATGTCGTCACACTGGACACAGGATATATGTCGTCACACTGGACACAGGACATATGTCATCACACTGGACACAGAATATATGTCGTCACACTGGACACAGGATATATGTCGTCACACTGGAGACTGGATATATGTTGTCACACTGGACACAGGATATATGTCGTCACACTGGACACAGGATATATGTCGTCACACTGGACACTGGATATATGTCGTCACAGTGGACACAGGATATATGTCGTCACACTGGACAATGGATATATGTCGTCACACTGGACAATGGATATATGTCGTCACACTGGACAATGGATATATGTCACGCTGGACACAGGATATATGCCGGCACACTGGACACAGGATATATGTCGTCACACTGGACAATGGATATATGACGTCACACTGGACAATGGATATATGTCACACTGGACACAGGATATATGTTGTGACTTGTGACACTGGACACAGGATATATTGTCGTCACACTGGCCACTGGATATATGTTGTCACACTGGACACAGGATATATGTCGTCACACTGGACACAGGATATATGTCATCCAGAGGCGTAACTAGATATTCGTAGGCTCCATAGCAAAGGTTTGTAAGGGCCCCCTATTTAGCAACTGATGGTGACAAATGTATGTAAAACATATTACTTAGACAGTAAAGATGGGCCCCCTTCAGCTCTGGGCCCCATAGCAGCTGCACCCCTTGCACCTATGGTAGTTACGCCCTTGATGTCGTCACACTGGACACAGGATATATGTCGTCACACTGGACACAGGATATATGTCGTCACACTGGACACAGGATATATATCGTCACACTGGACACAGGATATATGTCGTCACACTGGACACTGGATATATGTCGTCAAAGTGGACACAGGATATATGTTGTCACACTGGACAATGGATATATGTCACGCTGGACACAGGATATATGCCGGCACACATTACATGTCACACTGGACACAGGATATATGTTGTGACTTGTGACACAGGATATATTGTCGTCACACTGGACACTGGATATATGCCGTCACACTGGACACAGGATATATGTCGTCACACTGGACACTGGATATATGTCGTCACACTGGACAATGGATATATGTCACGCTGGACACAGTATATATGCCGGCACACATTACATGTCACACTGGTCACAGGATATATGTTGTGACTTGTGACACTGGACACAGGATATATGTTGTCACACTGGACACAGGATATATGTCGTCACACTGGACACAGGATATATGTCGTCACACTGGACACAGGATATATGTCGTCACACTGGACACAGGATATGTCGTCAGTCGCCACACAGGACAGGACACAGGATATATGTCGTGAGTGACTCGTGACACTGGACAATGGATAAGATATAGGCCGTCACACTGGACACAGCCCCTTGTATTACTGCAGCCCCTGTACACAGTGTACTACTCAGCAGCACTGCAGCCCCTGCGTGTGAGCACTGCAGCACTAGTTAGTTAGTTAAATCACAAAAAACACAGGGTTCAGGGCTAAATAAATCACAACACAGGGCTTAGGGCTAAATAAATCACAACAGGGCACGGGACACAGGACAGCCCCTGGACAGTGGACACTGCAGCCCCTGCGTTTGAGCACTGCAGCACCTAGTTAGTTAAATCACACTACAGGGCTCAGGCCTATAAACAGTCACTGACTCTCAAGTCTGCAACACAGGGCAGTGAGGACACAGGGCAGGTCACGGAGCACAGCACAGGGCAGTGAGGGCACAGGGCAGGTCACGGAGCACAGCACAGCACGGAGCACAGCACAGGGCAGTGAGGGCACAGGTCAGGTCACGGAGCACATGGCACAGAGCACAGCACGGAGCACACAGAGCTTCCCAACCAAGATTCTCTTCCCTCTCCAAGATTGGAGTGAAGATGGCGGGGCGCGCGTGCGTCTTTTATAAGATCCCGCTCCCGCGAGAATCCGACAGCGCGATGATGACGTTCGGCCTCGTTATTGGTCCGGAATTCAGGCGGGAACTCCCGAGCCGGCTCGGATCTGGCCCGGATCCCTGATATTCGGATCTGTCGGATCTCGGGGATCCGGACCTGCTCATCTCTAATTCTAACGAGACGATTTAAATAAGCCACTTTGTATAAATCTTTTTGAAGCTCTCCTTCAAAAGCTCATAAAGAACTATACACAGTTAGCAATAGCGGAATCAATTGCATACAAACTATAGTAAACGTGTTCTGAGGATTGTACATTCTTTAATCATTTTCTTTTATCTTGCACTACTGTAGGTCAATCTTTGAGAAGTGTATATTTTTTATGCCTTTGTAGTGTAGTCAATGGTATTGCCAGTATCTAATCTGTTCTGCAAAATGCTCTGAGTAAGTTTGTATAATTACCTGAAAGGAACTTTATACTAAAGACATCAGTAGAATTGGACATTCATAGTCTGTTCTTTATTACATGTATTATCGTATTATTTTATCATACGCTTAACAGGTAATCATGCCTGCTGAGCTTTTCTTACGAGTTGTGACAATAGAACAGTTTGATCTCATATTTTATACTGTACTGACATGTTTGGGCTTATAAATCTGTATAAAGGTGTGCAGAGAGTGTGGTATAGTCATTACTTACTTTCCCCACCTGCTGCAGGTCACTCAGGCCACTGAGATGTTGCAGTTGGAATGGTTGAATGACTGTACAAAGAGAAAGATGTGAGAATCTAATACACCATGTGCTAGCACAAAGACAACACAGGCAATGATAAGGAAGGGGGCATAACAGTAGCTAGAGTAAGTAATGGTTGTCACTGGCACAGTAGCCTCAGACCACAGTCTTTACTCATACTATATAAGTTCTCACACTAAGTTGAACTCTCTAACACCTGCCTGGCGGCCTGATCAGCCGTTGGATACACCCACATTCAACAGATAGACTTGGCATACAGGAAAGACAGGCAGTTATTACACAGAGGGTCTGTTATAGCACTCAAATGCTTTTAACTGTCCAGGTTCAAAAGAAGCAACACATAATATCAGGGACGGATCCAAGAGAAAATGACAGGGTCTCACCATGATAGGAGAGGGTTTGGGAGGGAGAGGGTGGTGCCAGTGTACATGCTAAGGGAGCGGCGAGAGAGAGGAGAGCAGAGAGAGTGCGGGAATGGGATTAAAAATAGGCCCCGGCGTTTATAGTACACAGGCCTACCTTGGCGACAAATGTGAAGGATGTAGTTGTGCGCGTGCCGAAGGAGCGCTTCGGAAAAGGGGGCGTGGCCACTCAAAAGGGGTCGTGTCCCTGAGTGTAGTGTACCACACCATATACAACTTCTACACATTATGCAACAAAATACTAGACCCCATTATACTTGCCCCTTACACATGATGCCAAATGGAATGAGCCAAAATTCACATAATGCCACATGGATTGAGCCAAAATTCACATAATGCCACATGGATTGAGCCAAATTCACATAATGCCACATGGATTGAACCAAAATTCACATAATGCCACACGGATTGAACCAAAATTCATATAATGTTACATGGATTGTGCCAAAATTCACATAATGCCACAGAGATTAAATCAAAATTCACAATAGGCTTCATAAACAGGGACACTGCGCACCAAAGGCGCGCATTAAAACTTTACACCATAATGCCCATTACATGTTAATCCACACAGCATAATGTCCATTATGTATTATGCCAAACACCATAATGCCTATTAAAAATTATGCTACATAATTGTTTACCTACATGCTCATTGCCAAGGGTTCGATGCTCATTGCCAGGGGTTCCATACTCATTGCCAAGGGCTACATGCTCATTGCCAGGGCTTCCATGCTCGTTTCCATGTGGGATTACATGTTCATTGCCAAGGGGGAATACATGCTTGAGGTAACTGGGGGACAGCCATTGCCAGGCAGAAGTGACAGCCATTGACAGCCAGGCAGAGAGTGGGGGCTGCCCAGCTGTATTCAGAGCACTTCAGGCCCCAGCTATTGAAATAATACCCCTTTTACACCAGAAAATGCAGGGATTTACATGGGAACATTGTCCCAGGATCATGCAGGGACATTCCCGGGTTGGCCCCTTTTACACCAGCCTAGTCCCTGCATTTTCTGGTGTGAGGTGGAGAGAAAACCACCTCCTCCCCTCCCTTTAACCAGCTATCTCGTTTAACCGGCTATATTTTTGGAACTAACTGACCCATTTACACGAGACCAGTATCATATTGAAGAATTTGGGCTTCAAATGATTTTGGTCCCGTGAAACTGAGGGGCGTGGTTCCAGAGTAATCTTCCTTCAAAGTACATGAACAGCCATGAAATTACATTTCAGAAATAAAAAACTCTGTTTACCCACAATTTCTCCAGAACCAATTAACCCATATGGACCTGCCTGGTATCAATTTGATGGCCCAGCGATTTGGGTTCGAATGAGATCAACCACGAGTTTCTATCGGGTTCCATGTTATTTTATGGGGAAAACGTAGCTTTGTCTGGCGATATCTCTGGTTCCCAGGGGGCTAGTTACACAGGGCTGGGCTCATTGGAAAGCCGCCGTCCACAGCTCCAAAATGTTGGGGGGCATGTGCCCGGGTGTCATATCTGGAACCAATTGACCTATATGGACCTGCCTGGTATCAATTTGAAGGCCCGACAATTTGGGTTTGAATGAGATCAACCTGAAGTTTCTGTGATGCTGCGGGGTGAAATGGCAGCCATCAGAATTGGGTGGGGGTCAGAATTATCGGGTCCCATGTTACCCTAGGGGGAAAACTTTCTAGCTTTGTCTGGCGATATCTCCAGTTCCTAGGGGGCTAGCGACACGGGGCTGGGCTCGTCCTCAGCTCCAAAATGAGCTATGTCTGAAATGACAGGGGGCACGCGCCGGGGTGCCCCCCACTTTATTCCGCCCATGCATAATATAGAGCACACTAGCATAAACTACACTTTTTACCTTGTTTGGAATCTAACTGCACTCTTGACTACACTGATTATGATGCCTGCAGTTCCCTCTATAGAGTACTACCTAGACAAGTGTAACTTCTTAGCAAGAATCATTGCAAAAGACAACTCTCTGTGTCAGCCATGATCCCCTACAGATACTAAGCACTCACAGGTAGGGCCCACTTCCATAATTTATTCTTCTTTTCCTCACATTTGTCATTACCTCCCCTACCTTGCTTACATCAGTATGGTGCACCCATTAACTAATTTTTCAGCCAACACTTGATTTAATTTTTATGGTTACTGTATTGCATAATTGTTATATCCAGTTATGCTAGCATGATATCTGTAAATGCTCTTTGTAAGGCACAATGGACCCTTTTTGTAAATATATATATATATATATATATATATATATTCATTAATAATTTAATTTCCCAGGTTCTACAGCAGGGATGGGGAACCTATGGCCCTCCAGATGTTGTTGAATTACACCTGCTACAGTTTTGCTATTTGGCCATGCTAAAACTGTTGTAAAGCATGCTGGGATGTGTAGTTCACCAACAGCTGGAGGGCCGGAGGTTCCCCATCCCTGTTCTACAGCCTTATCAAGCGAATGGGACTTAACTCATGTGTGGTCCTCTGTGCATGCTCTGAAGTGCAAAGTGGTGGCTTCTAGAGAAGATAAATCAGAATTTCCTAGTAACCCTCCCTGGCCTTGCACTGACTACTCCTACACAGTGACAGGAGCCAGCTGCTGCCTATAATGTTCAAGTGCACCCCTTGACAGGTGACACCTGGGTTTGGCACGCAACCCTCTAGGGATGAAGGTCTGTGGTTACCCTATGTTTCTCCTCTTCCTATTTACTAAACCTTCCCAACCCTTTTAGTGTTCTGCACAGAACTCCCGCTAGGGTTACCACCTAGTCCCTTTAATTCCGGACACATGTTAATTACACAGGTTCTGTGTCAGTTTAAAATCAGGTGAAGTGGAGTCTTGAAGTCAGCCAGCCACAGAACCTGTGTAATTAATATGTGTCCAGAATTAAAGGGACTAGGTGGTAACCCTAACTCCCGCTATAATGTTTGTTTCACCATGATATCTCCCCTTTTTATATTACAAAAGGTGCATACACATGGGGGGAAGATATATTGCTCAGCCATATATTGCTTGCAATATATGGCTGAGCAATATATTGCTCAGTGTCTCCTTTTCATCAGCGACCAGAGATGGTCGCTGATGAAAAGGAACCTCTGCTGGGGGAGCCGCAGAGGTAATTATCTGGTTACAATGGGGCAGAAAACGGGAGCGCGCACCCGGCGATTTATCGCTGGGGCACACTTCCATCACTGGCAATATGGTCGCCTGCAACCATATTCCCAGCGATTATAGCCCATATCACCCCCGTGTGTACACAGCATAAGAGTGAATTGTTATTGTCATCTTCCAAGACTTATTTGTAGACCACAAATCTTCAACTACATTGTGGCATGGCCATTGGCAAAAACAAGTGGAAGATTGCCAAAAACTAAGCTCTACAGTACTTGTGCTTCATTAGGGGTGTGTATGAGCAACTTCAAACATTTCTGACCTCAATCATATAAAGCTGGGGTAGCCAACCCTAGTCCTCGAGAGCTACCAACAGTGCATGTTTTGCAGGTCTCCTCACAGAATCACAAATGAGCTAATTAGCTCCATCTGTGGATCTTTTAAAATGTGTCAGTGATTAATGAGTGCAGCTGTGCAGCAGCTCGGTTTTCTGGAAAATGTGAACTGTTGGTAGCTCTCATGGGCTAGGGTTGGCTACCACTGATATAAAGCATCCACATTTAATTCAGTCCAACTGTGACATTTCCCCGTATGGGAATGACAGCTCTGAATATAGAATCATTTATATCGCAGGAGAATTACTGTACATGACTCAAATGTAGTAAATATAGCAGTTGCACAATTAGGCTATGTCATTAAAAATTGTAAAAAATAGTATTACAGTATTAGACATTAAAGAATTGTGAGCTGTAAAGACAAAGCTCAGCAGCAGCATTTTCAATCCACACTGTGGGTCGTAAAACTGATGCTGCACTGTTGCTTGTGATTGTTGCAGTTAGTATTAAAACATTGTTTGTCTATTAAAATCACAGCTGGTCGGCTTAATGTGTCATTCATGTCTCTCTGCATGTAGAGGTATGTATTAATCTCATGGTTGGCATCACATCATACAGTCTTCCTCTGTTACATAGAAGAAAGGCTGAGAAGAATGCATTTTTTTCTGAGTTCAAGAACTCTACATTTCTTACTGTCTAGTTGTAGAATCAAAGAATAAACTGAAAAGATTACTCTTTGTAAAGTAGTTCTTTGGAATATGTCTATACACTGATAATGTCCTCGATTCATATAATCATTTTATTTGGAAAGAATAAATAAAACATTTCATTTTCAGATCAAAATAGATAGTATAACTTTTTAAGCTGAGTAAATCATGCAGGTGTTTAAGTTTGCTTTGCCAACTGGGTTGGCACTGGCATTGCCAAGCTTATGTAACCAGGCACTATATTTACTAAGCAGCAGGTTTTAATGGTTATAATTATTGGCTTTGACAGCAATGTTTAAAACTGAAATTATATTTAAATTATATTTAATTCAATAGTTGTTAATCCAATATTATTTGTGGTTTAAATCATGCGGGCAAAACTGTCACGTTACCCCTTTTACACCAAGGCAAAAAATGGACCCAGGTCATTGTAAGTGTAAAAGGGGCTAACCCAGGTCCATTTACACTGAAATCCTTCCCAGGTCCTGACCAGGGTGGAACACTGGTAGGACCTGGGTAGTGGGCAGTGTAAACGGTCCCAACCCAATCTGGGTAGTGCTGGAAGTATATCGGAAGCATGGGACGTGCGTTCCTGGAAGTCAGTGCCATGCGTTCCACAGTGCATTGCAGCAACAAAAGACAGCAGCTGGGAAGCACGCAGCCACGAGCGGATAGCACACACAGGCTCCGGGCACCCCTGCTACCTGGCACTCTACAGGCGGACTTGCCACAGCCCTATCCCGCACTATGAAGCAGCACTAACAGGCAGTAACGGGACCTAGAGCTTAAAGGAGGAGGGTGCATGATGTGCCTCCCACTCCAGTGACTCCATTTTTTTTTTTAGGGATATATGCCCTACCTACAGAAATCATAATTGGATGCAGTTTCATTTATATTCTTTTTAGTGGGGGGGGGGGGGGGGGTGATTTAGGTTCACCCAAACTCTGGTCTGGATTTCCCTGGGCATAGGTAAGAGGAGAACAAATTAAAAGGCTTACCTACCAGAAGGGGGGAACTAAATAACAAACGACCTCGTCACATACAGCATATACAATGACCTCGTCTCAAACACAGTAGACTGCAACATCATCACAAACACAATATACAGCTACCTCTTCGCAAACACAATATTCAGCGTCCTTTTCACAAACACAATATACTGCAACCTTGTCGCAAACATGAGAAGTGCTCCACACAATCTCAAGGGATATTGACCCTGCAACACATACAATACAATACAAGTAAAATACTAAACCCCAAAATGCAATATGCCACACAATGCAATAACACCACACAAAAAAACGGTGACCACCTGTAAAATAAGGGGAACTCACAGACCAATGAGAAGTCACCAGCTGGTGAAAAGGTGATGAACCCTGGCATCGGTGTGAAGATGGGGAATGACCGGAGCCTGCAGAGACAGCTGACTAGCAGCTATGGGCTGAAGCAGATGCTATCATCAGCGTCTGCTGTGTCAGGCCTGCATTCCTTGAAAGGAAGTCCCTGACCAACAGGGAGCCCAGCCTCTAATGCCCTAATTGCCCCACCTGCTGCTGGGTGCGCTAATTGTGGTGCCTGGCTGCAGTAGTAACAGCCAGGATGCTATCAGGCCACCTGTCTTCTTCTGGTTGCTAAGCAACTGGCCGGGAGAAAAACAGGTGGCGGGAGTGACGCTCTACACTACCCAGTCTGGAGCCGCATCGTCTGCCTGCACCCGCTGCCACCTGCTGGATCTCAGGGACCTGCTGCTGACCGCAGGTACAGGTCCCCAGATTCTAACAGCCATGAGGAACTCACAATCAATTTATGGCGAATAACTCATATTTAAAAGGAATAAGAAAACCCAGCACAACACAGTGAGATTTATATGAAATTTCTGCCACGAATGGCGAAAAATTAAAGATGCCATCCATAAACATTGGTCCATCCATCAACTGGTCTCTATTTTCTTTAAAAAAAATTGAGCCCTCAAGTCGCCATGAGTTGGCAAAGATCTAAAAATCTCAGAGACCAATTGGTCACAAGCCACTTTCAAAGCAAACCACCGTACAAGAGCAATACAGTGGGAACATATCCCTGCGGAAACTAAAAGGCTTGTTCCTTTATACTACAAACCATGATACCATCATGGATAGATATGGCCATGGCTGTAAACTAAAAAATTACATTAACTGCAATTATAAGGGTGTAATCATACTTCAGCAATCAAAATATGTAGGAATGACTGCAAACACGTTTAAACAATGGATATTAGAACATGTTGTTGGGCCTGGATCATCAAACTCTGGCTTTTTTATGATTCCAAGACTCTGTATTATGTTATTCCTGTTTAAATAAGCTATACATATCTCCATTACTTTTTAAATAGCTAAATAAGCAGATTTTTGGACAAAAACTCCACGGTGGGAGGGGTACAGTTGGGAGTCCACCTGCTTCCCCCTACACTTCTGAGCAGAGCAGTGGTGAATAAGGGCCAGATGTACTAAGGTATGAAAAGTGATAAAATGGAGAGTGATAAACCCCCAGCCAATCAGCTCCTACCTGCCATGTCATAGGCTGTGTTTGAAAAATGACAGGTAGGAGCTGATTGGCTGGTGGTTTTTCACTCTCCATTTTATCACTTTTCATAGCTTAGTACATCTTGCCCTAGATACGGTGCACATGCGCACAGTGTCTATTCACAGGGGGCAAAGCGTCAGGGGACATGGCCAGCAACTCTCACAGCACTGGCCACAACCTCCATACTGATAAAAACAGGGCTTGGCTTTGTGACCTCAGGCATCCCGTGAAGCCATGCAACCTGTGACTGAAGTCACGCCCTTTTTGGGCCTGTGCATGGTGGGCCCCGCTGGAGTCCCAACTGGGGACTTCTAAAAGTTGGAAGGTTTGCAATGATATGGCTTATATTTAAGATTTCTGCTTTATCTAATATCTTCATTTGTACAGAATGTTATCTGCAGCTTATAACATAGGTAGGGGTGGGCTGGGTGCCATCTGTTTCCTGGCTCGGAACAATTTCAGAAACCCAGGGCCATCAGCAGGCTGCAGCTCCTCTACAGTTTACATATATGACAGCCTCAAGCAGGGGTGCTGACACGGTAAGCAGCTACTTGCAACTACTGAGGCTGTTTTCGCTCCTCTGTAATTTTGTGATTAACTGTGGAACATGGAGCTCTTGATCTTGTGTGATAATATAATATATTTATCATTTTAAAAGACTCTGAGTACATCTTCCATCCAAGCTGGATGAAGGCTACACATGCAAAGTATTGTTTGCATGCAAAGAAACCTGTACAGTAAGTTCTATATAACCAACTGGTGCAGCATATCTCTTCAGTCCTTATTCAATGTAAAAGTCAGGTTTTATTCATCACTAGAATTTTGCCTATTTTTCCTAAATACCATAACTGTCCCGAGGGAAGCTATCAGCCGGTATCATGTGTTGTCTTAAACTATCAATCACAAGTAATTATTGAGTTATCTTGTGCTGGAATGCAGTTTTGGACGGACTCATCATGTCATCAGCTGCCAGTTTGTGTATGTCAGGACAATATCTAGCGGTACCCAACTCTCTGCATATGCACATACAATTAGCAACCATAATTTCTTTTGATGTCAGCAAAGCCCGTTGCAATTACGGTAGCAGATTCATAGTCCTGGATGTCTCTATTCATTGTCCTTGCATATGCGGACTAGCAGCAGATGCCGGCAATATACAAGGGAGCCAGTCCGATTCTGCTGCAGTGTATGGGAATGGCTACAACATTATATGCCACCAGTCCCAATATTGATGCACTTTAGTGACCCATAAGAGATTCAGACTCCTTTTTCATCAGAGCACAAACAACCACCCAACAGCAGGGGAACGTCCAGCGTTTTATGGGCGTCCCCATGAAAACGCTGGGCGTTCCCCTGGGAATGCAGGTGGGTCGATGCCTGATGTCACATGACGGGTGGCTGTTGTCATATGACATCAGCGCCCACACCCTTTTCGCCCGACTCAGTCTGAAATAAAAGTCAGTCTAGACTTACATTTATTTGCAAACAGGAAACCATCGAATGATATTTCACTCGTGTGGCTGCATGTGAGGGGATGTATAAGCGTACGCATACCTTCGCATGCAAATGCTGGGATTCGCACCAGGGGTTGTTCGGTCAGGCGGCATTTACCTGTTTTCTAGGCTGTGAACATATGCAGCCTATCGAATGGGTCTGGATCAGGCTCTTTGTTAGCAAATGGACAAAACCATCACTCTGCACATGTAACATCTGCCCCACCTGCAGTACAACATCGTTTTACCCCTTTTTGAGAAGAAATTGGTCCTGCGATCAGGTCTGAATTAGGCCCAGTAAGTCATGGTTGTTTACATGAGGAGTGTGTACCATTGGTGTTAATGTTACATTAATAACACAGATCATACGTAATGCCACTAGATAGGAATTTATGATGACGATGGTGTGGGCTAGGAGGAAGTAAATAAATATTACGAGAAAAGAAAGAAAAGTGCCAAACAGCTCAAGAACTGGAAACTGAGGGCGAGATAAGGACACGGAGTACAGTAAGTGATAATGTGCAGCTGGGGAAGGGGATATTATATTAAAATACATCAATACTGTAAAGATGCTAAGTGTTTTTTGCAGGGTGATTGCTCTTCAGTAAAATATTTCTCAGCATCCAATTACAGGTAAGAAGATAGAGTAACAGAAAAAAAGCTCTACAAATAACACTTAGTAAAGCTGTATTGGTTTTCCTCTGCAATCGTGCCCTTTGCAGAAACAGATATTCCAGGGTAGTAATGACAACAGAAATGATCCAAGTGTTTTGTCAATGGACAATGTGGCAGGTCTATTTGTATGAGTTGTTGATGACACCACATTTGCTCTAATTCAGAATGACAGATTCAGGCCACGCTCCACGTCTCAAGAAAGATTCAGCAGAAGTTATTGATCACTGTGTTATTGCTAGTGATTTACCACCTTACTCCTTCAGCAACGATACAATGTGGTCTTCAGCAGGGATTTGCTATGACACAGAATACTTTATGTAAACAATTCACGTTATAGGACCTGGCAATTCAACATGGCGCTCTTACATTTAAATGTATGTTTAATAGAATGTTTTGTTTAGAATTTATAATAAGAGGCATAATTATCATTAATTTCGTTACTAAAATAATGTGAAAATGGATGGTTGTGATTTGCATGAAGGAAGAGCAGCATTCAGTGATTCATTTTTGTGGTCTGAGGGTGTGTCTGGTGCTGATATTTATTAACTTTGTGTACAGTATGGATGAACTGTTTTGTCATGAAGAAGTGTGAATGATGGTGTAATGGTTAGCATTAGTGCTTCACAACACTGAGGTCATGGGTTCAATTGCCTCCATGACCCCCCCCCCCCGCCCCCGATTTGTAGTAGGCGGGGCTCTTGCACGGCGAAAAGGGGGCACGGCCTAACATTATGCCACACACTGTAATGCACATGGCACATTTTAGCGAACTTTGTAATACCCATTACACATAAAGCCACATGCCGTAATGCCAATTACACATAAGGCCACACATGATGCCCACTACATACTATATGACAAACCGTAATGACCATTACATGCTATATAACACACCATAATGCCCATTACATACTGTATAACCAACCGTAATGCCCATTACATACTGTATAACCAACCGTAATGCCCATTACATACTGTATAACAAACCGTAATGCCCATTACATACTATATAACAAACCGTAATGCCCATTACATACTATATAACACTGTAATGCCCATTACATACTACGTATATAGCAAACCGTAATGCCCATTACATACTATATAACAAACCGTAATGCACATTACATACTATATAACAAACTGTAATGCCCATTACATACTGTATAACAAACCGTAATGCCCATTACATACTATATAACAAACTGTAATGCTCATTGCATACTATATAGCATTGTAATGCCCATTACATACAATATAACACACCGTAATGCCCATCAGAATCAGAATCAGAATCAACTTTATTGGCCATGTGTGCTTGCGCACACTAGGAATTTTTTGTGGATTTTACAGTGCAGGATCAACCAGGGAGGGGGGGGGGGACATTACATACATTAAATTGAGACATTATATGCAGGAAACACATGCCCGCCGAGCTGCACAGCGCCTAGGCAGCCATCAGCGGCGCCACTGGTCGTTGCAGCAGCCGGTAGGTAGCAATATAAGCAGGGACAGTACAATACCACACAGGGAACATATACCCGCCGAGCTGCACAGCGCCTAGGCAGCCATCAGCGGCGCCACTGGTCGTTGCGGCAGCCGGTAGGTAACAATATGAGCAGGGACAGTACAATATCACACAGGGAACATATACCCGCCGAGCTGCACAACGCCTAGGCAGCCATCAGCGGCGCCACTGGTCATTGCAGCAGCCAGGTAGGTAGCAGTATGAGCAGGGACAGTACAGTTATCACATAAGGAACAAATACCCGCCAAGCTGCACAGCGCCTAGGCAGCCATCAGCGGCGCCACTGGTCGTTGCAGCAGCCAGGTAGGTAGCAGTATGAGCAGGGACAGTACAGTTATCACATAAGGAACAAATACCCGCCAAGCTGCACAGCGCCTAGGCAGCCATCAGCGGCGCCACTGGTCGTTGCAGCAGCCAGGTAGGTAGCAGTATGAGCAGGGACAGTACAGTTATCACATAGGGTAACAAATACCCGCCAAGCTGCACAGCGCCTAGGCAGCCATCAGCGGCGCCACTGGTCGTTGCAGCAGCCAGGTAGGTAACAGTATGAGCAATACATTGCAGTTTAAGGCAGAGATAGCTTAGGCAGTACAGTTATCACACAGGGGACACATGTTATATATGGAGTGCACAGATCCTAGGCAGCCATTTGCGGCGCCATTTGCAGTGGTGGAGATGGTGGTGGGGGGGTGGGGGGAGGGGAGAGTCACTGAGGCCAGGGGAGAATCAGCGAGGCCTGTGGCTGGAGCCTGACCATTTCCAGTGAGTCCGGGGGCCTTTGTTGGGGGCCGCGGCTGAGCAGCAGGCCAGGGCGTGCCGCAAGCCAGGGGGTGAGACAGGGGGGCCAAGGCTGGGCCCGCAGTAGGCCAGAGAATGGGACATACTATATAACATTGTAATGCCCATAACATACTATATCACAAACCGTAATGCCCATTACACATCTGACACATAAGTGCCACTTACCTACATGCTCAATGCTAGGAACTTCATGCTCGATGCCCGGGGCTTCATGCTCGATGCCACGGGGCTTCATGCTCGATGCCAAGAGGGACTGAAATAGTTTGATGCCAAGGGGGACTGAAGTAGCTCGTTGCCAAGGGGGACTGAAATAGCTTGTTGCCAAGGGGGACTGAAATAGCTTGTTGTCAAGGGGGACTGAAATAGCTTGTTGCCAAGGGGGACTGAAATAGCTTGTTGCCAAGGGGGACTGAAATAGCTTGTTGCCAAGGGGGACTGAAATAGCTTGTGCCAAGGGGGACTAAAATTGCTCATTGCCAAGGGGGACTGAAATAGCTTGTTGCCAAGGGAGACTGAACTTAACATTGTATGACCTCACTCACATGAGCCTTATAGAATGGAACTCAGATTGTGACTGTCAGCGCATGGACAAGCCCAGGCAGGCACCCAAAGAAAATAGAAGCTGACAAGCCTGATAGGATTGGAGTCAGATGCTGTTGTGAACTACACGTCCCAGCATGCCCTGCCACAGATTTTATATAATGGATTGCTAGAACTGTGACAGGGCATGCTGGGATGTGTGTGTGAACTACACGTCCCAGCACAGTTTTAGCAATTTTCCACATGAGCCTTATAGAATAAAAGCCTGACAGGACTCACTGGAGTCAGATACCAGCGCCGGGCGGTCGTGCTCCTGCCAGCCTACTCCACTCCACTTGTTGGGGTGAGTAAGCTGCTTCCTTGCGCTATGCAGCAGCAGACCCAGCGGCCAGCCCAGGCTGTGAGGGACGCCAACGCGCTGTGTGATTGCGTGCGGTGGAGGGAGAAGGAGGCTGGTGCCGGCGGGTGTGCGTGGGGACGCCTAAGAGAGCGCTCTGCACAGGGCGCATGGGGCATGCACTGCATGGTGTAAGAATGTTTACTGTATATATATCCGGTAAGAGTCGGCGCCTATGGCGGGGCAGGGGTGCGGACTGCATGGTTCCGGCGCCCTTTGGGGTCTCGGCGTCCGGAGCGCGGGCTCCGCTGGCTCCGCCCTCCCTATGCCCCTTTTTCCTTTGGGTTTGCTCCTATAATCCAAAAATAAACTGGTTGGTAAATGGCTCACAAAAAAACCCCTCTAGAATATGCGTGCATGTACTTGTGGTAGGGAATATAGATTGTAAACTCCAATGGGGCAAGGACTTATGTGATTGTTCAAATATTCTCTATAAAGCCCTGCGGAATATGTGTTTGCTATATAAATATAACTGGTAATAACTGGAAATGAATGAATAGAGAAGTTCAAATACGTTTGCACAATTGTCAGCCATGAAGAAGGAGCTGGACACCTGTCCACTTCAGTAACTGATATTAATATTGAGCATGCACATGACTGATTCTCTTGGAAAGGTAAATGACAGTGGATTATTTGGGAATTCATTTGCCAATCAGCCATGGCTCTGCCTATGCAATAATCCATGATAGAATTGCGTGCATCTGTGGCTAAAGCTCAGCCTAGACATATTTAATGAGGGAATATGAAAGTTTGTTGACAGATGGACAAAGGGGGTTATTCTGATTCACTCAAAGGCACAATCACTCTCTAATGGACAAAACCATGTGCACTGCAGGTGGGGCTGATGTAACATGTGCAGAGACATTTTGATTTGGGTGGGGTTATACCTCAAACTGATATCTATATTGCAGTGTAAACATAACGCAGCCAGTATTTACCCTGCACAGAAACAATAAAACACCCAAATCTAACTCTCTCTGCACATGTTACATCAACCCCACCTGCAGTGCACATGGTTTTGTCCATTAGAGAGTGGTTGTGCCTTTCCGAGTGAATCAGATACCCAAAGTGTATTGAAAAATGGGGAGATTGTATATTTGCATTTTCTGAAAGTTGATTAAAATAAATTGTAAAGCCAGAGTGAGGATAATTTGTGACTCACCCACATACTTATAGGAAATAAATAAAATAAAACTTCCATTTATTCAGAAGTCGGTGATTGGGGACTTTTTTCTCTGTGACCCAGTTATCTAATCTCTGTGGTGTTCTGAGAAGCCAGCTGGGACTTTTACTGCACCTAGCTCAGATCAGCTGACCAGGCCACAGAGGAATATGTAAAACTGGAAAACATAAAATACATCTCTGTGAAAAATGGTTGTCATAACACTTTGGAAAAGTTTAATCAGGGAATCTTAATTAGCGATTACAGGTCCACTTTAAAGAGACATAGATAAAAGAACAGTATCCACACTAATTGGACTACAGTTCCATAGATCAGAGATGAAAAAGGATTTATGGACATTAATAGACAGTAATGACCAGCAGCACTCAGAGCCATATATCTACTGCAATAAAAGCTAATAAAATCCTTGGATGCATACAAAGTGGGTTGATACTTGTAAATTAAGAAAAGATTGAACTCATTTGACTTTTTTCAACCTCATTAACTCCTGTATGTAACTACGTAATGTTAAATGGGTATAAAACATGATGTACAAATAGATATGAATTTATCAGTACTCATGGAAATATACATGGTCACAGAATTAGTATTCTCCTATTGTAATGATTAAAAGTTCTGAAACCCAGTGCAAATATCAGGCGATATCTGTAATAGTGGAAACAAAATTCCCCTAGAGAGCTACAGCTACCTAGAGGAAGGATACAGATCACTAATCTCCTTGTTACATAAAACTCATTTTCATTTTGCTTCTTTCTATATTCATTTATTTAATATTGATAAGAAAACTATTTTACACTCACTTTCCATAGTTAACAAAATGTAGATAACTTGAATTCATTTACGTTTTTTTAATCATCCCGCAGGACGGAACTAATCAAAAGTTGGAAATAGCCTTACAGAATTGAAACCCTATGTTCCTGGAGTTTTTGCACATCAGGGATACGTTTATAACTTGATACTTTTAATGGCAGCAAATTACATTTCATTACTTATTAAAAGTTTAAAGGCTAGTATGGATTAACTCCAGATGGCTAAGTAATTTTACCTATGACATAAGCATCTTAAATCTCTGAGCCAATTTACCAAAGTGAAATAGTCAATTAAAAATAGCAATTATACAGTTTATGATTTTAGGAATTGATACTGCCTTGTGACATATA
The DNA here is from genome assembly GCF_055691185.1 of Crinia signifera. NCBI lineage: Eukaryota > Metazoa > Chordata > Amphibia > Anura > Myobatrachidae > Crinia > Crinia signifera. The sequence continues at coordinate 238,211,538 of NC_139219.1, read as the reverse complement.
CAGGTTGAGTATCACTTATCCAAATATCCCTTGTCCAAAATATCCCTTATCCATCATTTCCAGAATGCATTTTTGTTTTTTGCTAAAAGCGCTACTGGGGACATCTGTAACAGCACTACTGGCGACATGATACTTTACTGGTACTAAATATGTGCAAGAAAATGATTGATTGGAATTTATAATTAGTGCCTGAGATAGGACACAATCTTTTTTCTATTTTTTTTAAACCTTGTTTCATGCACAAATAAAATATATTTGCGTGTTTTCCATGTGTTTGATGTGTTTATACAGCATAAATGCACTATACGTCAAGATACATCATTGAAATATAAAAATATTCAAAAATACAGAATAATCCGTTATCCAAAATTCTTCTGGTCCCGAGCATTTTGGATAAGAGATAATCAACCTGTATAATGTTATTTTACAGTGATGACACATTTGTATTGAGAAATGTCTATATTGTACAAGTGCTGTACCTGCATGTATGAGATACATGTATCATATAATGTATGGAGAACAAGGGAAGTAATATAATATAATGAATTTCAGGTCATTATCAAACTATATCTATACATATAAAAATGGATGTACAGTATGTGTGTATGTATGTTCCAACTCTGGAATGCCTGGAGCAATTTAAACCAAACTTGGTACACATTTGAATTACAATCTGGAAAATTACTGTGGGGGGAAAGACACCCTTTGCACCCCTGTGGGGGTCCCTGGGGCCCAAAAAGGGGCCACCCACTACACAGTGTGGGTCAGTGAAGCAAGATATTGCAATGTTGCATAACATAGATGGGGTAGAGGACATAGGGGTTTAAGAAAGAAAAAAACTGTGGTAAGATCTGGGAGCCCATCACAGACAGGTGTATGCCGGGCACAGCATGGGCATGGCGAGCGATTAAGCTTAAAACAAAAGCAAGTTGAAGTTTAACTAAAGCTAATTGCACAACCAAACCCGAGCAGCGACTGTTACCTCAGCTAGTAAAGGATAAATTGTGAACATGATTTACAGTGTCAATAAAAAAGGGTCTATTCAGTTTGGATAACATAAAGCATGTGTACACAAAGCAATTTTGTGGTTTCATTGCACACTTTATTAAGCTTAATACAATATTCACTAGTACCAAGAACTGACACTCATTGGCTTTATGATAACTAACTCCCGATTCATTTATTTACTCCTGCTTTGTGGTCCTCTTACTAAAATCTTTCTGCTATACTGGATGGTCGGACCCATCTTATGGGTTCTTTAAGGTAGGTCTCACATGTATACTGCAGTGTACATCCATGCTTTCAATACACAGGGCAGGATTAGATGTATTATATGCTCAATACCTCCCAAAATGACCCTTTCCAGGAGGGATGCCGTGCTCTGTTGCTGCACTTCCCTCTTAATGTATGATTGACATCACCTGCTTTAAACAGGTGAATTAATAAGTAAGGAGTTTCAAACACATGTGATGACATTCATTAAATAAGAGGGAAGTTCAGGATTAGAGCATTGTGTCCCTCCTGGAGAAGGTCATGTTGGGAGCTATGTATGCTCTGGTCTTCTCAAAATTGCCACTCAGCTTTGCTTCCGATAAACTTGAACTACCATTTAAAGATTATGTTCCATCCATTCTCACACAGAGGAGCATATGTAATGGTGTCCGAGTTCATTGCAAGTGCCGGATACAGGCTGAACTTGAACCTTTTAAAGCAGAAATCATTTCCAAATCAAAACCATGCCTTGCAAATATTTTCCGCTTTAATAAACCATCTGAGTCCAGATCTCGCACGTCTGTTGAACTTGGACACTATTACATACTGTATGCCCCAAGGATTCAAAACACTGGGGGAGGTACTGTATGTTATAGTGGCACTTACAGTAGGTCCCGCTGAATGGGACCCGCTGTGCCACAATGTGTGGCTGCTGCCTTAGCATTGTTCCTGCTATGCATGATAGTTCAATGTCACCTGCGGCAGTAGAAAGCAATAGCTGCAGGGGTCAGAATGGTTAGTGCTACTGACCAATCATACATTACTGTCATATTTCAATACCTCATCAGGCAGCATTATTGTGCTCTCTCCCTGAAATGGTTAATCACACAGATGATTGATTATCTGTGTATCTTCATTTGATTATTTCATTTATAATTCTGTCATCTGTCGCCCAGCATGATTATAATAATACCTGGGGTGTAGTATATAATAGAATAAACAGGCATTTTATAAACACTAATTTCCGCATTGTTGTTTTTAGCTATATACTGTATCCATCATTTACATTAGAACAACATTATATATAAGTTAGGTGTTGAATTAAATTTGAGGCTGTTTATAAATACAAAGCGAAAAAGCTATGTGTTTCTTCAGTCATTATGATTGCCAACAAAACAAAACATGTTTATTAGTTTTAGAAATGTTCTCTTGTACATTAAGGAATAGAGATGAAAGCGACAATGAGTTCCACAACTGCAATTTATTCTTCCCAGTACACAGTGTTCCAAAATGAGAAGACAGCGTTGAGCTGCAGCAAAATCAAACACTTAAGGTCAGGTGCGTGGAGGATGACTCATGCTGAATTTTTAAAAATAATTTTCCACTCATACAATTTATAGTCTCTAAACTCAGTTTTTATGTTGGAATTATAGGCCTTCTTTGAAGTACAGACAATGAATTTCATGTTGCACAGAAATAATGTAGAGACAGACAAGGTTATTAGTTAACATATTAACATTTATAATCAACAATTCCAAGTAATCAGCGAATACAGGTAAAGCTGCGGGGCATGGGGGGGGGGGGCATTACAATAGCACCGCAGCCCCCCGGCGCCCGCACGTACACTGCGCCTCCCTGCGACCGCGGGGGCTGCGGTGCTATTGTTACGCCACTGTACATCCACATGGGACCACCACCCAAGTAGGTTATATCAGTAGGTTATCAGCCAAGGCAGCCTAAGGGCCAGATGTATCAAGCTTTAAAAAGTAATAAAAGGGAGAGTGATAAACAACCAGCCAATCAGCTCCTAACTATCATGTTACAGGCTGGCTTTGAAAAATGACAGGTAGGAGCTGATTGTCTGGTTGTTTATCACTTTCCACTTTATCGCTCTTTAAAGCTTGATACATCTGGCCCTTAGTGCAAAGTAAACAGAACATTCTTCTATTTGAATCAATATACTGTATACATAAAAATGCACAGTGAAGCTGCAGGCATGACTTTCACCAAACGGAGAGGTTCAGAGAACTACATTGTGTGGAAGTTCACAATGGATAAGAGAATGAAGTGGGAAATTCTATGGAAGATCACAAGTAATCCATATAAATACTGATGAAGTGGATAGATCCATGGAGACCATAGGCCTAGCTGTAGAATAGGATGTCTATTCCATAATTCTCAGGAACTAGCTGTAGAGGAGTACTGTATATCTGTTCCATAATTCATGAGACTAGCTCTGTAGACATCAAATGAAGATAAGGGTCCTATGAGAATAATAAACCTGAAGTGCATGAAGAGACATTAATGAGTGATAAGAGGTCCTCATCTCAGTAATTAACAACTGGAGGAGTCCAGGTGTATGACGATAAGGTTGCAATGGTGATGTTGCAGGGCCATCTTAACGCATGGGCTTCCTGGGTGGCTGCCCTAGGGTCCCACAATTCCAGGCAGGGGTTTGCTGGTGCCTCTGGAGTTTATTGTGAGGCTAGTAGAGTTTGTTCCCCGGCTGGTTTGGTTGTGAATTACACAAAATCAGAGCTGCTGGGAAACATTCTCTACCGGCCTGCTGCCAAATGGTTACTGGCTCTAAGCATGCTATTTGCTGGATGGCTGATAGCAGGTGGAGAGGCACTGCAGGAAGATATGATTTTTTTTTACTTAATCAGGGGCCCCAGTGCATTGCTTTGCCTAGGACCCACAATTCCGTTATGACGGCCTTGCGATGAGATATCCCAGTTTAATGTCTTAGTAGGGCCATTGGAATCTTGGGTGACCAAGCCATTAATGGAGAAACTTAAGCTGTTGCAGTTTCAGGCATACATACTGGTTAAGAGAAATGATGAGAGTTATGCTGTACTCACAAGGACAATTAGCCTGAACAACCTAAGACCAAGATATTCATATGTCAAAAAGTGGGCGCTGAATGCAGACCAAGACAGTCAAGTGGCTTGCAAATGAAACCTGATAAAAGAATGATTCAGCTTTAAATGAAAATCAAGGCTTCAAAGTCAAATTTGCAGAGTGCAGGTGTGATGTGCAAAGTAAGAGGGACTGTGATAGTAACAGCAACCTGCAACTACATTTCCCAGATACACAAGAGTGTTGTCCAATTACTGGTTCTGACACAAAGCAATCCATAGTATCATACCCTCCAACTGTACCGAATTTGCCGGTACAGTACAGTTTTTTTAACAGTCTGTACCGGCAAATATAATTTGTATCGAATGTACCGATTTTGTCACTCACCGTGTGCATTGCGAATCATTCCTCCTCCTAGCTAAGCTCCCGGGCTCCGCTCTGTGTGCTGCCTGGTGTACCGGGTCTCCCCTCTCCCCCTCCGTTCCCATGCATGCATTGCGGGCCAGTCCTGTGCTTCATGATGTCGCGCACCGGCACCGTGCACCCTGCACAATCAGGGGAAAGGACATCTCTCAGCCCTCACTGTCTGTGCATGCACAGACTGAGAAACTGAGGGTGCGAAACTGCCTGAGGGAGAGAGGTGCAGTGGCTAGCCCCAGCGTGCGTGTCGGGGGACCGATCTCGACATCAAGTTCTGCAGCGGACTGTCCGGAGCCTGCCACTAAGTTGTTCAGCACATCAGATCCAGGCAGTACAGTGCAGCAAGTAGGTGGCCAGGCAGCACTTTGACTAAATCTCCAGTCTTGTGACACACCTAAATAGAACAGTTTTGGCTAGGTCCTGCGCTGCGAGTGGTTTGACCTTTTCTAATCTCCTAAATATAATATTAGCACAGACTATTAAACCCCTTTAAGTGCTGCTGTTCTGTGGGGGATAGCTCGGTTCCCCAGATTGATTACCAGAAAAAAACAGAGTAGAACTGCGCCATAAAGGGGGAAATAGTATATGCAATTTATTTATATACCAATAGAAAAACACATATAAAACATACACAGAATATTATAACACAATTTTAAGAAAAATTAATATAAATTAGTATTACATAAAAAATAAGGGGAGGGTTAGGTAAAAATTATTGCACAACCGGTCGTGTCAGATTAGTAGATTAAAACAAAATAAATTTTGCTTCCCTTTAGCTTGTTGCGGTCATATTAGTATGTTAATTGTAGTTAGAATGTTGGTTACGTAACAGTCTTTTTTTTGAATTAGTGAGTATAACTGTCCAGGTTTTAGTGTCTGGCCAGACAATATTACATTGGGGTAACTTACAGCTGCCACCTGTAATTCCTCCGGGCTCCCAGTGGATGGTGCTGAATCACCTTACTTGGTCCAACTTTATCTGGAGTCTCCTTCGGGCTGGTGGTCTGATTACAAGCCTGCGTGGTATCCACTATGGTGCAGAAAGAATTTTTGATAAACCAACGCGTTTCCCCGCCTCCGATAACGGTCTCAGCGGCTTTATCAAGGAAAGAGAAAAGAAGAGTAGCAAATGCACTTATTTAATATGCCAGCAGCCCACCAAGCCACCATGTGACATGAGCTCAACTGCATCAGGTGCTGTTCGAGGTGGCATGGGAAGTGACCAACAAAGGTAACTGCAGCACAAAAGAGCAGGGGGGCACTCTGTGGGCAACTCCATGGGTCAGTGTGTCATATGCAGTGTTTAGAAAGCCTCTGGCTGTGTGCTGCAACCAACAGGAGGTTGTGTGTGTATATATATATATATATATATATATATATATATATATATATATATATAACATTTGTTTTTGAAGCAGGCACTCACCATAGGCAATTTTGAGCAAGTTGGATCAAATTTTATTTCAAGACATCAAAAAAGTTTGGTCGACGTTTCGATCCTCAACAGGGATCTTTGTCAAGACAGAGGTAGGTCACATCTCAGGACAGGCAGCACCAGGCAGTGTACAAATGCAGTCTCCCATTCAGCTATTTATGGTAGCACTAAGTAAGTGATAGACACACCTACTTCCTGTGGACTCAACTAACAGGAAGTGTTCAAGAACTATGTAATATAGGGCCAATAAATGTAATATAGAATGCCACAATATAAGATAAGGTAGCGTCTAATGTGAATAATGCGCAGCACCAAAAAAGAAGTTAACAGGTCCCAGGTTTAAGCGCTAAGGAGAACGAGTTCCGTCTAACCGGAAGTGACATGCGTTCCACCGCCGTGGAACGCATGACTAACCGGAAGTAGCCGGGATTGGCCGCTCAATCGCGCCAAAACCCGCAGCCGGATATCGCAAGCAGTAACAGGAGACGGAAATCAAGTGCGCTCCAGCCATTGGAGCGCACAATTAAACGGAAGTATTGGGCTTGCGTGTCAGACAACTGAAGCGCACGCCACGTGGTAGGAAGTCTAAATAAGAAGCAGGGATAATAGCTTGCGCTCCAACTAAGTGGAACGCAAACCGGAAGTAAGACTAAATAGTCAGCGCATTAAATCTAAGGACCATTGGTGCAAATACATTTTTTATACTGATAACGTGCCACCATATAATGCCGAATTGGAGAGATTGCCTGATACTTCACATCATAAATAACAACAATAAAAACTCATTTTTTCAAAATTTGCAGATAAAAAATGTACAAGAAAATTAAATAATGTACATTACATGAAAATAATATTTAAAAAATAATAAACATAAAAAAACAAGACAAAAAATTGAAGATATTAGCAGCATTGATAACTTCAATTAAATTCCCTAGAGAAACACATTGTATGAAATATATTCATTTAAGCCCCTAGGGGCTACTGTTCCAAGGTCATAAATCCAGCGTGCTTCGCGCTGATGAAGTCTTTTCACCCGATCTCCTCCTCGCAAAGGAGGGGGTATGTGGTCAATTAACATGCATCTCAGACTGGCAACAGAATGACCCAACTGTTGAAAATGCTTGGCCACCGGTTTGTCGGACACCTTATTTTCAAGTGCCTGACGTATCGACAGGCGATGGTTCGCCATCCGCTCCCTAAAACATCGTGTGGTGAGTCCCACATAGTAGAGTCCGCAGGGGCATATCAAGATATAAATCACAAATGATGTTGTGCACGATAATCGGTGCTGAATCTTGATTTTTTTCCCCGTATGTGGGTGGGGGAATGTCTGTCCAGCAAGCATGGATCGACAGGTGGTGCAGTCGATACACCGAACACACCCCAACCGTTGTGTTGGTAACCAAGAGGTGTTGTTACCACTAGGCTGTGATGTAGGTCGCATGAGCATCTGCTTGATATTTGGTCCACGACGGTAGGAGAGCATAGGAGCTTTTTTGCTCACATGAGACATCTTAGTGTCTGTGGCCACAATTGGCCAATGCTTTTTGATTGCTCTACCCATCTCGTCGGATGCCGTGTTGTAAATTGATGTGAAGATCATGCGATTCTGTTCAAGTTTACGTGGTGTTGCCAACTGCTCTTGCTGGTGCCTATTGAGTGCCTTGCGAAGACAACGCTCGATGGTTCTTTTGTGGTAACCCCTTTCGATAAAGCGCCCACTCATCTCTCCAATTTGTTCATGTGCTGTAGAAATCGATGAGTTGTTGCGTAGCACTCTAATAAATTGAGAGATGGGAAGACTCTCTTTGAGGGAGCTCGGGTGGTGACTCGAAGCATAGAGTAACGAGTTGCGGTCAGTCTCTTTACGAAACAATGTAAAACCAATCTTTGATCCTTCCTTGAAGAGTGTAACATCCAGGAAGTTTATGCTAGTCAACGAGATGCAGTGTGTGAATCGAATGGTTGTATCAAGGGAATTTAGTATTCTAATCATTTCAAGAAACTCAGACTCCGTGCCAACCCAAATCAAAAAAATATCGTCAATAAATCTTTTGAAACACAAAATTTTACTGGAAAATGCAGGCATGATATAGCTGTTCTCATAATTATGCATGTAGAGATTTGCATAGGACGGGGCCAGGGAAGACCCCATTGCGGTCCCCGCCCTCTGCAAAAAATATCCTTTACCATACATAAAGTGGTTATGCCGCAATACAAGTTCTGCCAATTCAAGAAGGAATTCGATCGGGGGACCGACATTAGGAGCAGACTGCAGACTTTTTCTAAGTGCTTCCAATCCACCTTGATGGGGAATAACCGTATACAATGAGGTGACATCCATGGTAGCAAAAAATGCCCCATCTGGAATGTCCCCCAAGGAGGCGATTTTCTCGAGAAAGTCTGAGGTGTCCCTTATGTAGCTCCACATTTGTTGAACATGCTTCTGAAGAAAAACATCAATAAAGATAGCCAATGGCTGTAGCACAGAGCCCACAGCCGATATAATAGGACGTCCAGGTGGATCATCCAGCCGCTTGTGGATCTTAGGTAAGGTGTAAATATACGGGCATACTGGATGATCCACCTGGAGAAACGTCAACTCATCCTTGCTAATCCAACCTGACTGCAAACCCCTGCCAATGGTACCATCCACCAACTTTTTAATATTTAACATAGGGTTAATCTTGAGCTGTTCGTACGTGTTCACGTCAGAAAGTTGTCGCCGAATTTCGGCATCGTAAGATGACCAATCCTGCACTACCACACCCCCTCCCTTGTCCGCTTGACGAAAAACAAGTTGCTTATTGCCCATAAGGCTACGGAGTGCCAAACGATGTTCATGGGAGAGGTTGTCGTAGCGCGGTTTAAGATGCTGTGCTGACATGTTATGTTCGACCAGACGTGAAAACGTACGAATGCTGGGATTCACCGAACAAGGATCAAAAGTACTTCTCTTAGGCAATTTGTTAACAGTCTCAGGTAAACTCAGAGTTTGAGGTCCAAAGAACTCACGTAAACGTAGCTTGCGACCAAATTTGAAATTGTCAACAGACCAGTCAAATTTATTAGGTTTCACTGTTGGAACAAAAGTAAAACCTAAACTCAACACTTCAAGCTCAGACTTTGTAAGTTCCTGACTAGAAATATTAAACACAAGTTCATTTATTTTCCCCTCCTTCCTTTTCCTTTTCCCACCGCCCCGCCTCGTGGGGTATTTTGTGGGCGGTGCGAAGGATCCGGGAATTTCCGGGTGACCCTTCCTAAAAAAGAGGAAGAGGAGGAGGCGGCTGATGATGTCAAATCCCTCGGTGGCCTGCCCTCACCCTCAGAATTAGATTGTGAAGAACTGTTATAAGAGGAATGACCTCTTGGTCTATAATTACGGTTCTCACCCCTATTGTGGAATCTACGGGGTTCACCTTTCAACCACCGATAAACTTGGTGGTTGGTGTAATCTTGGTTGACCACTTCAAGTTTTTTCTTTTTAAAGGAAATTAGATCACTCTGATAGGTGTTGATCTGCTCACCGAGTTTTTCCAACCAATTTGTTGTGGTATCCCCGATTAGTACAGGTGCAGAGGCTGAATTCAAAATAGCAATCTCACTCTTGATCTTAGTTAATTCACTCCCCACCTCCTCTATCACAAGCAACAAGAGGTCCAAAGAGCACTTATTCAACACACCACACCATCGGGTACAGAACGCAAGGTTTCCGCGGCCGATGGTGGGTGTGTTGTTAACCCTAAAGCCTCTAGGGATCCTCTTGTTTCTGTAATAGTCTGACAAAAATTGACCGTGCAAGGTCAAATCAACCTCTCTTTTTCTTAATTTTAATAGCTTATGATAAATATCTATAGCTTTATCGTCAGGCAGAGATAGAAAATCTGAATGATGGAAAAGTACTTTTTCAGCCTCATCATCGGTCAGAGATACCAGAACATTCTGGGCTCTTTCCAATGTAGCATCATCCAAAATAGAAACAGATACTTGTGACATAATCCAGTAAGGCAAAAAACAAAATAATAATAATACTATATGCACTTAAGATAGGGTGGCACGGAGAACTGAGTATATAAACAACTCAAACAATCAAAAAAAAACAAAAAAACAATGCTGCAACCTTCAATAGAAATGATTTTAAAATAGCTAAGATCATAAAGACATGAAGTAGCTCATGCACACTCCTGGAAATTGCTTTTAGTCCATGAAAATTACATGTGGTTCCTTGGAATAAATCTTGTAATCACCCCACAGGGTAGTACAGGTGCTGGCACAAAGAGGTATCTGTAGCTTGCACAGAGTCTCCATACACAATCGAAGTTAGAACCGCACTCTGAAAGAACATAGGACAACTCAGCGGTGCTCCACTGTTAACAAATTGCCTAAGAGAAGTACTTTTGATCCTTGTTCGGTGAATCCCAGCATTCGTACGTTTTCACGTCTGGTCGAACATAACATGTCAGCACAGCATCTTAAACCGCGCTACGACAACCTCTCCCATGAACATCGTTTGGCACTCCGTAGCCTTATGGGCAATAAGCAACTTGTTTTTCGTCAAGCGGACAAGGGAGGGGGTGTGGTAGTGCAGGATTGGTCATCTTACGATGCCGAAATTCGGCGACAACTTTCTGACGTGAACACGTACGAACAGCTCAAGATTAACCCTATGTTAAATATTAAAAAGTTGGTGGATGGTACCATTGGCAGGGGTTTGCAGTCAGGTTGGATTAGCAAGGATGAGTTGACGTTTCTCCAGGTGGATCATCCAGTATGCCCGTATATTTACACCTTACCTAAGATCCACAAGCGGCTGGATGATCCACCTGGACGTCCTATTATATCGGCTGTGGGCTCTGTGCTACAGCCATTGGCTATCTTTATTGATGTTTTTCTTCAGAAGCATGTTCAACAAATGTGGAGCTACATAAGGGACACCTCAGACTTTCTCGAGAAAATCGCCTCCTTGGGGGACATTCCAGATGGGGCATTTTTTGCTACCATGGATGTCACCTCATTGTATACGGTTATTCCCCATCAAGGTGGATTGGAAGCACTTAGAAAAAGTCTGCAGTCTGCTCCTAATGTCGGTCCCCCGATCGAATTCCTTCTTGAATTGGCAGAACTTGTATTGCGGCATAACCACTTTATGTATGGTAAAGGATATTTTTTGCAGAGGGCGGGGACCGCAATGGGGTCTTCCCTGGCCCCGTCCTATGCAAATCTCTACATGCATAATTATGAGAACAGCTATATCATGCCTGCATTTTCCAGTAAAATTTTGTGTTTCAAAAGATTTATTGACGATATTTTTTTGATTTGGGTTGGCACGGAGTCTGAGTTTCTTGAAATGATTAGAATACTAAATTCCCTTGATACAACCATTCGATTCACACACTGCATCTCGTTGACTAGCATAAACTTCCTGGATGTTACACTCTTCAAGGAAGGATCAAAGATTGGTTTTACATTGTTTCGTAAAGAGACTGACCGCAACTCGTTACTCTATGCTTCGAGTCACCACCCGAGCTCCCTCAAAGAGAGTCTTCCCATCTCTCAATTTATTAGAGTGCTACGCAACAACTCATCGATTTCTACAGCACATGAACAAATTGGAGAGATGAGTGGGCGCTTTATCGAAAGGGGTTACCACAAAAGAACCATCGAGCGTTGTCTTCGCAAGGCACTCAATAGGCACCAGCAAGAGCAGTTGGCAACACCACGTAAACTTGAACAGAATCGCATGATCTTCACATCAATTTACAACACGGCATCCGACGAGATGGGTAGAGCAATCAAAAAGCATTGGCCAATTGTGGCCACAGACACTAAGATGTCTCATGTGAGCAAAAAAGCTCCTATGCTCTCCTACCGTCGTGGACCAAATATCAAGCAGATGCTCATGCGACCTACATCACAGCCTAGTGGTAACAACACCTCTTGGTTACCAACACAACGGTTGGGGTGTGTTCGGTGTATCGACTGCACCACCTGTCGATCCATGCTTGCTGGACAGACATTCCCCCACCCACATACGGGGAAAAAAATCAAGATTCAGCACCGATTATCGTGCACAACATCATTTGTGATTTATATCTTGATATGCCCCTGCGGACTCTACTATGTGGGACTCACCACACGATGTTTTAGGGAGCGGATGGCGAACCATCGCCTGTCGATACGGCAGGCACTTGAAAATAAGGTGTCCGACAAACCGGTGGCCAAGCATTTTCAACAGTTGGGTCATTCTGTTGCCAGTCTGAGATGCATGTTAATTGACCACATACCCCCTCCTTTGCGAGGAGGAGATCGGGTGAAAAGACTTCATCAGCGCGAAGCACGCTGGATTTATGACCTTGGAACAGTAGCCCCTAGGGGCTTAAATGAATATATTTCATACAATGTGTTTCTCTAGGGAATTTAATTGAAGTTATCAATGCTGCTAATATCTTCAATTTTTTGTCTTGTTTTTTTATGTTTATTATTTTTTAAATATTATTTTCATGTAATGTACATTATTTAATTTTCTTGTACATTTTTTATCTGCAAATTTTGAAAAAATGAGTTTTTATTGTTGTCATTTATGATGTGAAGTATCAGGCAATCTCTCCAATTCGGCATTATATGGTGGCACGTTATCAGTATAAAAAATGTATTTGCACCAATGGTCCTTAGATTTAATGCGCTGACTATTTAGTCTTACTTCCGGTTTGCGTTCCACTTAGTTGGAGCGCAAGCTATTATCCCTGCTTCTTATTTAGACTTCCTACCACGTGGCGTGCGCTTCAGTTGTCTGACACGCAAGCCCAATACTTCCGTTTAATTGTGCGCTCCAATGGCTGGAGCGCACTTGATTTCCGTCTCCTGTTACTGCTTGCGATATCCGGCTGCGGGTTTTGGCGCGATTGAGCGGCCAATCCCGGCTACTTCCGGTTAGTCATGCGTTCCACGGCGGTGGAACGCATGTCACTTCCGGTTAGACGGAACTCGTTCTCCTTAGCGCTTAAACCTGGGACCTGTTAACTTCTTTTTTGGTGCTGCGCATTATTCACATTAGACGCTACCTTATCTTATATTGTGGCATTCTATATTACATTTATTGGCCCTATATTACATAGTTCTTGAACACTTCCTGTTAGTTGAGTCCACAGGAAGTAGGTGTGTCTATCACTTACTTAGTGCTACCATAAATAGCTGAATGGGAGACTGCATTTGTACACTGCCTGGTGCTGCCTGTCCTGAGATGTGACCTACCTCTGTCTTGACAAAGATCCCTGTTGAGGATCGAAACGTCGACCAAACTTTTTTGATGTCTTGAAATAAAATTTGATCCAACTTGCTCAAAATTGCCTATGGTGAGTGCCTGCTTCAAAAACAAATGTTATATTATTGGGACTGATACTCCTCTAAAGTGGAGCACCGCTGAGTTGTCCTATGTTCTTTCAGAGTGCGGTTCTAACTTCGATTATATATATATATATATATATATATCAGTCTGATTATATGTCTGATTATATCAAAGAAATCAATTCACAACTTGAGGACGAGACAGTATACCAAGCCCTACCAAATGATCCAACTGACAAGTTTAAACTGGAACTGGACAAGGTCCTGGTGACCACTGAGAAATCCGGACTTATCTCTGAAAAATTAAGAAAAGCTCTGACCCAAGACAACCCGTCCGTTCCAGTGTTTTTCACGGTCCCCAAGATCCACAAGTCTCCAGACAGGCCTCCTGGACACCCCATTATAAGTGCCCATAACTCAATTTACCAGCCAGTCTCTCAGTTCTTGGACAGTCTAGTCCAACCACTGGTCACCAGGCAACCGTCCTACATTAAGGACACAACGGCTTTCCTAAATGCATTAGCAGCAGTACCATCCATACCAGAAGACTCTTTGTTGGTTGTTATGGACGTGACCAGTCTTTACACCAGCATCCCGCAGGACGAGGGGCTGGAAGTAATGAGAGCCTTTTTACTGTACAACCAAATGGACACCTTGGACTTAGATCTATTCATGCTGCTGATGAGTCTGACATTGAAGAACAACTATTTCCTCTTCAATGGCTGATTTTTCCTCCAGAAAAATGGGTGTGCAATGAGCAGTGCCATTTCACCGTCGTTCGCGAACATATTTATGTTCCAACAAGAAAAATAAATGTTTTTCAAGCATCAGGAAATCCACCAGCACATCCTGATATTCACCAGGTACATTGATGACCTGTTCATGGTCTGGTCTGGGGGAGAAGACAAACTGGTCGCACTGTAGGAAAGGAATAGGTCACCAAAGTGTCCTGTAAGGGCGCCTGGGAGGGGTTGTCCCGCTGGAGCAGCGGTCTCTAAACTTTGGGAAGTCTGGCCCAAAAAAAGTAGTACAGGAGAAAAAAAGAATTGAGACCGCGCTTGCTAAAAACATGCAACAGGTGTAAATGTATGCTTAAACCATTTAATAAAACAAAACCTAAAATATTCAAGTATTCAAATAAAACATATATCTCATTACTGCTATAACTGCTGATAATCTGTATTTTTGCCCTTTGCATAACAAATGCTGTATTATTAATGTGTTTCTAGTCTTTATAGTACCTGTTTGAAGCTGTGTTCAGTGAGGCATACTTTATTGTAGTAAATGTTTTGGCTAGTGTTTATGTTACACAGGCCTTGATTAGCTGGTCATGTGACCTCAGCTGTAGTAGTCTCTCCTAATGATACATGCTATATCTGGTCATATAGAAGGCAGTCCTCTGCCTGGGCAGTTCTTTAATTGAGAAATCTACTAAGTGGATTTACTTACAAAGAACAGTTCTAAAACAGTTGAAAAACATTGAACAACATCAAACAAGGTAAATACAATACTTATTCCACACTTTCTTAAACAATCTCCACTTTACCTGGTCACCAACAGACAAACTATCACATCATGCTCACCACAATGCTACTTCTCATTTCATTACATGGCATACTTACCAAACTTCAACCATCCTATAATCTCCCTGACACTCACCACTCAGTACACATTGCCTCCTCCATTATTCACTCCCCTCTTCTAAACACTCATGAGCTCTTTAATTACTTCTCTACTTGTACTTTCACATCCACTTCCCATCACCAATACAAAAAACTCCAAACATCCACCTATGTCTATCTCTCCTTTCTAATTTTATTAGCTGGTGACATATCACCAAACCCAGGCCCCAACCACCTGACCCACCCAGATTTAATGGCTTCTAAGCCTAGAAATTCAGCTAACATCATAAATATCACATGCCTCCCACCACACACCAAACAACTTAAATGTGCCCTATTGAATGCACGCTCTGTTTGCAATAAATTAACAACCATCCATGACCTCTTCATCTCCCACAACTTCAATCTGATGGCAATTACAGAAACCTGGCTCACACAATCAGACACGGCCTCGCCTGCAGCACTGTCACATGGTGGTTTCCACTTCACTCACACCTCCAGGCCTGGTAACTGTAAAGGAGGTGGAGTTGGTATATTACTGTCACAAGCCTTCACATACTCAGTTCTCCCACCAATTCCTTCACTCACATTTACATCATTTGAAGTACACTCCATTAGGATTTTTTCCCCTTTCTCTCTGCGTGTTGCTGCTATCTATCGCCCAACTGGGCTTCCCAAATCTAAATTTCTGGAAGATTTCTCTGCATGGCTCCCCCATTTCTTATCCTCTGACATCTCCACTATCATCCTGGGTGACTTCAACATTGCTATTGACAGTCCACCATCTCTGCATGCCTCCAAACTCCTCTCTCTAACTTCCTCTCTTGGCCTCTCCCAGTGGTCCGACACCACTACTCACTAGGAAGGCCACTGCCTTGACCCCGTTTTCACCAGGCTGTGCTCAGTCTCTGATTTTATTAACACTCCCTTCCCTCTCTCTGATCACAATCTCATTACTCTCTCACTCTCCTCCATTACCTCAAGCTCACTGACACAGAAATCATGCAAGCCTACTCTAACCCGCAGAAATACTAATGCTATTAATTTTCCACAACTTTCCACCTCCCTGCAACAACAGCTCTCACTAATTTCTACATTTACCTCTCCTGACTCTGCTGTTTCCCACCTCTACCAGACTATTGAAACAGCCCTTGATGAAGTGGCTCCAGCTACCCATTATACCCCACGTAGGCTTAGATGCCAACCGTGGCACTCCAACACAACAAGACAACTACGAAATCAGTCACGTAAAGTTGAACGCCAATGGCGTAAATCTCGTAATATTACTGATTTCCTCACATATAAGACTAGCTACCACTCCTACTGCAAGGCTTTGGACACGGCCAAACAAACATACTACCAATCTCTCATCTCTTCTCATGCCACCAACCCTAAGCGACTTTTTAACACATTTAAGTCTCTTCTGTACCCTCCCCCTCCCCCACCGGCTACCATCAGTGCACAAGAACTTGCCTCCTACTTTAAGGACAAGATTGATAACATCCGATATGAAATATGAAATACGGTATGCTCCACAATCTCTGACCCTCTTTCTGCCACACCTGAACCCTCTTGCACTTTCTCTTCGTTTGAGCCCACAAATGAAAAGGAAGTATCCGCACTCTTCTTATCCTCCTACTCTACTACCTCTCCTCTTGATCCTATACCTGCACAAGTCATTAAAAATCTATCTCCTGTGCTTATTCCAACCTTAACTAAAATCTGCAATCTCTCTCTTGCTACTGGTACTTTTCCGTCTCTGCTCAAACATGCAGCGATTACTCCCATTCTGAAAAAACACAATTCTGACCCTAACTCTCTCTCTAACTATCGTCCTATCTCTCAGCTCCCATGCCTCTCCAAGCTACTCGAGAGACTTGTCTACTCTCGCCTAACAAACTTTCTTAACTCCAACACCCTATTAGACCCGCTTCAGTCAGGCTTTCGCTCTCAACACTCCACTGAGACAGCACTGACTAAAGTGGTGAATGATCTGGTAACAGCTAAGTCTAAAGGCCATTACTCACTGCTTATTCTTCTAGATCTTTCTGCTGCATTTGACACTGTGGATCACACTCTCCTTTTACAAACACTACACTCCCTAGGTCTTAATGATACAGCCCTTTCCTGGTTCACATCTTACCTATCTGATCACTCTTTCACTGTTCGCTTCTCTGACTCTACTTCCTCTTCACTACCTCTGTCAGTCGGAGTTCCGCAAGGTTCAGTCTTAGGTCCTCTGCTTTTCTCAATCTATACCTCCTCGCTTGGCAAACTAATCAGCTCTTTCGGATTTCAGTATCACTTATATGCGGATAACCAGTGGTTTTGGGCCGAGTCTCTGAATGTCTCTCTGCCATCTCATTTTGGATGTCTTCTCGCCAACTCAAACTCAATATTTCCAAAACTGAATTACTTATATTCCCGCCAACTAAGAACAGTTACCATCCTGATATCTCCATCACTGTTGACAACTCGACAATCTACCCTTCCCCACAAGCTCGTTGCTTAGGGGTCACCCTCGACTCTGAACTGTCCTTTGTTCTCCACATTCAATCTGTCTCCAAATCATGTTACATGCATCTAAAAAACATATCCAAAATACGACCGTATCTCACACAAGACACTACTAAATCTCTTATCCATGCACTCATTATATCCCGCATTGATTATTGCAATAGTCTCCTAACTGGTCTTCCCAAGAACAGACTCTCACCACTGCAATCCATTTTAAATGCTGCTGCTAGGCTGATCTTCCTTGCAAGATGCTCATCATCTGCTGATCCGCTCTGCCAGTCCCTCCATTGGTTGCCTGTATCTTACCATATTCAATATAAAACCCTTCTACTTGCATATAAAGCTATTAACCATACTGCACCAGCATACATCTCTGCACGTATCACAAAATATCTCCCATCTCGACCACTCCGCTCTGCACCAGATTTGCGTCTCTCATCTGAGCGGATCACTAGCTCCCATTCACTATAACAGGACTTTCATCAGGCTGCTCCCATCCTATGGAATGCCCTTCCATGCACAATTAGACTCTCCGCTAGCCTCCAAACTTTCAAGCGTTTCCTGAAAACTCACCTCTTCAGGCAAGCCTATCATATTTAAGTTCTACACGCATAACCCTCTGAGGCACTTATGTATTATATAGCTTCCCTTCTGGACTTGTAACTTGGTGGGACTGCTATGCTATTACTGATGCCTGTCCTTGTGTTTCCCTCCTATATACCTAATAGATTGTAAGCTTGCAGCAGGGCCCTCTAACCTCCAAGTCTGTCTGTTACCCAGTTTGTTTTATCACTGTCTACCATTGTAAAGTGCAATGGAATCTGCTGCGCTATATAAGAAACTGCAAATAAATAATAAATAAATAATTAAAATTGAGGGTACCACAATGTAGTAATGAGAGCAAGGATAGTCACCCACAGTCCGCCCGTTTAGTGTCCTGTGTCCGTTCCTATAGTGCCTCCAGATAATCGTCCCGTAAGGATTGCCAATGCAGGGAAACTTGTATTTAGGAGAGATGCTGATCTCCAATCCAGGGAGCGCCTGATGTTGTGAGGTGCTCTACCTGGTGTGCATGGAAGTATTGCCCTTAGGTTCCTGATTATGGGAATGGTTCTGGAGACTGGTCCGGTTTGCAGGAGATGAAAAGTAAGGCGTCTGGGTAGTTTTGGGTGTCCTTACTCCCCTCCACCAACGCGTTTCACTCAAAGGCTTTTTCAAGGTGATGGTCGCACTCATTACTTCCATCAATCGATTGCCTTCACTGATCAAATTGACTTATCAGTTCTCCAGGGTGGCGATTAATTACCTGGACGTCAAAGTCAGCATTAGGAATGGTCAGTTCATTACCGAACTTTACACGAAACCCACCGACCGAAACACTCTGCTGAACTTCAGGAGCTTCCACCCATGACCTCTGAAGGCCGCCCTACCGAAGTCCCAAATGATGAGAGCGGCGAGGATAACTAGTGAAGGAGCAGACCTACCAAAAGTACTAGACGGCTTTGTTTCCAGGTTTACGGAGCGGGGATACCTCCTGGAACCGCTACTACAGCAAAAGAACGAAGTCCTAGCTATGGACAGAAACACCCTTCTACAAACTAAACCAACCGACGAGCCCTCCGTGGATCACGATCAAAAAATCTTGCCTTTTGTCTCCAGGTTTAACACCTCCAGTGCCATCCTCCCTGGAGCCACCTCAACAACAGGAGACCCATGATTTGCCACACTAAAGGCAAAATCATTAAAAACACGATAGTACACAATGATGTGACTGGCTTCTCCAACCCTGTGGTGGTCAACACCAATTTCCTGTCCAAGGCACCAGGATGCTATAAGTGCCTGGGATGCACCACTTGCCAGCACATGCTCACGGGCAGTGAATTCATTCATCCAATAACCAAATGTGCTTATCCCATCAAACACATTCTATCTTGCCAATCGACCCATGTGATATACATAGTTCAATGCCCATGTAGATTACTTTACGTGGGCAAGACAGTGAGCACGGTACGAGAATGAATGGCCCTCCACAGGTCAGCCATAGGCCAAGCCCTGACTGGCAGAGGCAATGACCAGCCTGTGGCGAAGCACTTTGCCCAAGCAGGACATAAATTATCGGACTTCAAGCAAATCATAGTGGATCACATCCCTGCGTCGATCCGAAGGGGTGGTAGGGCCGGCAAGCTTCTGAAACTGGAGACCAGATGGATTCACAGGCTCAAATCTGTGAAGCCAGATGGCCTTAATGACCGACTATCACTGGCGGTGTTTTTGTGACATTGAGATCCAACAAGCGCAACCTTCAGCCCGGGAGCGTGTACTCACGGCCCAGAATGGACATTACAACTAAAGTACCTGTTCCAGCCGCAGCAACCTTAGGATGGAGCTACACCGGAATGTTATGCCCCGCTATCCTTCCATTAACCCGAATCGGAGATCTGTGGTCGCACAAAGCCCAGGCGAATTGCATTGAATTATCGCTCTCTATTTCCAGTAGTCCATTGGCACCCGTACTTTTGACACCCTGGTTCCTTTCACAGATTCTGGTCACCCTTATGAGTAGTTTCATACATCACACTACCCTGGTGCACTCCACTTTACTGCCACAAGAGCAATGCCATGTGTCATGTTATATTATCAAGTTTTCCTCTTTGTCACTCACGCACGCAGGTACAGGCTGTTTTAATTTTTTATTACAAGTATCACTTCTGGGCACTATTATACACATCTTCGTTTGGTCATCCCTATTCAGTTATTGGCCTCTCTAATTATTTTAGTACCGTAACCGGTTGCTGTATACTATTAAATACATGCTTTAATATTCACATTTTCCTTTTTCATCTTGTCTCACTCTCCAGGCATGGCACTATCAACCCCAGAGGCACCCAAGTCCCGTTGCAGGTCAGACGCCGATGACAGTTCCACCCCTACAGCGCCAGCCCATTAGAAACAGCAGCTTCCTTGATACAGGAAGCGTGCGTGTCACACGCCCCCGGCAACCAGGAACCTGCGTTCCACAGGCACCCGACAGGAAGCTGTCTCACAGTCAATGACGCCGTTCTGGCCAGAGTCAGCGCGGCGTGCACCGGACACGGGAGGAGGGTGCCCCAGGGTTGTCTTCATTTAAGGGTAAGTCACACTGTACCTCACTTGATTGTTTCCATTTCTACACCAGTTTGCCTTGACAAAAGGGCGGTTGTTAGCCCCGAAACGTTGGCTCATTTTATGTGCTGTGTTTAAATACATGTTTTTTCTGCTAAATCAAGTCCTCAGAGTGCCTCCTTTTTTCCTTGCTATATATATATATATATATATATATATATATATATATATAACAGAATAGAGGTGCGCTAAATCACCTATACCAGTTTTTTTTTTCTTATAAAAAGTGACTTTTAAATTCAATAAAAACAGTAATTAAAAAAAAAACAAGTGAACAATTACTAAGACTTTCCAGCAAGTGTAACTTCATCAAAATTTTCAAGGTGTCATATATAATATCAATCCGTAAACCAACACGTTTCGTCCTTCAGGACTTCATCAGGGGCAAGTGAATAAATCTCTAGAGGTAGTATGTCCTCTAGAACAAATGAAGATGGTATGTCCTTTATAGTAATCAAGTGGAGATGGTGCGTCCTTTATAGGAATTGTTATTGCAATAATAGAGGTAGTTGTTGGACCACCTATTTAACAAATGATTATAGAATACTCAGGGAGACGATAATAGGCTGGTAGACTATAAATCGCTCCTATCACAAAACGTTTTTTTCTCAGTGGGAGAACACGTGTTGTAGCACAGGATCCCTGAGAGCCATATACATATACATATATACCCAGTACAAATTCAGAAAGGGGGAGGCCACGCCCCTTTCCCCATTGGCCATGCCCCCTTTCCGAATGTGTACCGATTTCTGCCCTTCAAATGTTGGAGGGTATGTAGTATTGTTTCACAGGAAATACAATAATTACTGTATATCAGTCCCAATAGACTAAATATAGTATAAAAGCCACTATAATGTAAACTACTGAGGAAGAGAGGGATCTAGGTGTCACTATTTCAGGGGACTTAAAGGCAGGTAGGCAATGTAACAAAGCAATGAAGAAGGCAACTCAGATGCTTGGTTGTATATGCAGAGATATCAGCAGTAGAAATAAAGAAGTAATAATGCCACCATATAGGTCATTGGTACAATCTCATCTAGAGTACTGTGTACAGGATATAAATACATTAGAGACTGTACAAATAAGGTCAAGTAAAATGGTCAGGGTCGTAGGGAGGGCAGAACACAAGCTCCGGGCGCCAGGATATCAAAGGGCGCCGGAGCCGTGCAGCCCACTCCCACCGCTCCCTTCCAAGTCCATGCTCTGCCCGGCATCTTGGGGGCGCAGAGTGATGATGCTGCCTCACTGCCTGTGAAAGCCGGAGGCAGCATGTGGCTGCTCTCCAGCTGCTCTCTTACTACAGTATGTTGCCGCTCTGCCCGCTCCCGAGTCCCTGCTCTGCCCGGCGTCTTGGGGGCGCAGAGTGATGATACTGCCTGTGAAAGCTGGAGGCAGCCTGTGGCTGCTCTCTGGCTGCTCTCCTACTGCAGTATGTTGCTGCTCTGCCCGCTCCTGAGTCCCTGCTCTGCCCGGGGTCTTGGGGGCTCAGAGTGATGATGCTGCCTCACTGCCTGTGAAAGCCGGAGGCAGCCTGTGGCTGCTCTCTGGCTGCTCATACTACAGTATGTTGCCGCCCTGCTACAGAGTCCCTCCTGCACAGGCAGCCAAGTGTCATTAGTACAGACAAGACTGTTTATCTGCAAGGAGACCCGGCACTGTACTCCTCCCCACATGTGCAGGAGAGACCTGCCTGGCAAGCTGTCACAACTTTATTTAAGCCCTTGCTTCCTTCCTCCCCCTCTCTCACTCCCTCCCTCTTCTCTCTCCTTCTACTCGACTTTCTCCCCCTCCTTCCTGTCCCTTTCCCTCCTGTCAGTGATGTCTGTCATGCTTTCACATCCATTTAAAACTCCTGACCCCTCTCTCTCTCCCCCATTTCTCTCCTCCATCTCTCTCTTCACCCCCTCTCTCCCCCTCTCTCTCCTCTCCATCTCTTAGCCCTTAATCTCTCTTTATCTCTGTGCGTACAGTGCCTGCAATTTTAGCCCCCACCCCCCCTGGCAACGAGCAATATTAGTCCTCCTTGGCAACGAGCAATATTAGTCCCCCTTGGCAATGAGCTATTTCAATCCCCCTTGGCAGTGAGCTATTTCAGTCCCCCTTGGCATAGAGCATGAAACTAAAAACTGACCCCTGCAGCCCCTCTGCTTGCTTGTTCTGAGGCAGTTGAGGAAGAACAAGCAAGCAGAGTGGCTGGAGGGGTCCGTTTTTAGTGCCCCATTTGAGTGCCCCATTTGAACTGAACACTCCTGAAGAAGAGAAAGGGTGGAGGGGACCTTTGGCGCACTGGGTGTGAGATTTTGTTGATCCACAGAAAATAAGCAAAACATTTTTATTTATTAATCCAAAAAACGTGACATTAAAGGTATATGTTTATGGTAAAGACAAATGAGAGACAAAAGCAATGTAAAATCCTTCCTCACCCAGCTAGAGGGGTGGAGCCAGGATGGTATAAACAGAGTGCTCCAGAATATGGTACACCCTGTCGGCTCCACAATCTTTAGCCCGACAGGGTGTACCATATATGTCTTTACCATAAACATATACCTGTTAGTGTCACGTTTTTTGGATTAATAAATAAAAATGTTTTGGATTTGAAGGAGCTTATTTTCTGTGGATCAACGAAATCTCACACCCAGTGCGCCAAAGGTCCCCTCCACCCTTTCTCCAATTTCTAGTTTATCTCGGTGTCTTTTGGGAAAACACCAGGAAGGTGGACCCAGGCAGCAAGGGGGTGCGCAGGGATACACAAGATCACCACCATACAAACATACTCCTGAAGAAGAATCTTTTCGAAATGCATTGAGTGTCTTGATCGGTTCCACGAGAGGCGGACAGCTACAAGTCGGTGCAGTATCCCTGGTCTCTGAATCCCCTGTTCCGGACGGGTCGTTTGGGTTCCAACAAGTGTTACCTGCCTGCCATTCCATTCTGTTTTGCTGTATTGCCACTGTGAAAAACTTTTATGCTGTTTTAAACGTCTACAGATTGTAATTGTGGACTTTTATTAAAAATTTGTGTACTTAAAGGATAATTTGCACTATCCCTTCTTTCTTGTTATACCCCCTTGTCGCATGTCCTGCGAAAGGGAGGTTATCATTACAGGTTTCAATGCAACTAACTGAAACATTATTGGATACCTATGGTGATATAAATTCATTTAATCATATGGTTATACACTGAGCGCTTCTTTGTTTATTATACCACTCTGTACCACTTACTGTTCTATTAAGGTTTTCACTGGATGTTTACCTTTGGTGTAAGTTAAACTCAGCTACACAGTGTATTTAATTGCGCACCTAATATTGTCAACTACACCCATTCGTGTATTAAATTATGTAAAAGTGTTAGCTTTGAGGTGTGTTTAAATTAAGTAAGCAGTGTTTACATACTGTAGTGCTGATTTACTGTACATCCCTGACATATTGACAGCATACACTACCTACTCTGAATGACAAAGACCCATGTACTGCCTTGATAGCAGAGCAAATGTGGTGTATCCTGGGATTGTATCCTTGTATTCTTTCAAATTGCGATGCTTTGTTTTAAATATAGAATACTACATATTTGTGTGAAAATGATTAGATTGGTTTATTTACAAAATCAGAAAATTATGAACTCAAACAGGATCAGGCCTGGGACAGTCTCCATCTCATCATTATTTTTTAAATTTACTATGTATCCGTTATATAAACATTAAGTAGAATTAATGGAAAACTATTTTGATTAGTTTACATTTACACCATGGAGAGCTTTAGTGATTATTGTTAGAGGTATGAAAACATAATTGAGATTTGTCTCTAAAATCGGTTGATGGAGGAATATTAAGGGCTGTATAAGGTAAAATGCATGAAACGGTACCAATAAATAAATAAAAGACATGTAAAATTTAATTTACAATTTAATTTTTTCCATCAGCGGTGTTTCATTCCCTAATCAATATTCCTGTACATCAAAGGCAGTTTCTGGTCCAGCATAATGGTAGTCCCGTCAAACATCCATTTCCTCAACAGCAATTTTCTCACACATCCAAAATAAACTCTTTGCAAGTTTGGAGCTGTGAAAACAATTCCTCTGGTACTGTATGTTATGTAATTTTCAGTTTTTAGAAGAATAAAATAAAAAATAAAATAAAAATGGAAAATTGAAGCAAAAACCCATGTTTTGCTTTTGGAAGTATTGTCCAAATATGGAGGAGGAAACATCATGGTACTGTATGAGGATCTTTTTCTGGATCCTAAATTGATGACTTGTGCAGAGTATAAGTTGAAGGAGGACAGCACAGTGCTTCACCGCTATTGTGGGTCATGTCAGTGGGATGTCTATGGAAGTGTAATGGTTGATTATTAAGTAGTATAAGAAAGGAGATTGTTGGTGTGCCAAACTGGAAAAGGTACAGACACAATAATAAGGTCCAAATAAACATTTTTCATAATTTAGACAGAATTCAGTTTAAAAACAACCTTCTCTGTTGACCCTTCAGATAACTTTTGCCATTCGGTGGGACATATGTTAAATGGTTTCTGTATCAGTAGCGAGAACCATACATGTTATCACAACCAATACAGAAAGCTTTGTCATAATGGTACACCACTGCAAGGTGTACAACCTTGCAGTGGTGTACCATTATGACAAAGCTTTCTGTATTGGTTGTGATAACATGTATGGTTCTCGCTACTGATACAGAAACCATTTAACATGTTATACACTACTACATCATAATGCCCTTACCCATCACACATCACACTGTAATGTCCCATATACATTATGCCCCTTACACATTACAATACACTCATTACGCCAGACACATTAATGCCCCTTATACACATTATGACAGACAGAGCACTGCTATATACATTTTACCAGACAGAGTCCCTGCTATGTCAGGTAGAGCCCACATTACATGTTACGCCAGGCAGAGTCCCTGTTATGCATTAAGTAAGGTATATTCCCTGTTATGCAGGGCAAACTCCTCATTACACATTAAGCCAGGCAGAGTCCTTGTTACACGTTATGAAAGCAGAGTCCCTGTTACTCCAAACTCGATCTCAGTTATGCCTTGCAAAGTACCAGTTAAATGTTACACCAGGCAGAGCCCCTGTAATGCCAGGCAGAGCCCCCATTATGTCAGGCAGGGCCCCTGTTACATGTTACGAAAGACAGATTCCCTGTTATGCCTTAAACCACTCAGATTCCCTGTTGTGCAAGGTAGAGAAGGAAGGAGGGTAGGGGGGATAGAGGGGGAGAGACAGAGAAAGGGACAGAGAGTTGGTGAAGGGGGATTGCGTATTATCTTTTACCAGCAGATACAGTGAACTCTGATGGGGCAGGCATTTCCCAGGATTAGGCTCTGCCCCTAAATTCACATAAATTGCTGCACTCAGAGCCCCCCTATACTCTATTCTCTATGTCGCTGCTGCTGCAGCCTCGGGCCAGGCCTCCCCTTTCTCCTTGTAGTGTGTGATGAGCGCTGCTACATGCAGGGCCCGGCTGATGCGATCACCGGTGCTGGGAGCAGCAGCAGGCTCTGCTTTCCCTCCACCCCCAGCTCCACCTCGGAACTCATCCTCGAGAAAGATCTCATGCTCCACATTGCACCAACCAATGCGCAGGGTCAGATTCTGGGAGGCACGTTTATGGTCCCCTTGGCACCCGTGGGAGATATATCCGTCCCTGGCGATCCATTCGCAAGATAATCGCAGACGTGCACAGAACGGGTATTATTATGACTGGGCAGCAACTATCCGATCACAGGGCTCTACAGAATTACCTATCAGCGATCAGGTCTGAATAACCCTCAGAGTCTGCCCATGAATGGAACATTAGGGTTGCTTTAATTAAACATTTTTGTAAACTACCATTTCTCCAAGTTTTTTTTCTGCAGTTTTGTTTGCAGCAGATTTTAAATTGATAAAAAAAAAATACATTCTCTGTATGGCTTTTTAAACAATTACTCATTTTAGTCCTGCTACAAAACGAACAATCATTGGGCCAGATTCAGACCTGATCACTGGACTGCGAATCCTCAGAGCACAGTGATCAGTAAGCCACCGCACTGCCAGAGTGAAATCAATATGTGATGTGATAGGGGGATATTTAATTTGCAATTACTCACCATCTAATTGACCGCCCCCCCCCCCACTCGAGTGCAGCGGCTGCGTAAGCCTAGTCTTACCCCATGGGAAGATTGGGGCCACTGCTGGTACATCAGCATCCCTTCCTCCCAAGTGCCTGGGTGCTGCCCACAAACGCCAACCACCTGTCAATCTAGTTGCGAAAGGCCAATGATGACAAACCATTGTTCGTCTTCTGGTCATCGGCATGTTATGATCTGAATTATGCCCAATGGCTGTATGTTAAGACTGTTTAAAATAAAAGTGCCCTTAAATTGTTTTTATCACCTAGCAAAGAAACGTTCTTCTTCAGTTAATTTCTCTAGCAATTCGGTTTCGTGAAAATCAGAAGTTAATGCCTGGAACATAACTGTAGATAGTGATGGAATTAGTTTTGTTGCATTAGTTTAGAATTGTATAAGTTAATTAAGTCAAGTTGCCTTCTTCCAGCAGCGCACACCATGAAGGTTATTGTAGTTGATTGTAAGTCCACCAGGCGCTGCCTGCCAAATGCTGGTATGCCCCCCCCCCCCCCCCCCCTCACATGCTGCATACGCTTGCACAGGCTGCGTATGGATGTTTAACATAAACATCCATTCGCAGGCTGTGGGGTAACACCGAATGTTGTGGACGACTTACGCACATCTATGGTTACTCTCATGTAACCTTTGATATCCGTTGACATTCGGCAAGAGTGGGCGGACAGCTGACATCTGGTCAGTGGCGTAACTAAGCCTCCGCAGCCCCCGCCGTGGCGGGGAGGCACAGAGTAACTATGGGCGCCGGGGGGGCTGCGGTGCTATAGTTACCCGCTGCGCTGCTGCCCGGCCGCATCTTCGGTCACTGTCCCGTCACTCGCTCCCGGCGCCGGCTCCTGCTGATAATGAAAAGTGACACTTAGAAAATGGCTGCCCCCGTATTGCAGACAGTTTTGGCAGCCATTTTCTAAGAGTCACTTTTCATTATCAGCCGGCGCCGGGAGCGAGTGACGGGACAGTGACCACAGATGCGGCCGGGCAGCAGCGCAGCGGAGCTGAGGGAGACTGGACGGGACAGTGACCGCAGATGCGGCTCTGTCAGGTATGGGGGCGGGGGCGCCGAAATTTTTTTGGCGGGGGGGGGGCGCAAATTATATAGTTACGCCACTGCATCTGGTGATGTCATCTGACCGCCCCAGCACCCAAGTCATGGGCAGATATGCATGGGAATGCCCAGTGTTTTCGTAGGAACACCCATGAAATACTGAGCCTTCCCAGGGGTGCGACTATCTGCTGCTGCCCCATGCCCGCTGTCTTGGGTGCATGTACCCGGCGAACAGTCTGTTTGCCGTGGACGCACGCACTCGACGTATGCACATTTGCAGAAATACCTATATGTCCAACATCGGTCGCACAGGGGATGCGAATAGATTAGAATAAGGGCCCTTGTCCGCAGTGTATTATCTGTCAGTGCTAAACATGAATGATAAAGATATTCAGGGCTCATTCTTTTGGAGATGTTTATATTTAAAAATGGCTAGAATTATTTGGGTACTTGTTTAGTTTCAGGGCGGCAGTTACGTAGTTTACGTAGTGCTGTATTGAGAATACCAATACAGCATTATGCTGGCTACATAAACTACGTAACTGCTTCTGGAGCCCTGAAACTACACAATGGTTAATATCCCCACTATCCACGTCATACCCCCAGTGTCCACGTGGGCATGGAGGTGACTTTATAAAGTGTGGCGAGCGCAGCGAGCCACCGAGCCCGAAGCGTGGGCCACACTTTATAAGATCAACTCCGCGCTCACGTGGACACTGGTGGTATGACGTGGATAGTGGGAGTATGATTGTGATAGTGTGTGAAATGAGTGTTGATAGTGTGTGTGTACTGCAGTGCTTTATACTTACCCTCAACGATTTCCCCGTCGCTCCCCTCCGCCACCTGCATCACGCTGACATCACGGCTGCTCTCTCTGCATGTGAGCTAGACACTGGCAGCACTGCGCTCACTAGCCTGCTGCTGCTGGCAGCTGTTACTCTGCTGCTATGCCGCACCTGCCTGTCACTGGCCGGGAGCAGCGCCACGCACACAACCCGCAGCCGGGAGTGGGGGAGATCTGGCCAGGAGCAGCGCCGCGCACACAGATGGCAGCCGGGAGCGGGGGGAGATGCGCCCGGCGGCACAAAGCCGGGAGCGGGGGGAGATGCATCCGGTGGCATGGCCAGGGAAGCAGGGGTGGGTGCTGACAGTAAAGCCATACAGTATGGGACTTGTTTAGTTTCACAGCGCTGGCTATGCTGACAACGTAGCTTAGGCTACGTTGTCAGCGTAGCGTAGAGCTGCTGCCGTGGAACTAAACAAGTACCATTATTTGTAATGATTAGATTTGAAAATATATTTTTTTCCCATATCTGGAACATTCTCCATATTTTATCACTGTTTTATCACATTTTCAATGTATGTTTTTTATTTTCATAATTTGTGTTCTGCAGATATTCCTAGATTGTCGTTCCTGGGTAATTGATAGAATTAACATTCTTAGAGTAAGATAGCCATGGACCGAGTAGGATTGTCTCCCCATAGCCTTCTCATTAACCCTTTATTGGCTCTCTCCGTTTTGGTCGATATCTCAAAGCCAAGACTGCACTTCTACCGCCTCATTTGTATCCCCCCTTCTGCTCACTAATCAGTCACACTTCACTGTCCAAAAACAGTAACTGCTCCCCCATTCCTCACTGCCGCGCTACATTACTCCAATCACAGTTCACAGTCCAATTGCCTGCCACCAACACACACACACAGAGTTGGGGCCAGATGCACTAAGCTTCAAAGTGATAAAATGGAGAGTAATAAACAGCCAGCCAATCAGCTCCTGTCTGCCATGTCATAGACTGTGCTTGAAAAATGTCAGGCAGTAACTTATTGGTTGGTTTTTTATTTTATCACTTTTGAAGCTTAGTACGTCTGGCCCACACACTGCATACACTGCACACAGAGATACAAACATGTTGACCTTTCTAGCAGTAGTTCGGTCACTCTCAGGCTGGCAGTGGACCTGCAGTAACTCCACCTCTATCTCTGATAGAAGCACTGCTCAGCCTCGTGCAGCTCCATCCCCCTGCTCACAAGTCACTCTCCATCTCCACTCCACTTATGGGGCCTACACACGGGGAGATTTCAGGGCATTTTTAAAGTGATCTCACTAATTATCACTTAAAAAATGCCCCTACATCACTCCATGGTCCTTATTCCGCTTCACTCACAAAGGCAAATTCCTCCTCAAATGGACAAAACCATGTGCACTGCAGTTGGGGCAGATGTTACTTGTGCAGAGAGAATTAGATTTTGGTGGGATTTTCCTTCAAACTGAGATCGATATTGCAGGGTAAAAATAAAGCAGTCATTATTTACTCTGCACAGAAATTAAATAACTCACCCAAACTAAATCTCTCCACACATGTTACATCTCTCCCCCCCTTGCAGTGCACATGGTTTTGTCCATTTGAGCAGGAATTTGCCTTTGCGAGTGAACTAGAATAAGGGCCCATGTGTAGAGGCCATAGTGATAATGATGCACGGCCTTGCGTGGGTAAATCTGCTAATATTGCCAGGCAGGGCCACTGCTCTCACTGGGGAACACTGGCCCTGACAGATTGCTCAGCACGCAGCACTGACACATCGCAGTGCGCTGAGCGATCTTGCTGAGCATTGCTCAGAAAGCTCAGCCAATCTCCCCATGTGTAGGCCCCTTTGGGTTAAGTGGGAAACACAGGGGGAGCAGATGGATGTGCTGTCCCCAGCAAGTGGCATCCCATACACATACTGTAGTTCACGTTCTTTGTGGGAAATCCACTACAACCTTTCATAGCTCAATAACTAGACCTATGGTTCAGAGACTATTTTAGACACGTATTAAGTTATCTATTTTGGCTGACCTACTGATATCATCAGGGCTGGTTCTAGTCCTCTTCTTACAAATAATTGAACATCTCTTTTACATATGAAAACTGAACAATGTTGGTGTTTGCTCTGTGCTTTTGTAGTCACTGTGCATTGGAAGCACCAATCCAGGGATTCAAATCCAGTGATTCTGGTTTTGGTCACCCTTATTGTAACTAATCAAATTACTAGCATAAATAACCAGTATTAGGACATACAGTAGCAGGTTTCAGGTCACAACACTGGTACCATAGCACACTGGCACATGATACAATACAAGCACTGCATGCCATGTACTGGTAAATCTCCACTGGCCAGGTCCGAGGCTGTTTCAGTTGATAAATTTAAACTGTCCCCTATAGTGGCTGTTGTACAGGGACTCAAGAATGTGGCAGGCAAGGGCGAATTGAATTCAGCCAATCAGCGTCCGGCAATTCTTTTCAAAATCGGGGGGGGGGGGGGGGCGACCAAATGACTGCCGCCCCAGACACCGAAAGACCTATTTTCGGCCCTGCGATGGCCATTCCTAGCTCATACCATTTTCACATCTACTTCCTATTGCTGATAAAACCGATATTCTGCATAGCTGGTACTGCATCAATTCAGCAACGCAAACACAGTCATCCTGGCCGTTCTGCTCTATTGTATTAATCTACATCTAGTACTTTGCTGCTACTCACTCTGCCTATCACTGTCCTCTCTGTTAATAAAAAAAAGTCTTCATCAAGCCAGCGACATTCTGTCCAAAACCCTCAAGTCACAGCCCAGCAGCTAGACCTAGTCTGGGTTCACAAATAATTACATCCGTGACAAACAGTAATTAAAATGTTCAGGATAAACTGTGTACTGTATTACTATGACACAACATGGAACTATAAAAGGAAAGTAATGAAAAAGTGTCTGACTACTGCATGTGCTACTCTATAGTCTCTATAAACATTTAACAATTGTAGGCCAGGTGTTTAAACTTTGCTATTTCTGTGCTGTCTTTGGTCCATAGAGCACAACTTTGACATTAATGAGCAGCAACAGTATCCGGCACATGCAGTAACTGAACCTGCAGAAGTGACATTGACCTTGCGTACTCAATAAAAATCTTCCACCCAGTAAAATACCTAATAAAATACCCCTTCTGCCTACAAGAATAACATTATAATAACCACAACTGTGTTGAATGTGCAATATTAGAAAAGATGTCTTGTCCAGATACTGAAAATATATTGTTTAAGTAAATTATTTATGAAAAGCAGTTTTTAAGGTTAAGATAACACTCCCATAGATTCAGGATTTTTTTTTGTTTAATTAAAGTAATTTCAATTAATTGTTATAAGATGAACTCTAGAAAATAAATATTACAATGCAAAGTACAGTGACAGCTCATATGAAAGGCAACAGAGACATCTAGTGTGCAAAGCAGAACACACTTCAGTTCCTTTTGTGCTATAGCATAAGCATTAATTCTTGACTTTATAGAACACAATTTGTATAGAATAATACCAGATTAATACTAATAATAATAACAACATGTATTTATATAATTTTCTCCAAAAGGACTAAAAGTGTATTAGATTTGAAGAAAATAAATAATACTATAAATGCGATAGTCATCATACAAATACAGTATTTAATACAAAGTACAAGGTAGCCACGGGCTAGGTAGTAGGCAATAACGTCTTGTCGACATTTTGATCTTTTTCAAGACAGCAAACATATGACAACAGGACCCATAGCGCCCGTTCAAAAGCTAGATGTAGATTCACATGCTGCCAACAGATGGCAGTGTTTTGGTGACACACTGAACTAGACATATAGATAGATAGATTAGCATATAAACAATTTATTCATAAAACCTTATAAAATACAATATCACACATAAGCGAATAAGCGAAGATTTCTATTACTAAATAAAACACCAAATCCCTCATGAATCATTAATATAGTAAGTTATTATAAAGTCTCCAAAAATATAGTCTCCTAAACTGTGCCGGACTGGGGCAGGTAAAGGCCTACTGGGGGAAATGCAATGGTACCGGCCCATGCTTAGGGGTGTTTGGATAGCATCCAGAAGGTATGTAGCCAGCTACTGCAGAGGCTTGGCTAACCATTGGTATGGACTGGGCCCTTTATAAATATACATACAGTAAATACTGCTAGTGCATGCAATATAATGCACCAGATTAATAACAGCAACACGGTGTAGAATATACACAGCTATAACATCTGAGAAGAGCTCAGAACTGGCCTAGCTAGCCTACAAATTGGTTGTGTCCTGTATAAGAGTCCCGGCTGTGACTGCACAGCACCCTCTAAAGTTTTTTGCGCACATGGAGCACGTGCTAAACCAGAACTGCCCTCATTACATCCGTGCTCAAGGACACAGTTGTATTTGGGGGATTATAATCCTAAATAGCTTCAAGCATCAGTCATCTATTGGGGCAATCCCCATTCTGCTGATGTCTGCCTCTGGTGATCATCAAAAAAATAACGTAATGATCGGAGTCCAAAAATGTGATTTGTGGATTTTTAACCTGCTGGATTTTGGCGATTGACAGTCATCAGATTCAGCATTTGGGAATTACCCCCATAGATTTTTGGCCTGCAAGTGTTTGAGCACACCTTCTCTATAAAAAATATCAAAATCAATAGGAGAGACTTGACTCTTTTAACTCATTTTAAGTTAACCTACTCAATAAAATCTGTACAGTATATACAAAATGCAAATACACTTATCAAAAAACCATAACCATAGTCCATGCAGCTGTATCCCTCAGCAGGTCCCTCAGCGATTTCAAGGGAAATCTTCTTCTTCGCCTCTGGCCCCCACGCAGTGATAATCACTAACAAAAGTGTGCCACAGATTGCAGTATGAATGGCATTCTGGTACTCATGCTCCAGAAACCAAATATGTAAAGATGGGAACCATAATCCCACTTTGAGCACTGTGAGGCTTAATGCTGAATGCTGCATTTGACT
The DNA here is from genome assembly GCF_055691185.1 of Crinia signifera. NCBI lineage: Eukaryota > Metazoa > Chordata > Amphibia > Anura > Myobatrachidae > Crinia > Crinia signifera. Next base: position 238,177,954 of record NC_139219.1, on the reverse strand, counting down.
GACAGATCAAAAAAAAAAAAAAAAAAGTAAGGTATACAATGTATTTTGGCAGTTAAAAGCTGATTGGCTAGTACTTTATCTTTCTATCTTTCTCCAAGGCTTGGTACATCTGTCCCATAGTGTAAGTAAGTACATACCTCCAAACTTTGTCCCTTTGCAAAATGGGACCTGCTGTGCCTCAGGGGCAGCCGGCCTGAAAATGGGGAAGGAGCCACCTGATAGGTGCGCATGGTCCAGTTACATAAACCCTGTTTCAACATTTTGGGGGTGTGGCCAGCTCTGGGTTAGCAGCTGGGCAACTCCCCTCCTTACACTAATAGATTCTGAGTGCATGCAGAGCAGCGGCGATCGCCGGCTCCCTCATCCTGCCCTCCTGCCTGCGAGACACTGCGACTCATGGATGGGACAGCGGAACACTATGCAGTTAGTGGGTCTGTCCTACTGCAATCGGGGCAAGTAACAAAAGTTCATGTACATAAGCAACTATTTTCCTGCATTGACTCCAGTACTAGTATTTTTCTTAATGATGTCAAAACGTCTATAAATAATATTTAGTTGAGAAATTGGCCCTTTGGCGTGTTGGTGTTTATCAGCAGAGCACCCTCAACCAAACATATTCCCACTGCAGAGCCTTGCAGAAGTCAATCAGTTCCGAATACACAAAGGATTTCCCTTTCCATCATTGTCCTTTCATTTCTTTTTCTTAGGAAGCCAGAGCTGAGTACACAATCAGCAATGCAGCAGGAAAAAAAAAATGAATGTATATTACTATTTACCACATTCAAGACCAAACGTGGGGTAGGTGAAAATTAAATTTATTTCCATTGTGGTTTTGCTTACTGTGCTGGTATGTAACTTCTTATTGCATTCAAAGCAACATTCATTTGCAGGAGTTATCACACAAAAGGGATAAAACCAATTACACGGAGGCAAAAGAAAGTTGGCAGCTTTACGGTACTTGCAGCTTGTACTTGGGCTTGTTTGCTTAGTATTCTGCTAGATTGTTCTCTACATTACGAAAAGGTATTAGTGTTTGAATGTAGAAAAAAATATATATTAGTAGTAGAGTGCTTTCCAACGTGTTTAAACAAGAACGCATTGGATTTTCTTATGATGTATGCTGGATACTGCTGAAATACAATTCTTCGTTACCTTGATGTAGTTTTCTCTAGATAACATTTTATTGATTGAGGTAAAATAATAAAGCACAGTCCTTGCAGATCTTACATGCTATGAATATAAATGAACACATCAGCGTTGAGGAGTCAGCGGGGACTTCTGCTTACAAACAGCATAAGCAATTAAAAAATAATCTTGCATCTACTTTTGTGCTTTGTACATTCAATGCAAATACAGTATGCACTACTCCCGAGATCTTGTAATGTCTACCAGATAACTATCATTACAGCAACTTTAGGGCATTTTCTAAATTTACACAATCCCACCCGTAACTCTATGATTTTGGGGTTGTAGGGGGGGATTTGTAATCGGCCCACTGCTCACTCGTCCTACGTCGGGGGGATGCAGCCGCCGCCGAGTCGCTCCATGGGGGGTGGGGGGAAAAGGTGTCGCTGCTGCTCACCTGGCTCCACAAGGGGAGGACCTGCTTCCATGTGCCGCCCTCCAGGCAAATGCATAAAGCTACCTAGTGGCTAGTGGTGGCCCTGGGTGTAGAACATACATTTACATGTATACAAATATAAAATACTAGTGCATTCATGATAATGTACCAGATTAATCATGGCAATGCATGATAGAAAATACACCATGATTCTGTTTTGTATAAATTAGAGATGAGAGGGTCCGGATCTCCGGGATCTGACAGATCAGAATATCGCGATCCGAGTCTGGATCCGAGCCGGCTCGGGAGTTCCCGCCTAAATTACGGACCGAAAACGAGGCAAAACGTCATCATCGCGCTGTCGGATTTTCGCGGGATCTGGATTCTATATAAGACGCACGCGCGCCCCGCCATCTTTACTCCAGCATAGGAGAGGGAAGAGGGTGGTTGTGCTCTGTGCTGTGCAATAATAATAATATATTATTTTGCTGCTGCTCACTCGATTTAGGGTCTGCAGGGGCTGCTGTACACAAGTCCAGTGTACAGGGGCTGCAGTGGCCAGTGTACAAGGGGCTGTGTTCAGTGTGACAGGGCTTGTGTCCAGTGTGACAGGGTCTGTGTCCAGTGTACAGGGGTTGTGTCCAGTGTACAGGGGCTGTGTCCAGTGTACAGGGGCTGTGTACAGGGGCTGTGTCCAGTGAACAGGGGTTGTGTCCAGTGTACAGGAGCTGTGTCCAGTGTCCAGGGGCAGTGGCCAGTGTACAGGGGATGTGTACAGGGGTTGTGTCCAGTGTGACAGGGCCTGTATCCAGTGTGACAGGGCTGTGTCCAGTGTACAGGGGCTGTGTCCAGTGTACAGGGGTTGTGTCCAGTGTACAGGGGCAGTGTCCAGTGTACAGGGGCTGTGTACAGGGGTTGTGTCCAGTGTACAGGGGTAGTGTCCAGTGTACAGGGGTTGTGTCCAGTGTCCAGGGGTTGTGTCCAGTGTCCAGGGGCAGTGTCCAGTGTGACGGCTGTGTCCAGTGTACAGGAGCTGTGTCCCGGGGCGGTGTCCAGAGGCTGTGTCCATTGTCCAGGGGATGTGTCCAGGGGCTGTGTCCAGGGTAACGGGCTGTGTCCATTATCCAGGGGCTGTGTCCAGGGTGACGGACTGTGTACAGTGTCCAGGGGCAAGGTCCAGGGGCAGTGTCCAGTGTGACGGCTGTGTCCAGTGTACAGGAGCTGTGTCCAGAGGCTGTGTCCAATGTCCAGAGGCTGTGTCCAGTGTGACGGCTGTGTCCAGTGTACAGGAGCTGTGTTTAGAGGCTGTGTCCATTGTCCAGGGGCTGTGTCCAGGGTGACGGGCTGTGTCCATTGTCCAGGGGCTGTGTCCAGGGTGACGGGCTGTGTCCAGTGTCCAGGGGCAATGTCCAGGGGCAGTGTCCAGTGTGACGGCTGTGTCCAGTGTACAGAAGCTGTGTCCAGGGGCGGTGTCCAGAGGCTGTGTCCAGTGTGACGGCTGTGTCCAGTGTACAGGAGCTGTGTCCAGAGGCTGTGTCCATTGTCCAGGGGTTGTGTCCAGTGTGACGGCTGTGTCCAGTGTACAGGAGCTGTGTCCAGAGGCTGTGTCCATTGTCCAGGGGCTGTGTTCAGGGTGACGGGCTGTGTCCAGTGTCCAGGGGCAGTGTCCAGGGGCAGTGTCCAGCGTCCAAGGGGCTGTGTCCAGTGTGACAGGCTGTGTCCAGTGTAAAGTAAGAAAAATAAATAAAATAAAAACACATTTTTGGAGGATGATGGAGGAGGAAATAGTGGGAGATCAGCAACCTGATAGAAGTGCTGAAGCTGATACCACCAGTCATGACAAGGCCGATACCTCTTTGTATTATTTGCTCTTTGGAGCATTTCTCTTTTTTTGGGATAGTTTATTAAACTGTTTATTAAACTGCCACCCTGTCTGCCCCTGCAGTGCCGCTCTGCTTCCAAGATGTGCCAGGTTGGAAGTGTAAGGTCCACATGTATGTGATGCCCACTGCTGTCGCTTAGCTACCTCGGTATACCCTTTTGGCCCAACTACAGTAAATGAAAACAATTTTGTAAGCTGTGAAGTGATCAAAATTGACTAGAAATGAGTGGATACTAATGTTATTGAGGTCAATAATACTTTAGGGGCAAAAACAGGCCCAAATTCTGTTATTTTAGCCATTTTTAGCATTTTTTCATAAAAATCCAGATCCAAAACCAAAACCCACAAGGGTGGTTTTGCCAAAACCAATCCAGATCCAAAACACAAAGGGAGATCCAGATCCAAAACCAAAAACCCGAAAAAGTGGCCGCCGCATATCTCTAGTATAAATGTATAATTCAAGTACACAGTCTGGAACCTGACCACTAGAGGAGGAGGCTTCCAGACAGTGGAGACCACCAGGGGTTTACCCTGTACCCCTGTGGGCAAGTATGATCCTGTATATGCCCTCACACTAGCCCCTCTGCTGCTCATACAGTTTCTGTCCAGGCTTGGGCCTGCAAATTATTCAATTCAACGTACAATCGGAAGAGAAAAATTGTTATAGGCAATGTGACTATTCTTCATGTTAATCAGCAATATTGGACTCTGTTCTATGGCACATTGCCTCTTCATTACTATTTTATGTGCCATAGTGACCACCAACTCTCTCCTTATTATTTATTTATTACCAGTTATTTATATAGTTGCACACAGTGGCGTAACTCCCGGAGGCAATGGAGACATTTGCCGCCGGGCGTTAGCCATCAGGGGGGGGGGGGGGGGGCACAGAGAGCAGCTGCAGGCACAAGCAAGACTACCCAGCCGCAGGAAGAAACCCCGGCCGCTGACCCATACTTGACAATGCTCCTGCATCTCCCGTCAAGCCAGTATGTGTCCCGCTGCCCACTTAATCCGCCGGATGTGTGAATGGCAGACTGCGAGTCCTACGCACCGCAGACAGCATAGCTGCACAGCAGAGGCAGCAAACGGCGATATCCCGCCCACGAGTGCAGGGCAGGCAGGAGATGAGACCATCAGACCACAGCATCAGAGGCAGCAAGCAGCGATCTCCAGGCTACGAGTGCAGGGCAGGCAGGAGAGGAGACCACAGCATCAGAAGCAGCAGCGGATCCCTCCTGCTGTCCAGTCCGCACTGACACTTGTAGCTGCTGGAAGACGGGAGAGGGGAGATTGATGAGGGAACTGCTCAAGTGGAGAAGGTCAGAGTGAGCGTCTTTGTAGCTTTTTGTGGTTTAGAGAAAGTCTGGCAGACATCCATCAGTTTGATAATCTCTCTATTTGCTGAAAACAATCCAATGTAATTTCTGCTACAAATGATGTTTTCCTGTCATTAGCTGCTTGGGATAAGTTGTAGGTTACTAATAAAATAGCAGCTACTGTAAAGACATGCACTACACCACATGCCACTAACCCTATATATGTAGCTGTATTGAGAATATGTGATTGAAGTGTTTATCGGTGAGGCTTCTTGGTAGCAGCAGTGATAGTTCTATATGGTAATGCAGCAGGAGGTGCCTTTTACAAGCAGACACCTCCTACTGCAAAAGTGATCTGATCTGCGTCCTAGTACACAGCATCAGATCTCTCTCCCACTATCGGCAGCATACGGGGGGGGCTCCATTATCTATACCACCTCCGGGCGACTCGTATGAACTTACGCCACTGGTTGCACACATATTCTGCAGCACTTTACAGAGAATATTTCAAAATTCACTCCCTGTCCCAGTGGAGCTTACAATCTATATTCCCTACTACATATACACGCACACACATAGACATTCTAGGGTAAATTTGTTGGGAGCCAATTAGCCTACCGGTATATTTTTGGATTGTGGAAGGAGTACCCGGAGGAAACCCGCGCAAGCACGGGGAGAATATACAAACTTTACACTTAGGGCCATGGTGTGAATTGAACCCATGACCTCAGTGCTGTGAGGCAGTAATGCTAACCATTACACCATCCGTACTGCCATTATTTGAAATGAATACCACTTATTACTAATAAGGGGAAAGATGTATTAATATAACAACGAACCAGTCAATCAACTTCTAACTGCCATTATTCAAATATACCAGGCTTAATACATCTGCCCCAAGAAGAGAAATGTTAGATATGTGACAGGGTAGGCTCAATCAGTCTTTTTAGGTGAGTGGTATCTGGTTAATGGTAACTATGTTGCCATTCATTATGATGACATGAGAAGGTCCACATGGTTGTATTTGTAACATTGATCAGGCTGACCTATTCCTTATGTCGACATAGACTATTCAGTATGTCAACACCGATATTATATTAACATTTTCCTGATTTTGTCCTTAACCCTAATGGCAACCCTACCCTGTGCTTTGACTGCAACCTTAAACATAGCCAATAAATGAAGAATTCTAATCCACAATCATCTGTAAGAAGCCAGAGACCCTGTTAAATGAGATCACACATGTAAACAATAGGCCAGCTTAGTTTTTCCATACAGTGAAGATGCTTTGCAAGGCAGCAAGCCTGAATGCCCACGAAACCCCCTCCCAGGCAATTTGCAATTAGTTTGCAAACTTATTTGCAGATAAAGTACCCCCTATCCAGGCTACAATTTCCACAGTGCCATCAAAGGAGCATCAAACTGCCGAGCCTGCCAATGTAAGCCACCTGTCTTCATGGATCAGCTTTGACCAAATGAATGTAAAAGACATTGCAGAAATTACCTGAATATTGAGTTCCACTCTGTGATCCTGACTCTTTTCCTCCAATCTTCTAATAAGGTATATTACCATACTTAGCACTGTATTTACAAAATTCGTTCCAACCTTTTTGCAGATGGGAATTTTTCCTGAAACACTGAAGTAAGCAATTGTTAGAACTCTCCTTAAAAAAACTAATTTAGATCCTGCATGACCAACTGCACAATGGTATCAAACCTTCCTTATCTAGAAACGGTTATTAGGAAAGTGCTTGCAACTCATCTGTAAACTGTCTGACAACCCATGATACTGTATTTATGATTCATTCCAATCAGGATTCAGGAAAATGCAAAGCAATGAAACTGCCCTGGTGTGTATTAAATGTTCTCTGATGACAAGAGACAGGTGACTATTCAATTGTATTCCTACTGGATCTCTGCAGTATTTCATACCATGGACCATGGGTTTATGATTAAGCACCTGATCATGTTCTATTGACTTGAGGACACAGTCCTTGGCAGGTTCAAATAATTTCTCACTGGCATGTCACATACAGTTTGTCTGAAGTATGCTGGACATCACCAGTGCTACTGCCATGTGCCGATCACAAGGATCTATACCTTTCCACATGCCTTTTGCATTATACATGAGACCACTGGAGGGTGGCGTGGACCCAGGGTGGTGGCGTGGATCCAAAGTGGTGGTGCACAAAGATTCTTATGTAAATTCCATAGCATAAGCGGTGGCGGCAAAGAAAGCATTAACCATAGACAACATTTCATATTCCTCTGTTTATGTAGGAAACACTTGTGTGCAATGAGTTAATATTGTTATACAGAACTCTGTATATTATTAGTAAATTCTACTGCAATGTTTGGGTAGAAAGAAAATAGGGGATAGACATTTAGTCACCTTGACTGCTCAGAAAATTGAACCCAGAGGCTGTTTACTGCTTGCCACAAGTACTATCCATTATAAATAAATTATACTGGCCTTATTCTCCAACTCCTCCAGTATTAGTTCTGGCTGTCTGGGAGATTTCTGTTATCACTTTCAGGACAACTTATGGTATTTTTGACTAAATCTAAGTACTAAGAAAAACCAGCAAGTTAACGTTAAAATACTGTAGAGCTAGCAAACTGCTGGAGTTCTTTAACTAACGCCCCTGCTATAATTATGTGTCTAGCACATACCGTACAATTTATAAAAATCAATGAAATATTAATAACTTAATAGAAATGAATGAAATTATGTAACCAAGGCAGCACAAAGTTATTTCATTTTTTTTTCCGCTTACTTATTTGGAGCCTGATTTCCAAACACACTCTCTCTCCTACTGCTTTTTTATTATATACTGTACAGTAGTTTCAGATAATTACAATCCCTAAAGGATAGCTGTGCCAACATGTAATCAATGAATTGTTCCCGTTGTAGGAATACCAAAGATTGTATTTTGTACTATATGTGACACAGTTGCAGGGGTCAAGGTCTTCAGTGAATGTTTTGTACAAATGTTTTCTTCACTTTTGATTTACAAACACTTCATTTACATGTACACACACTGTATACATAAATTCTTATTTTGTGAAAAGCAAGAGAAGTTGGGCTTAGGAAGACAAATATTTTTAGTCCATGGAAATCCTAGTACATATATAAGTGAAACACTCTAAAGGTGTGTCCACAGGGGACGATCCGGCGGCCACCAATGTTGATTCTATATCAGCCAATTTAATAATGTATCTTAATAAACACAGGTAGAACCCATAGACGGGCAATGGAATGGCAATGAGTCATATACTTAAAACATGCAGATGGTAGTATGTGGAATCCTCAGTGCCACTCAAAACATAGAATGAAAATCACACATAAGAGTCGAAAGAGGAGTAAACAGATTTTTATAAAATTTGGCAATGTTTTACCAAATTTGGCATTGTTCTTTGTATACATGTCTTTGAGTAAAGGAGTCATTTACTAAGTTAGTAAATTGAGTGAAATTAGGGCCTACGCTCCAACCGCAATCTAGAAATATACACATTAGCAAGCGCACAAATATTAGTAATATATAGTATTGCATCTCCCGTTTATTCAGCAACTCAAATTCAGCAGCTCCAATAATACACATTTTAGGAATAAGTATTGATAAAGGTACTCCAGTGGCTACCAAAGCAGATTTAACCTGAGACCAAAATGACTATAAGATGGGGCAAGCCCATATGAGATGCCAGAAAGTATCAGTGACATTTGGGGCAGACATCCGATTTCCTATCTCCAAATTTAACCAACCGTACTGGTCATATAGGTTGTGTGCAAAATAAAGAATTGTACCTGTTGAAACCATACAGATTTAGTAGCGACTCGTGGAGTGTCCCTCGCTAAGTCCCACTGTTCATCACTCATAGGTCCCACCTCTCCCTCCCACACCTCTTGTTGGGAAGTCAAGGAATCTATATGACAGAGTCAAGATGATGGAGCAGAGTCTTTAATTCAGGGAACCAACCCGAGCACCAGAGGGGAGTGTCCAGGTGAATAGCGTCAAATTTAACCAAAACAAGCAAGACCTGCCAAATCTTAGCAGCCTGTACAACTGTTGGAGGAAAGTGACAAAAGGTGTTCCCACTCATTAAAAGCTGTAATGGAGAACGCCCTGGGGATATAAAATTAAGAAAGGCTACATGTAAAGACTCAACACTATCATCCTGCAACCAGAGCCTGTTATGTGACAACTGAGTAGCAAAGTAGTAGAGCTGCAGATTAGGGAGTACAAGGCCATCTTGTTCTGGTAAGAACATCAAAAAGGATTCTACAGTAGGTCTCTTATTAGCCCAGATCAAAGATAACAAGACACTGTTAATTTTCCTAAATAGGGAAGGAGGAATATATACCGGGGATTGTAAAAAAATATAAAAAACGTTGGGATTGACTATCATTTTCACAAGACTAACCCTACTCGATACTGTGAGCGAAAGCTTACTCTACAATCTGGCTTTGCTAGTGATGTGCTGAAGATCGGGTGAAGATTAAGAGATACAAAGTCACTGGAAGCGTTAGTGATAGTTCCCTAAATATTTAAATGTAGTAGTCCATTGTAATAATAGAGACAACAACTGAACAGCAGGAAGAGACCCAATTAACGGCATGATAAAGGATTTAGACCAATATATGAGAAGGTCAGAGAACCTTAAAAACAAATGACTCATCACCAACAACAGAACAGGCATGGCTATAGTATAATCCTGTAAAAATAACAAGAGATCATCCACATACAAAGCAACCATATCCATTTGGGAGCCAATCTGAAGCCCCTTTATATCCAAATTAGATCTAATAATACAAGCCAACGACTCTATGGCCAAAGCAAAGAGGAGAGGTGAGAGAGGGCACCCCTGTCTAGTACCCCTAGTCAGTAAAATCGAGAAGAGACATACCCATTTACAGAGACCCTAGCAGTTGGATGTTGATACATCAATTTAAGCCAATTTAAGAAAACTGGTCCAATCCCCAAACTCCACATGACGTCAAAAAGGTACCTCCTATCCACAAAAGCTTTGGTAGCATCTAGAGACACTATAACTGAGTTAGAAGTATTGTCATGTGGGGCCTGGAGATGGGTATACATCCAGTGCATATTATTAGTAGACATTGCCCAGCCTAAAACCAGACTGATCTGGATGTACTATAGTAGCAACGACAGAATTAAGTCTAACAGGCAGAATATTTGCCAGTATCTTGGCATCAGTGGGAATTAAAGAAATTGGTCTGTAGGAATCAGGAAGTAATGGAACCTTTGGGGAGGACAATAATAAAAACCTCTGACATCGAATCAGGAAAGATATTTGACATAAATAATTCTGAATATAGAGAATGCAACCGAGGTGCAAAAATGTTAATGAGTTTTTTGTATAATTAAATGGGTATGCCATCATTGCCAGGAGCCTTGCCACCAGTAAAAGGAACCAATAGCTGTCGTTACCTCCTCCAAAGTTATAGAAGCATCCAAACTAGCAGCAGCCTCAGGGGTAAGCCTAGAGAGAGAGAGCAAAATAATCCACATACTGTATAAAATCATCTAAAGAACAATGCAAAGGAGATTTATATATATCTTCATAGAAGGATAAAAATATTTTAGCAATAGCTGGGGTATAAGTCGCTATATTTCCCACAGAATCAGCCAATTGGGTGATAGTGAGCTAGAAAGCTACCAGGTCTATCAGCATGCATATATAAGTTATTGAATCTAAACAATAGACTACAGGCATTTTTTATCAGCCAAGTGAGCCAACCATGCACTTTAAGCCACTAGCCACCCGGCCTTTATTAAATTCTCAGTCTCCAATTTATTTTTTTATTTTTTTTATCTTCTTTATTGTTTTTTTTATGACATATACAAAAAACAAAGATCAACATAGACCTTAACACTTCTTCATCTTAATATTTACAGTTGACAATTACAAACTAGACATATTAAAAGCATCCAGACATCCTTCTCCTTAGTCGTTTTCTTAGTTTTATTATTTATCGTGGTTAACGTGAACAGTACCCTTTTAGGTTCTATAGGATATTCGTCCATTTTATTTATTTATTTATTTATTTTTTATTATTTTTTTTTTTTCCAAATCCCATCAGTCATCTATCCCAAACAGATTCATTCTACCCGGCTTCTAATAGCCTAATTACCTTAGCCTTCCTTATTTACTTTATTTAGTGCATAGTGAAATCTCCAATTTATTTTCAGTGTTCCTAAAAAGCCATTTGAGATCAGCAATACGTTTAATAAGTGTAACCCTGCATATAAGCCTCAAACGAATCCCACACACTCGCAACAGATGTAGAACTCACATTATCAGAGAAACCCTCCCATAAACTCTCCAAGTCAGAGTTAGCCTTCAATTGAAGTAGCCATGATGTATGAAGCTTCCAATATGACTGACCCCTCTGGTTCTCGACCGACACAGTCATCAATTAAGGACAATGGTCTCATAATGCACGTCAGTTATTCAAAGGAGAGCAGGGGAGACAAATGTTAAGTCAATTGTTGAGAATGAGCCATGTGCCATGTGTAAAACAGGAAAAGTGTTGTACTATAGGATGATGGGATCTCTATATATCAATCCAGCCCAATCTGTCAATAAAGCTAGCAAACCTAGACAAGGTGCTATGTGATAAAGTTATATGGGCGGGATTCCAATTTTCCAAATTCAAATCCGTGAGATTATTAAAGTCACCCACACAAATTACAGGGGTACGAGGAGGGGAAGCAATACAAGGAGCAACTTTTTTAAAGAATATCATAAGAGAATGGGGGAGGGACATACACTGCCAAAATAAAATAGGGCCGGGAGTATAGTCTGCATTCCAAAAAAATGAACTGTCCATAAGGGTCAGACTTAATAGTCTGTTTAATGAAAATAGACACCCCCCTTGAGTAAGAAGAGTGAGTCTCATGATACCCCCCCCCCAATCCAGGTTTTACAGAGGGATAAGACCTTATTACCCTTCTAAATATGTTTCTGATAAACAAACCACATCAGAGTCATATTTTTAACAAGTTTCAAAACCAAAGAGAGTTTCACTTGATCATTAAGGTCCCTAACATTCCACACCAAAACCTTCAAAGAAGACATGAGTATTGCAATTGGACATACATATTCAGAAGAGCAGCTAAATAGGGACCAGCCTCCAGCAGCAGCAGCAAAACCACCACCCCAGATTCAAGCACAGTGAAAAGTATACCAGCAATATATAAATAATAGCTAACCAGCGCACACACTGGAAAACACACACACACACTGGAGACAAAACATAAACATATCACACTTAAAACCCATTACCCCCCCACCCCGTGTAACAGTAGAATACTTAATTCCTAAACAGAAACAAACTTACTCTAACACTCTAAATACTTACTAAAATTAGTATATAGGGCAATGCATATATTAAAACCACCAAGATAAGATGGCCCAAACACATGAATTAGTTCGCAAACCTGCAATATTAATTCAACAAGAGTGGGGGTGGACACACACAAAATAACATTAGTAGTCACATCAAGTGTTGCATAAACAGCCTCTGGAATGGCAATAATCTGAAGGAAACATATCAATCCATAGCCATTTGATGACTGTCTGGGGCATAGCCATCTAGCCAGACCGTCCGTCTTTAGGATGGCTGAAGAACTTGGAGTCTCCGTCCATGATCACGCAAAGTTTGGATGGAAATATCATGGAGTAGGATAAATTAAGATCATGGAGCCCGCACTTAATAGGCAGGAATTGTGCTCTGTCTTTTTGGACATCTGCGGCAAAGTCTGGAAAAGCAGATATTCTCACTCCATTGCAAGAGAAGACCTTTAGTGAGACCCAGCCGAAGTACCACATCCCTGTCCTTATAATGCAAAAATTTGGCAATACATGTGGGTAGTGAAAGAATCTTTACCATACACCTCCAGATTCCACATCTCCAGTAAGTGGTCAGGTTAATTGTGCTCCACCTTCTCGGGCAGGCTGACAAAACTAACATTATTTCTGCCTAGTCCCTCCCTGTGATGCACAATTAAACAGATGTGAATGTTTTGCTTTGCAGCTAAGCTCTTGCTTCTTAAGGGTAGAACCCTGTCTGCACAGCCTTGCTGTGAAGGCAGTTGGTTGACCACCGTATTTTCGGTTGCAGAAGCTGTGTGGGACATCATGCAGCTGCTGTGCCACAACCAATCATCTGCTCACTTCCCAGGGTGTTAAACTAGATCCTGCAAAGACATGTACCATATAGAAAATGCCAACAACCTTGAGACAACATCAGCCTTCTACAATTTCAAAGTTCCTGTCTCAGTACATTGAACTCACTGCTCTTTTTCATTAACTGCGGCAGCAGGATGCTTGTAGTGCTTGGACATCCATCATGACTATTGGTTCCTGTCGGAAGTTGATCTGCAGCCATGTCCTCAATTTCTTTGGCATGCATCTTCCAGTATTGCTTTCAGCTAATGCCTCCCAGCCTGGCTTTAGTGCTGCCTCTATGCAACATGACAAACATGTTGATTTTGTTTCCATAGCTGTTACATAGGCTGATTTCAGGTATGCAAATATCATAAAAGAGGTCTTGATGTTTGATAGATGTTTTATGATTTTCTCTATGTACACTCTGCCATTGTGGAGACTGAACATCAACCCTTCATAACTATTCTGCGAAAGGATTTACACTCCGCTACTGCCAGAATTCAATGTTTCATGTTTAAACCTTAATGCTACCACCTGGATGTGGTGTACAGTTGAGGTTGTGACCTTGATGTTGCTTATGTCCTCTCTTGCTCCTTCATTCCTGATCCCTGTGCATCTGATGATGAGGATAATCTGGATGTGATGGAGATGGACCTTATTCTCCTTCAGAATACTCAATGAGCTCCATGAGACCACCTTCAATGAAGCTCTTAATTGGCTGGTCTTCCTGCTTTCTTATCGCAAGAGCTGCCCTGTGCAATATTAATCGCATATGCTAGAGCATATACGATTAGTATTATTGCGGTAGTCAGCAGAGGGGGCGGTAAGGGGTGGTGGATGCATCAAACCCTAAGTGTGCACTACATGTCACAGTTGGTTGAGTACACAACTAAGAACAGAATAGCAGGTGCACCATACACCATTTGAAGTTTTATATATATATAATATATGAGGTTCTTGGCATAGTATTGGCCAATAGTCTGAGCCTGCCCACCACTCGTCAAGGTGGCCTCGTTAGACAGGTCCCTAACATTATAGGGGCATCCGCAAAGTGCCCCATCCAGGGCACTACACAAATATATTATTAGTAGCTAGGGTGTGCAGTCCAGGCCCCCCTTCCTGAGTACACAACTACCCTGACCAGGGCCCGATTAAAGGTTAGAGATACCCTAGGCTAATCCACATGTAGCTCCCCTTGTAATGCTGTCAAAAACACATGTATGAGCGCTCAGGTTCTCCCCATTCATACGCCAGTAACAAGGGTTATACAACTGGCTTATAGGATCTAATGCTTGAGGTGTGGGAAGAAGGTTGTGGATTTAGGCTGCCTAGCAGGTATTGTAGAACATTGTACATAGGCCCTCATTCTGGTTGGCTCGCAAAGCAGCAGTTTTTTGCTGCTTTGCAAGCCAAATAATGCTGTTTGCCACGCGCAGGTACGCTCACCCCCTACTGCCCGCTGAATGTCCCCACATGCCCGAAAATGGATGTTTTACATAGACATCCATTTGCAGCCTTGTGTTGGGACCCGAAATCATTCAATGGTCACCACCCATCAAATGATTTCTGTAGCGCTCGCTAATCTAAGTCACTCTCTGTTGACTTACATTAGCGGTGCCCTGCTCCATGAACAGGTTGGGCAGCTGACATCCAGTGATGTAAGATGCCCGCCCACAGAAATCAGGAAGCCGCCCCTGTTCGGATGGGGATGGCCAAAATGTTCCATATGCGAATGCCCCCTGCTGCGAGTCTCCGAGGGCACCTGCAGTAAAGCCCTGCACATACGCATATTCGCATATGCACAGATCTACAACATGTAAAGTAGAATATCTGTTTTGTTAATATTGATCTTTGTTCTGTATACTAATTAGTAAAACATACCCAATCCTAAGTCCTGCCCCTACTTCTCTTCTGTCTTCTCTTCTAAGGGCCAGATGTATCAAGCTTCAAAAAGTAAAAAAGTGGAGAGTGATAAATCAGTGCCAATCAGCTCCTAAGTTTTATATTACAGGCCGAGTTTGAAAAATGGCAGTAAAGAGCTGGTTGGCTGGTTGTTTATCACTCTCCATGTTATCACTTTTTTAAGTTTGATACATCTGACTATTTAAAAATCGAATAAAAATATTTTCGGTACTTGTTTCCTAGAACGGCGCCCACTAAGCAATTTGCTTAGTGGGCTATTCTGCGTAGGAAAATCGCATCGCATCGCATGGGCCATTTTAGGGCCAAGCGATGTGCGTTGCGATGCGATTTTCCTATGTAATTTATTCACTGCTCTCTCAGCCTCGGGCCATCGCATCGCATCTGCCGCAAAATCGCATGCGATCACATGCGATTTTATAGGGTGTGCGATGCCATGACATTAGGTATACAATAATATGATTGTATGTCTCCAAAATAGGTTTAATGCACCCCCCCCCCCACTATCCACGAGGGGCTCGCTGCGCTCGCCACGCTTCAGGGTTGCGGAACGCATCCTCCAACTTTTTCATTACCCCGCTCTCCACGCTTCGGGCTCAGTGGCTCGATGCGCTCGCCACACTAAATAGATTCAGCTCCACGCCGACGTGGATAGTGGGGGGATGAAAAGGTCGGAGGACACGTTCCGCCGCCGCTCGCCACACTTCGGAGTGGCGTGGATAGTGGGGGGGGGGGGGGGGGCTTAAACCTATTTTTGGGACATACAATCATATTATTGTATACCTAATGTCATGGCATCGCACACCCTATAAAATCGCATGCGATCGCATGCGATTTTGTGGGACATGCGATGCAATGCGATGCAATATAGTGGGGTACAATGAGGATAGAAAAAATTACATTAAAAAATCGCATCACATCACATGATGTTATAATGGCCCATTTTTCCTACGGTGCCGTACGTAGGAAATCTGGGCGTCGTGCTAGGAAACAAGTACCATATTTTCTGCAAAAAAATTAGATGGCATTTATGCTACTAGCATTTTGTCCCCATGACTGGGATTTTCTCCTCTCTCCCCCAAACTCTCCATTTCTGTGTTTCCATGCAATCTATTTCCCATGTTTTTCTCCCTTCCTTCTATCTCTCTTTTTCTATTTGACACTTTGTTTCTTCCCATTTTGTATTTTAAACTCACAGCTTTCTTCCCAGTTACACTTTCTATATAAGCTGTGCCCCTTTCTCTCCACCCATGTCACACTCCAACTCTCTGAGACCATCTACTCCTCAATCTCTCAGGACCTTCCTCCTAAATTGGGTAGCCACTGGTCTTCCTTAATAATTTCATCTGCCGATCATACTGTGAATTGAGGGGTGTGGTATAACACACCGACAGTCTGGATTCCGACATTCATTAGCCCGACGTCGGAATCCCGACTGCACAGTGGGGGGAGCGCAACAAAGCCCCTTGTGGGCTTGCTGCGCTCGCCACGCTGTGCTAACCACGCTGCGGGCGCAGTGGCTCACCTATTTTATTCTCCCTGGACCCCCGCAAGGGAGCAGTCGGGATTCCAACTTCGAGCTAATAACTATCAGAATCCCGACTGTCGGTGAGTCATCTGGCATCCGAATGGAGGACCTGATGTGCTGAAAACACACTCACTGACCAACTAGGTCCAGCCTGCATGTGTGTCTGCAGCAATTTACTTTACACTTAGGGGAACATTTACTGAGATTGGAGTTCTATTTAAGATGGGATGTTGCCCATAACAACCAATCAGATTCTATTATCTTCTAGAAGGTGCTAAATAAATAATAAGAGGAATCTGATTGGTTGGACAACATCCCATCTACAATAGAACTCCTATCCCAGTAAATTTAGCCCTAAGTTTGCTGCTGGTAAATCATGGTACAAGTGTACACAGGGTAGAGTATTTTAGCTTTTTAGATAAAAACATGCTGACATACTATTTGATCAGTAGCCAATTTTGTTATATTTCAACACTCAAGTTTTCAGGTCACGTTATGTGGATTTCTGTCAGTGGAAGCAGATGGGCTAATTACTGGCCCAGCAAATAGATTTACTCCCCTGTGCATGATTAAAAAACCCAATAAAGCATGGCCTGTTGGTGGCACTTGAAGCAGTACCTTGAGTACCACTGATACTGTACATATTATTATCCAACAGTGACATAAACAGGACATAAAGAGAATAACATTCACATAAGTCACCACAAGATGGCAGTATAACACCAGTCATTACTCTATTGAAACATAATATGTATAAACGCTGCTAGTTTAAGTTTAATTTGTCATAGTTTCACCTAATGAAATAAAGATCATTTGTATGTATTCTGCAGACTTGGTAATGAGATTTGTTTTATTTTCATAAGCAGCCAGTGCGAGCTAAATTGCATTGGGTTATTTCACATTACTGCCATTACATGGTAAATGAATGTAAGTGTAAAGTGCACAGCCTACTGTAAATATGTTTATCACTAGAAATATTATTCAGCATGTTTACAAAAGATAATCAGGTGATTTTCAAGCTAGATTGCATGAGTAAATAATATCTGACATCAATTTGCTCATAGAATGCCTCTTCCGAATGCCCTACAGTGAGATTATACTTTCTTTACTACATTTGAAAGTTCTGCAAGAGTACAATCTACAGTTATGGGATGCCAGGGCTTGCTGGGACCAGTAGTACAAAAGCAGAAAAATATGCAGGTATCTAACCATTTTAGGACCCCAAAACCACCAACAGAAGGGTGCTGGGAGGAGTACTGGTACTCTGAGCACTTTTGCTTCACATCACTGTATTTAATTGCCAGTGATTGTCATCACGATGCACATAACATGCTATGTCAAACAGATTGTAAGATCCATTCAAATCTGTATAATCACATAATTGCTATTTTTATTAATTCATTTTGGATGTAAATGTGTTCAAACTCTGCATTAGTCCCATAGTGTACAATATGAATAGAAAGTGACTGTGTTCCAAGCTGCAGTTCCGCAGTGGGCAGTCCCGGAAAATTTCCGGCCATGCCACAAATCTACAGGTGTGTGCCAGTGGTGCCTGCAGGTGTGCACCACTGGCGCATCACCTCACCAGTGGCCCCCACTAGGCCACTCCCTCCCCACCTCCACTGTTGTGCCCCCCCCTCACCTTCGCTCTGGAGATCGTACGCTGCAGCTCCCCTGCCGCCGCCATTACTTCAGGAGAGACGGCGGCAGGCTCGGGGACTGGGGATCGCTCGGGTGTTTGGGCACCCGAGTCCTCACAAGCTGCCCCAAACATCCCCGAGCCAGTCAGTGTGCTACTATGATCGGCAGCGGTCACAGCGGAAGGGGATGTCCGCTGAAGACCGCAGGAGCGTAAGGGCTGGGGGGGTCACAGGAGGGGAGGGAAGTGCTGGGACTCATCTACCCCATCAGTGGACAGTTTTTCTGGGACAGGAAAAACCTGTCCTATTTAGGTTCTCCCAGAAAACCCACAACTGAAGGGGTTAAAGGGTTTCTGTTCCTGAGCGCAGCAAAGAACACTTAACAGCCTGGTTCCAGTGCTAGAGCAAAGGCTTCGGCTGAAACAAAACCACCTTTGGCTGTGTTTGTATATGGTATTTCACACTTCACTGACATTGTACTAATATAAATCATCAGTCACATGGCAATTGTTTATACAGATCACCACATAAGAGTGCATGACATTATTATTACTTTGTTTTTTAAATAGTAGAAATATATACATCATTGTACTTTCCTATCTTGTAAGTTATCTTTTTAGTCCTCCCTAGATCTATTACCCATCAGTGGCAGCAATGTGGGGCGCTCCATTTTATTTTAATTTAGCAATGGACCCTCTCTCCAGAACATTGACATTGCTAACACTGCAATCTACATCTCTGGCCAGACCACACCAGAGAGGCTAGTGTTCTCCTCTCAAACACATTGCTCCGCTATAATACTTCCTGCTTTGCCTCATTAACGAGGCGAAGCAGGAATGGAGCTTACCTGCCAAAGCGGGGAAGTGCAACCCCCCCTCCTCTCTGGCGATGTTACCTCCTGGAGTTAACGCACCAGTTTACACTGATATGCTGTCTCCTTCCCTCTGGCCGGCTGTACTGGGCATGCACGGGATCTCGCTACTCATGTGAGATCTCCAGCGCGCCCAGAGCCTGCAGCAGGGACAGCACTGACCCTGCTGTGGAGATAGGGCTTCGCCAGCGCTGCTGGTCGTTTATACATCCGCCCTGCATATCGGCCTGCTATCATTTAGATAGCAGCACCGATATGGACAGGGGAGCCTAGCGCCCCTGTCATTTACCGCACACCGGCTCATACATGGGGAAAAGCGGGATCAGTGCACATAACGTGCGCTGATACCTCTTCTCCCCCATATCGACCTTCTATACATAAGCCCCATTGGTAGAAATTCCTGAGGAGCACTGGGAGGTAACTGAGGGATGGCGATAAAGGCACACAGAGATGTTGCGCTATATGGGTGTTTGACTGCATATCTTGGCATACCCTCCAACATGACCCATTCCATTAGGTACAAAATGCTCTGTTTATGGACTTCCCTGCCAGTGGTAGTTACAGAGGTTGGACTCCAGCACAGTCCAAAATTCAAAGAGGGTGGTCACATCAACTGCCAGTGAGTCCAGGACAGAGATGTTTGGGGTGGCAGTAGGTGTGGCTCCCCTTTTTGAATATTGGCCTGTGCTGTAGGCTCACATCTGTAACTGCCACTGGCAGGGAAGTCCAGGAACAGAGCATTTTGTACCTAATGGAATGGGTCATGTTGGAGAGTATGTCTTGGGTGTGTCAGTGAAAGAGGTTGCCTACAAAGATGCTGAAGTGCTCACATTTGAGGCCAAACTCGGATAGAGTAACTACACCTACCATAGGGCTGGTTTAGATGATCCGGTCAATGGTATCTCTACATCCACAGGTTCTGACAGTGGACATCTCACACCTTGCACTTTCAGACATATGGATCTACACCACGGATGGACTTTGTAAAGGCATCATCAAAAAGACGCAGAGGTGACTGCAGCAAAACTCTGTTCCTTTTTCATAACATCCTCCATTTGTGGCTGGCAACTGCTGTGAACTGCAATCTGATAAGATCTGTTGATATGTGACATTTAAATGAGCTTTTAGTGCCAAGTGTTAAAAAGACAGGAAATAAAATCTTACAAAACACTTATGGGTTGTGAGCAGCATGTCTCCATCTGGTTCACATCAAAGAATGGGGAAAAAAAACACTTTTGTGCAAATAGGAAAATAGTCAGTTGCAATTGATTAGAAAACCAATTTCATTTAGAATAGAGAAACATAAGGTCACGTTTCAAAGTGGGGAAATAAAATCTGTTTTTTTGGGTGTAGAGAGTGCAAATATACAATATATTATATTGAAACCACTTCTTGTGTGCCCTTAAGCCCATGGCAGCATGACAGTTACACAGCTAAATAGGACAGTCCGACCCTCGCTGATTCCCACCACCGTTTTTACACGCATATTATTGTGCAATTTACATTTCAAATGATTCTGCTTTTGGGTCTATTGGAATGTCTTTTCAGAACCAAAGATTTTAGTGGAATGACCCGACAAAGAAAATAATGTCTTAAATATATGCATTCCTTATCCTCTGTGACTAGTGATTCACTGTGGTCTGTAGCTTTGGGCAAGTCTCAGTAATACAATATGCATTGCTGCACTTCTTACATGAATCAAACATATCACATCCCTAACCATGCTGCTATAGCCTTCTGTTGAAAGTTCTGTATTTATTAATCACTGCTATTAATATTGATGGGTTAGAAAAGGATAAATCAGAGATATTAGCAGCCACTAAATATAGAACAAGTTACACTTCACTTCTCATATAATACGGTATCTTTAGATTGATGGGGTGTCTATATTAGAGATGTGCAGGCTTGGATTCCTCAGATCCGAGCCCGCACGAACGGTAGCAATCTGAACAGCACTCTGAGCTTTCCGCCTGACTCGGATCTGGGCACGCGGGAAAAATGTCATTTCCCAGTGCCGGATTCTCGCAAGATCCGGACCGCTATATAAATAGCGAGCGTCCGGCGCCATTTGTCACTCGTGAGTTAGGAGGGTTAGGGATAGGAATGTGCTTAGTACTGTGCGGATCTTTGTTAGGTTAAGTAGGTTAGGGACTGGGGGCCAGATTCTCTGAACTTCAAAAGTGATAAAATGGAGAGTGATAAACAGCCAGCCATTCAGCTCCTACCTGCCATGTCACAGACTGTGTTTGAAAAATGTCAGGCAGGAGCTGATTGGTCGGCTGTTTATCACTCTCTATTTTATCACTTTTGAAGCTTAGAGAATCTGGCCCCCTAGCTGTGGTTTTTTTTGCTGCTGGGGCAACTGCCAGTGACTAGTAATGCCACTGTCTGCTCTGCTCTCTGGTGGTGTGTGCTCTGCACTGCCAGTGGCTGACTGCCAGCCCAGTCAGAGCCTAGTACCTCTACCTGGCCACTTCAATCAGACATGTGTATATGACTGTGCAGTGTGCACTGTTGTTAAACTTATTAACCACTTGTATACCAGTCTGCTTGTGCTTCTGCTGTATAATACCTCCCTGCTGATGTATTTTTTTTTACAGCCTTATATAACTAGTAAACATATTCTATGCTGGTGCATCTACTGTACTGAGTCTGACATATAAAAAAAATATTAATACATTTACAGTGTACTGGTGAATCTACTTAATAAAATAATATCTCTGCTGGTGTATATTAATTATATTGATATATATATATATATATATATATATATATATATATATATATATATATATATATAGGTGGATAGGAGGCCCGGCACTCGATGTTTCTCCTTCAGAGTAGACTCCGAAAGAGGGACTCTGGATCGGATCATGATCCGATCCAGTGGAAAATCAACTCTTATCGATTTTCGAGGTCACTCCGATTAAAAGAACATTTTGGACAATCCCAGTCGGTGGTGAGTGATAACGTTATTCCTAATCAATTGCTAAAATTGAAAAAGACATCAACTTTTGATCCCCAGGCTATGTCGGCGTCTGTAAAGACATTTACAAGACTGGTGTCCGAGGCACCTGATATTTGTCCAAAAGACATTCCCCGTAATTTCAATTTATCAAAGGATGAGATGTTGGCATTGAAAAATCTCAGTAAACGCACAGATATTGTTGTGCGATCGGCTGACAAAGGCGGAGCCGTGGTGGTGCAGTCCACCTCGGCTTATGCTAATGAATGTCGATGCCAACTTGCAGATGAAAATGTATATGCCTTGTTAGATCATGATCCCACTGCAATGTTTAAGTTGGAATTAGATGATGTCTTAATAACTGCTTATAATGATGGCACTATTTCGGGTGATTTATTAAATATTTTGAGTGTACAGTACCCTGTGGTCCCGCTATTTTATACCTTGCCTAAGGTACACAAGAGATTGAATGATCCCCCTGGTAGACCTATCATATCTGCCAGGGGGTCATTGTTCCATCCAGTCTCTGTGTACCTGGACAGCTTCCTCAACCCGTGTATACAAGCTACCACCAGCTATCTGAAAGATACCAATGATTTACTAACACGTCTAATGGCCCTTCCTGAGGCCAATTCAGATCTTATTTTGTGTACAGCTGATGTGGTGGGGTTGTATACCTGTATCCCCCATCAAGCGGGCATGCAGGCGGTGTGCAGCCTCATCACAGATAACCCATTATACACTGGGCCCAATGTCTCCTTTTTTATGAAACTGTTACAGCTGGTACTCACTAAAAATTACTTCTATTACAACGACCAATACTATTTACAGTTACTTGGGGTAGCGATGGGGTCCTCAGTGGCCCCATCGTATGCTAATGCTTTTATGTGGTCATTAGAAACACACCTGTTTGCCCCTTTAATTGATACTGGACATATGTTATTGTCAGTACGCTTTATTGACGATTTATTATTTTTATGGTCTGGTGAGGAGTGTGAGTTGCTGGACACACTCTCTGCCCATAATTCTGGACAACACCCTGTAAAATTCACTTTCATCACCAGCCACGAAATGGTATCGTTTTTGGATGTATGTATTCGATCTAGACAAGGTATAATATCTACAGGGTTGCATATTAAGGAAACTGACCGCAATTCCCTGTTGTTCCACAGTAGCTGCCACCCCTTACCTTTGCGTAGAGGTTTACCCTTTTCGCAAATGTTAAGGGTGAGAAGGATAGTCAGCGATCATGAAGAAACTATTAGCACATTAGACAAAATGATTGAACGTTTTCTGGATAGAGGGTATCCTAAACCAGATCTTCTCAGGTCTAAGAATAAAGTATTGGGGATCACTCGTCTGGAATGCTTGACTAGTAAAAATCCTATTGATTTGGCGACAAAAATTGTCCCATTTGTCAACAGATTCACAGAATCCAGTCACCATATCAATAGGTACATTAAATCTCTATGGCCAACTGTCAATACTGACCGAGATCTCCCGGCATTACACAAAGCCAGATTGATGCCCGCATACACACGGGGCGCCAATCTACGGGATAAATTGGTCAAACTTGACATCACCAATCTTGTTAAACCTGAGGTACCAGCTCATTTTTTAACTAAAGCTCCCGGGTGTTATCGTTGTGTGGGATGCACAACTTGTAGCTCCCTACTTACGGGAAACAGTTTTGTGAACCCGTACAGTGGAAAAAAATTCTCTATTCGACATGTGGTTAATTGTACATCCAAATTTATTGTCTACATATTATATTGTCCATGTGGCTATATATATGTGGGCAAAACTGAGACCACGTTTAGAGAAAGGATGGCTAACCACCGGACTAGTATCAGAGCCGCGTTACTAGCCGGTAGGGGTGATATGCCAGTTCCACGTCACTTTGTTGAAGCTGGACATTCAGTATCCAGCTTACGAACTAAGATCATTGATCACATCCCCTTATCAAAAAGAAGTGGGAATCGGGGACAACGTCTACTCAGATGTGAAAGCATGTGGATAATGAAACTTGATGCCATGGCCCCTAAAGGGTTAAATGAAAAATTAGGTCTACATTGCTTTTTATAAAATCATATTATTCATCAGCCATAATGTCGATGTTGCACCTTACTCAGGTATATTATTCTTTCTATTACAGTGCATTGCTTTTTCTTAAATATTCCTTTTTCTTTATTATTTGCACGTATGTTTTGTATTTGTATTTTTATATATTTTTATATATATTTTTATGTAATCAATGGGTGCCGGTAACTAAAACTCCCTGTGAGGCGTACACCTTGGTGAACCCACAGGTGGAGAGGTGAGGCCTCTTGATTGGGTGAAATTGATTGGTGGAGGTAGTACTTGTGATGTATTTAAACTGATCTGGGTCACTGTTGTTTTATCCCTGACGACGGGAGGACATTACTCCCGAAACATGTTGGAATAAACAAGATTGTTTTTCATAACAAGCCTGACGAGTGCCGCCTCATTTGTTGAAATTATATTGGATTCTTGTGGTTCAAGGAAGGCACCGGAGCACTTCACCCCTCGTTATATTCACCCATCGAGTGCCGGATTAGTGGACTTTATATATATATATATATATATATATATATATATATATATAGAGAGAGAGAGAGAGAGCAGGGTAGGATATGGTTAATCCAATAAGGGCACTCACCAGAGTCTCATCATGAAAGGTTTATTGGTACATTACCAGTCAAAAAAAGCGATTTAGGTCTATGTTTCGACCACCAGGTGGCCTTTCTCAAGACACATCAGCAGTTGACGTCTTCACAGCACAAGAGTCAGGATATCCTGACTCTTGTGCTGTGAAGAAGTCAACTGCTGATGTGTCTTGAGAAAGGCCACCTGGTGGTCGAAACGTAGACCTAAATCGCTTTTTTTGACTGGTAATGTACCAATAAACCTTTCATGATGAGACTCTGGTGAGTGCCCTTATTGGATTAACCATATCCTACCCTGCTCTACATTTGGGACACACTGTGTTGCCTTAAAGGAGCACCCCATATTATTTTTCAATGCTGGCTGGGAGTGCGGAATTCAAAATATTTATATATATATATATATATATATATATATATATATAATATATATATATATATACTCTCTGTCCTTACTTAGTGGCCCGTAGGCTGTAAATAAGGTAGGCGGCACTCCAACGGTTAAAGGTGAAAAAGGTTATTTATTCAATGATCCATAAGCCAAGCCAAGCCGGCTTGGCTTATGGATCATCGAATAAATGACCTTTTTCACCTTTAACCGTTGGAGTGCCGCCTACCTTATTTACAGCCTACGGGCCACTAAGTAAGGACAGAGAGTATCCATTACTAGGAAGGCACCACGGAAGCTCCAGTTCTTCAGCAGCAGTGCCGATCTACAGGACAAATATATATATATATATATATATATATATATATATAATATATCTCTTTGGTGGTGCCTTATTAATTTACTGCCATATATATAATATCTGGTGGCTGGTGGTGCGTAATTAATTTGCTGCCGTATATATAATATCTGGTGGGGCATAATTAATTTACTGCCGTATATAAAATATGTCTTTGGTGGTGCCTAATTAATTTACTGCCGTATATATAATGGGGAAAATTTACTAAGAATACGAATACGATATTTCACATTCGTATTCTTCATACTCTTTCAGCCTGGTGCTGGTTATGGCCGTGGGGGGAGGGACCCCACTCCATTTTTTTTTTTCATTTTTTTTTTACACATTGCAGCCTGCACGGGTCTGACTGATCTGTGCAGACTGCCTATACGAATTCATATTAGCAGCCGTATATATGGCTGCTAATACGAATAAATACAACATCGGAGGTTTACAAAGCAGTCGTATATGACTGCTTTGTAAATTACCCTCCGGAACATGAATTTGCATATGGCTGAAACAGCCATATGCATTTGTATTCATTCGTATTAAGAATACAATTACGGAATATCATATTCGTATTCTTAGTAAATATCCCCCATTAAGTTTATAACCTGGTATAACTGTCGGTTTCCGGAGACAAAAGAACAAAAAACACGCAATATAGTACAACAATATTCTTTTTAAGCCAGTATAACAAGTATAGTAGGACCTTTGTAGCACAACAATTATTACTATATATATATATATATATATCTCAACAAAAGGGTTAACCTCTGAAGTGCACTTTTCCTAGTGCAGCAGCTGCTCCTCCGATATGGTTCTCCTGTTAGTGAGAGCCAGGGGTGTACAAAAATGCAAAAACGGGGGTTATCGGAGTGCGCTAATCAGGGTACCACCTAGCCAGTTTCCACATTTAGTCCATTCCACTGATGCGTTTATCAGTAATTTTAAAAACACACACACAGTTCTTCCATCCACTTTTCAAACAAGAAGATGACTCCAAGTCAGACAAATGGTCCTTTATTACACACCTTCTTGTGTTGCGCTGGTAACATTCCAGTACCATGGCAGCCTGATACCAGTGGCGGATTCAGGGGGGGAACCTTGGCACGTGCCCCCCTGTCATTTCATTTTGTAGCTGAGGACCAGGGCTTTCCAACGAGCCCAGCCCCGTGTCTCTAGCCCTCCGGGAACCAAAGATATCGCCTGGCAAGGCTGTAACGTTTTTTCCCCATAGGATAATATGGGACCCGGCAATTCCGACCCCCACCTAGTTCCGACGGCTGCCAGTTCGCTCCCTGGCATCACAGAAGCTTGTGGTTGATTTCATTCAATTCCAAATCGCTGGGCTTTCAATATGATGCCAGTCTGCTCCATATCGGTCAATCGATTCCAGAGATATTGCATGTAAACCGATTTTTTCATTTTTGAAATGTAAGTTCATGGCTGATTATGTTCTTTGATGGCAGATTACTCCTGGAACCAAACGTTTCAGTTTCACTGGACCAAAATCATTCAAAGCCCACTCAAATCAATATGATACTTGTCTCATGTAAATGGGTCAGTTGGTTCCGAAGATATAGCCGGTTAAATGAGATAACTGGTTAAAGGGGGGAGGGGTGGTTTTCTCTCCCCCTCACACCAGAAAATGCAGGGACTAGGCTGGTGTAAAGGGGGCCAACCTGGGAATGCATTTTCTGGTGTGAAAGTGGTATTATTTCAAATAGCTGGGACCTGCAGTGGTCAGAATACAGCCAGGCTCTGCCACTATCAGTGGCTATCACTTCTGCCTGGCGGCGGCTGTCCCCCATTTACCGCGAGCATGTATTCTCCCTTGGCAATGAGCATGTAATCCCAAATGGCAACGAGCATGGAACCTCTGGCAATGAGCATGGAACCTCTGGCAATGAGCATGGAACCCTTGGCAATGAGCATGTAGATAAGCAGCACTTATGTAGCATAATTTTTTATAGGCATTATGGTGTTTGGCATAATACTTAATGGACATAATGGCATGTAACTTAACGTGTAATGGACATTATGGTGTAAATGTTTAATGCGCGCCTTTGATGGACAATGTCCCTGTTTATGAAGCGTATTGGGAATTTTGGCTTAATCTGTGTGGCATTATGTGAATTCTGGCTCAATGCGTGTGGCATTATGTGAATTTTGGCTCAATCCTAGTGGCATTATGTGAATTTTGGCTCAATCCGTGTGGCATTTTTTGAATTTGGCTCAATCTGTGTGGCATTATGTGAATTTTGACACAATCCATGTGGCATTATGTGAATTTTGGCTCAATCCATTTGGCATTATGTGAATTTTGGCTCAATCCATGTGTTATTATATGAATTTTGGCTCAATCCGTGTGGCATTATGTGAATTTTGGCTCAATCCATGTGGCATTATGTGAATTTTGGCTCATTCCATTTGGCATCATGTGTAGGGGCAAGTATAGTGGGGTCTAGTATTTTGTTGCATAATGTGTAGAAGTTGTATATAGTGTTGTACACTACACTCAATGACATGCCCCTTGTTGAGTGGCCACACCCCCTTTTCCGGAGCGCGCCTTCGGCGCGCGCACAACTGCATCCTTCGCGTTTGTCGCCATGGCGAGTCTGCGTACTTTAAATGCCAGGGCCTATTTTTAATCCCATTCCCACCCTCTCTCTGCTGCTCTCTTTGCATGTACACTGGCATTACTAACACTGCCCCTCCCCCACCTAAACCCTCTTTTATCATGATGCCCCCCCTGTCATATTAGTAAGTATTAAAATTGTATTTCTACACATTTATGAAACGGATTGTACTTTTTTATAATTAGGGTGACACTGGTTTATAGTGTATGATTTCTACATGCCCACATGGCACTGGCATCACCTACTTCACAGTTCATAATAGACCCATTAGGCCTTTAATCCGGCCCTGCCAGAAGAGGACCTTGTCCAGCCAAGTAACTTTGCCCTGAAAGGACTAGTTGTGAGGGACAAAACTAAAACTGATGCGATAGGTAAGGGGGAATTAGGAGAGATACAGTCACAGTTTATATGGTGGAGAATATAGAATAGTAAAGATAAAGCTGTCAGTGTTCATAGTGAATCAACCCAATAAAAACCTTTTGGAGCCCTAGCCACAATAATGGTGCAGAATATTTTAAACCCAATAAAGTCCAGAAATGTTGCTGTGGAAACCACAACTGGAAGGAAAATAAAGTATTATCAGCACCACCTTTCTGCATCTTTCTAGTTCACCCAACCAGTAGATTTTTGAGACCCAAGTGCATGATTTACAGTACCTAAAAAAAGTTTTGCCCCTTTGCCCACTGACTGGGTCATTTTCTCCTCAGCCTGTGCTTTTGCGCAGCTGATTCCCTTCTTAGCCTCCATCTGTCTAACAAGATACACCTCTTTGTCCTCATTATTCTGCGTTTGCTTACATTTCTTAAAGGCCAACTTTTTTGCTGTCACAATACTGTACTTGCTACTGTACTTCTTTTCCTTGTGTTTTTCCTAACTCTTTTGACACAAAGTTCTGTTGCTTTTAGTATTGCACTTTTTAATTTTTCCCACTTCTCCTGCACGCCTTCCAAGCACTTAACTTGTGTTCCTGCATAAGTTCAATCAACATGGGTGCTGGTTGCTGCTCACTTTATTGAAATAACTCTGGTTACGTGGTATTACCTTTTTTGTCTTGTCTCAGTTGTGGTTTTTACCTATTGGCTGCAGGACTGTAGCCCCACAATTAAAAAATGCCACCTCCTTAGCATTAGTGAAGCCAGTGGCTTCATTGTGAATAGCAGTGACTCCCTATTGGATGTCCTATTTGACAGTCACCCATTTGACAGCCAGTCCCATTGGGAATTGTTCCCTCCCTTTGGGACTGCCATTCTAGGCTTCAAAAGGCAGGGAGTTGGAAGCTGTAGAAATCTGCTCTCTGCATCACCATGCAGCCCTTGCCGGCTTCTATGAGCTGTAGCCGATGCAGCCAATAGAAGCCAGGCTTATACACATGCGCAGTACTGGCTCTGGTAATGCGCCGGGCCCGGCACCTGGAAGCCTGGAAATGGGGACCAGCAGGAACTGATGGGGCAGACCAGTGGCAGCTCCGGTGCCTGGGAACCTGGTGACAGGGACTAGTGGAGACCCACCTGGGACTAGTGGTGCAGCAGCCCTCTTCTACTCACAGGTAGAAGCCGCAGGTGCTCATCTGCCTCTTTGCTGAGTGTATGCTGCAGGTGGTGGGAAAGAGACAGAAGTTGCCCTGTGACACTATGACATCTAATTCTCATCAGAGATGTAGGAGGGGGAGGCAGGGTCAGGCCATCACAGTAGTGTCGCCTTCCATATCTATTGATATGGATGGGGTTGCATAACATGGCAATGAAATTGACTGCAGCAAAAGTAACTGACAATGGGTTAGGCCAGTGCAGTGAAGGCTCTCAACAAAATTAACCCTAGCATGATTGTTTGTATATGCATATAAATAACTGGAAATAATAATAATAATAATAATAATAATAATAATAATAAATGATAATGAAGTGGCTCTTCACATGTGTACCTGCATCTCTCACTCACTTTTTGAAACTGTTTATATTTTGCATGCTTGTGATATTCAAGAGATTAATCATTTTAAACTCAGTTGTTACATAGTAGCATGTATGTGACCAGTGCTATAAAGCAACTCGCGGGAACTCTCCTCCAGGTTTGCACTGCAAAAGTGGCACCATTTATCTTCCCATTGCAGTACCCATAAACTGTAGATTTTTTTTGTTTTGTTTTATTAAATGAGAAGACAGGAAGAATAGAATTGGTTTAGTCACAATGTCTGTGTTGTACATTTTGTCATAGGAAATTCACTTCCGGCATACTTCTGTACCAACTGTAGCATCATAGGGTTCTGCAGTTGTACATCTAGCAATGTGCTGTATTTAATATAAGTGCAGCAATGCATGTTGTATTGGAGAAACTAGCCCTGAGCTACAGACTACAATGAATCTGCACAAACACTCTACAACAATAATAACACATTATCAGGAGGAAAATGACAGAATTCCCGTGGGACATCATTTGGCTGAGCTAAGTCATACCACTATAAAATGAGAATTTGTGGTTCAGAAAGGATACTTTAAAACTCCCAAAGGAAAATATTTAATGTAAAAATTATACCAGTGACTTAAAAGTGAAAAGGAAACCCCAAGTGGTTTGAATAATATTTGTTTTATCTGACAAAATAAACTGTAAACACACATGGGGCTCCTCAATGTTTACCCTCTTGTTTATGGATGTTAGGTTTGTTTTTTCAACCCCTGGATTGCCCACTTTGGAATGAGGAGGACGAGATCTACACCGCAGCAGGTAAGTATAAACTTTTTTTCACAGGTCCACCATGGATTTCTATTGAAGAAAAGGACTAAACCTACGGGCTCAAGATAAGTGAGTATGTATTGATGGTGTATGTATTAAAGATAAAATTTGTTCAGTGTGTGTGTGTGTGTGTGTGTGTGTGTGTGTGTGTGTGTGTGTAATTATTTGGGTATTGGTTTTGTTGTGGGACACATGCTAGGATTTGTGATTTGCCAAGTCTGGAGGCTTGTTGGAACTTGTTGTTCTACAATAAAACCCAATCATTTCTTTTGTTTTCTTAATTTCACCTATTTACTATCAACCGAGCACCCACCGAACAGGGTTGCTGGGGATAGCCCCACATTTCAGCCTGTCCAGCCAATTGGTAATGCTTTGGCTGCTAGACCTTATATAATAAGTGCCCCCCAACTGTGGCCTTAATCTAATGGCTGTTGGAGCACGATGCTGGTTATAAAAATATGGGGTACCCCATCTCTTTTTTTGTCCCCCCATATTTTTGTAACAAGGACCGGTCCAACAGTCTGGTGCTGGTTTTTGAAATACAGGGGGGACCTTTTTCATTTTGTCCACTGAATTTCAGAAGCCAGGACTGGATTAAAGACCCTGGGGCTGGTTATACTAATTTTTCTAATTTATTTATTTATTCTTATTTTTACACATACAGTAGAAGCCTGCACAGATCTGAATGATCCTTGCATGCTTCAGCAAGATACGTATAGAAAAGATGGTCTATTTTCCATACGTATTTTGAGCTGAATTTATGCACAAATTCAACTATACAAATTATAGTAAATTAGAACATCTGATAGAACTCTGGCCATTTGCGCCTGAGTTCTATCGATGGTCTACATATTCATAAGGCTGAATTCGGCTGAGCTTGCCATACATAAAAATGGCAACTCTGTAAATTTGCCGGCCGACGAGTTCCAGATACAAAAAGGATCGAATGGTTGCATTTGTACTCATTCAAATTTAGAAAATGTCCCCCATTGAGTGAAGATTACTGCTTGATGCTGAGTATGTTTCAGTGCTTATTGATTACCAATTAATATTGATTTGAAAAAAAATATTTTGCTGTACTGGGTGCCTGTCTCTTCCACTTCGTGTATCCAAAGAACTTCCACCAGACACACAGCAACAGCTGCATTCAGTTAATAATACTGTGTATGTTTTATTATACACTACTGCTGCTGTGGCCATGAATTGTTGGCTTGGCCGAGGATATGGGTAGGAGTAGGGGGTTGGTTCTTTGCAAATAGACTCCCCTCACCTGAGTTTTTCCTATAGATTAACTGGGTTTTTACTAAATTGGACCAAGTGCTATGTGGTTGAGTTCATATGGCTGCATAAATTAGATTGTAAACTCTATTGCTATATCTTACTGAAGTTCACTGAATTTATACATTGGTAGAATTTGCTGGATCCACATAAATAAAGAATAATAAAACTAACATACTGCAGAGAACTATCCCACTCATCGTTAGAATTAGAATGGTCTCTAGAGCACTACACACAGTAATTTATATACAGTACACTATAAGCATATAAAAAGTGGTTCTAGAAATCATATTTATTTTTACTGTGGCTTCAGAATATTGTTTAAATTGCACAAAGATGAAGTCTTAACAAATAAACAAATACGAATAACTGAGTCTACATTTCATGAATCAGTTGCTGATTATTTGGTTATTAAAATGAAGTATTGAGTATAGTTTATTTAGGAAAGGTCTTATTTGCATGCAAATGTAATGTACTTTGCATCACTAGCATTTCAAAATGTGAATTTTAATTTTCACCTCAAGAATTTTATGTGTCTGGAAAATGTGGTCCCAAGAATTATGTTCTAACAAAACAACACATCTATAAATTTATATATTTTTCTGTGTGGTCTCTATATTTTACAACTCACAATTTGTAATTAATCCCATAACTTTGTATATAGATATTATTAAAATAATGTAAGTTAGGGGTCTGGGTATATCACCAGATATATTCCCCTGACATCTGTTGCTAAGGAATATTGATATTATCTTGGCCACCAGAGGCACTGGAATAGGGGGCAGCTTGCCCGTACACCCCCCCCCCCCCATTTCCTCAAACAAGAGAGGCATCAATGTATAGGAGAAGTCATGTGCAGTCAAGTGAAATACACACATTACCTCTCCCATGCTGTGGTGGGAATAAACAGTGGCAGCGTTTTCATCTTGTAATACGTACAGCCCCTCATGTTTCCCAGAAGTTCTGTCAGCCAGCATCACCTTTAACTTTTTGATGTGGCAGAATAATAACAAGACTGCACCATACTGCTTGAGTTAAAAAAGGAGTGGGGGAACATTGACCTTGCACTATCTCATTTGCCGTCACACCGTTTTCAAAGAATTTATGTTTTTCCCAGGGTGTGTTCAAAAGTAGAACAACGTATCACCTTATAATTATTTTGTAAATTGAACAAGATGCCAGCCAAATCTTTCCGTAGACAAACCAAGGCTTATGGGGCAGATTGTATGTCCTGTGCTCATGTCTTTGAGTGGCACAAAAGTTTTAGTGATGGTCATGAGGATGTTGAAGATGATGAACATCCCAGAAGGCCTTGCACATCGAAACCAAATCAAAATGTGTGAATTTGTACAGACATTTTAGAATAACCTCAATTGATTTTGCATTACCTGTGATGGCACGTCGATCTTCCTTAGAAAAAAAAACAGTCAGTGCAGAGGAGTCAATTGCCTTGAAGACACCCATTGCAGCACTTAGAAAGTTATGCATGCGCTGAAGTATGTGTCATGGAAAGAAAGTGTGACTTTGCAGGAGTGAGGCTGGCTTCGTGGGAGTGGAG
Organism: Crinia signifera; assembly: GCF_055691185.1. Lineage (NCBI taxonomy): Eukaryota > Metazoa > Chordata > Amphibia > Anura > Myobatrachidae > Crinia > Crinia signifera. Next base: position 238,144,461 of record NC_139219.1, on the reverse strand, counting down.
AGGCCTTATGGGAGTGGTATGTCTGAACTCCTCTTTTTGTCACTTTGGAGGACCAGGAAGTGTGAGCTGCGTCCAGGGAGCTCTGTGGCTGCAGTCCTGGCTTCTACACAGTGACAGTCACAGTGCTCAATGCAATATCACAGTGCAGAATCCGGCTCCTGTTACTGAGCAGGAGCTGGCACTTTTGAGATAGCTGACAAATAATGAACTACAGCATGGCTTTGACCAATGGAAAATAAGAATACAGCCATGTGTGGATGTAAAGGGGAGTACATAGAAGGAGAATGGAGTTAAAATGTACTTAATATAATTAAACAAATTATAGGATCAGTTTTGTTATATAATAGCCACACATTGCTTGCATATTTACTAGAAGCAACTTACATTGTAGTAAACAATTTACTACATACAACTTACAGGAGCGGTTTGAGTATGTCCTACCTATTCAAGATGGTGTACAGTACGGTACAATGGAATAGCTTGTAGTTACTGGAAAATGTTGGACTGACAGCAATAAAGCAAGTATCCAAGTGCAGCAATAAAGCAAGTATCCAAGTGCAGCAATAAAGCAAGTATCCAAGTGCCGGTGTGGTATAATTACCCGACAGTCGGGATTCCGACAGTCATTACTCAGACGTCAATCCCGACTGCACAGCGTGGGGAGCGCAATAAAGCCCCTTGCGGGCTCGCTGCGCTCGACACGCTGCGGGCACGGTGGCGAGCTGCGCTCGCCACCTATTTTATTCTCCCTCTATGGTGGTCGTGGACCCCCACGAGGGAGCAGTCGGGATTCCGACGTCGGAGTATTGACTGTCGGAATCCCGACTGTCGGGGAGCCGTCCGGCACCCTCCAAGTGCTGCCTCCCTGCAAATGGCATCCGTACATATACATCAGGTCAATTGTCATTTGTTTGGAATTTTGTGACTTTTAAACCATTTTCATTCTCTGCGTTTACATGTTGGAATGACATGGAAGTAAATTTGTCAGACACATACTGGAAATGGAATGACTTGTGCTATGTAGGCGAATTTGGGGAGACAAGGGCCTTTTTATTATTAATTTTTATGATGATGATGATTATTATTATTAGTTTCTGTACCAGAGTGTCAAGAGTAACAGACTTGGGTCTCTTCAGCATTGTGAGAGTCATGTGATGCTAGCTAGTGTGTCAGTAATGGTAACCTAATGCTAGCAAGAGTGCCAAGAATAATGACATAAAGCTCACTGATATGTCAGCTAGCATCAGATCCTAATTTCCAGTAATCTGTCATGGTTGGTCTCCCTTGTGATAATATAATTTCATCCTAGCCTTCCCAGTGGTACTAGAAATGTTCTCTCTTGCCCAGATCACTAAATAATCCACTTACAGCTCTTATATAAAACCATGCATACTTTAACGCTAGATTTTATTCAAGAGTAAATACTTCATATTTCTTTATCAGATATGGTGCTAATGATTTAGAAAGATCATTAGGTACTTGTGTATTATCACGGTGCCCCCGATATTAAGTCATAGGACTTTTAATCGCATCGCAACGCATGCCATACACCGGATGCACACCAATGCGATTTAAAATTGTATAAGACCCCTATACGATTTTAAATTGTATAAGCACCCTAATGGGTGCTTATAAGCACCCTAATGGGTGCTTACAATGTTAAATGCACCCCCACGCCACCCCCAGTATGAACGCCAACCCGAAGCGTGGCGAGCGCAGCGAGCCCGCGAGGGGCGGCGGTACACGTCCTCCGACCTTTTCATACCCCCCACTATCCACGTCGGTGTGGAGTTGATTTTATATAGTGTGGCGAGCGCAGTGAGCCACCGAGCCCGAAGCATGGCGAGTGCAGCGAGCCCTGTGAGGGGACGCGTATTACTTTACATGTATTCCGCGTGCGCTCGCCACGCTTCGGGCTCAGTGGCTCGCTGCGTTCGCCACACTATATAAAATCAACTCCACGCTGACGTGGATAGTGGGGGTATGAAAAGGTCGGAGGATGCGTACCGCCGCCCCTCGCGGGTTCGCTGCGCTCGCCACGCTTTGGGTTCACGTTCATAGTGGGGGTGGCGTGGGGATGCATTTAACATTGTAAGCCCCCATTAGGGTGCTTATACAATTTAAAATCGCATCGCATTGTATGCCATATACAATGCTATACAATTTTAACATTGTATGACATCGGGGGAAATCTCATTGCATCGCATCGCATACCATCGCATGCCTTATGGTCTGTGATGCGATGGGCACCGTGATAGTACACAAGTACCGACCATTACAATGCCAACAACTACTTTATGTATTTGCACACCCAAATACAGACCAACACCCACCTGATGTACTTCATACACACACCCGAATGCAGAGCAACACCTGCCTGATATACAGTATATACACACACCTAAATACAGAACAACACATGCGAGATGTACTGTATATACACACCCAAATGTAGAACAACACCTGCCTGATATACAGTATATACACACCCAAATACAGACCAACACCCACCTGATGTACTGTATATACACACCCAAATGTAGAACAACACCTGCCTGATATACAGTATATACACACCCAAATACAGAACAACACCTGCCTGATATACAGTATATACAGTACACACCCAAATACAGAACAACACCTGCCTGATGTACTGTATATACACACCCAAATGTAGAACAACACCTGCCTTACACACAGGGGCAAATTTAGGGGTCAGGCCATTTTTGTCCCCCCCCCATTTTAATGTAATCATATGTATATACATTGTTATTTATATATTTCATTAAAATTCAACTGTAGCCCACCTTAATCTTTTTTTAAGCACTCTGGACTGCTCACGGTACGGAGGACCCGGAGGGAGGGAGGCACTTATTAGTACAGTGATTAGCACAGTGTCTCAGTCAGTCTCTCTCCGGCTCACACACTGTGACTAACAACTGAGGGCAGGTGGGATCTGTGTGCCACTCAGCTCAGCTGTTGGATACACAGCAGCCAATAGACTGTGTGTGTGTGTGTAGAGTAGCCAATGGGCAGGAGCCGGCAGCAGTGAGCCTGAGCCATTTCTGGAAGCGCAGGGGGACCGTCGGACCCAGCCACTAAGCAGTGATGTAATATGCATGGCAGAGTGAGTGGGCAGTGGCGAGTGAAGAGCGGCGCTGCCGCCGACATATGATAATTCATGTCTGCAGCGGCAGCGCTCGTATCTCACCGCTGCCCTCCTACTGTGCCATGCTGCTATTTAACTGAATGTCAGCCTGCCTGCCGCCCTTAATTGGTGCCGCCCTGAGGCCGGTGCCTCACTGGCCTAGGCACAAATCCGGCCCTGCTTACACACCCAAATGCAGACCAACCCCTGCCTGTTAATTATACAGTATATATACACCCAAATGCAGACCAACCCCTGCCTGTTATACAGTATATATACACCCAAATGCAGACCAACACCTGTCTTACATATATACGTACCCAAATGCAGGATGTCATGGTTTTAAATCGGGTTCCCATCACTTTGAAATAGAAAATGGAAATACTGTTATTATATTAAGTTTCAGTGAACTATAATTGATCTTTTTGTGTAAAATTGTAGTATGCATTGCTAATTAACATATTAATTAATGTAACTAGGTTCAATTCTAGGAATATAGTAATTAGCAGATAACAATTCACAGTGCCAAAAAATGGCAGTCAGGGAACAAGGCCGTAATGGGGGCTCTCATTTTAGAAATTACAGGAACATCTATTGTTGAGAGGTTAAGTCATTTAAGAAATGTCCTTAAAGATTTGCATAATTACTGTATGTATATTTATTTGATGTTGAGTCTGCAATACAGTGACTGGTTATCGGGAGGTGTGTTGGTAGAAATGTCAATGTTCTATAAAATCCAGCTTATTAGAACCACCACTCCCCCTATCCCCCAATGGTATTGGTCTTCATTGACATAGTTTTCTTTCATGTATCTTGGCTTCTTTTTGAACAATGGTAATTTCTACGGTATATGGTCATTAGTTCGACACATTTAAGGTCGACATGCATTGGGTCGACCACTCAAGGTTGATATGCTTAGGTTGACACATAAAATAGGTCAACATGGCTAAGGTTGACATGTTTGGAACGTCAACACAAGCATTAGGTCTACAATGGCAAGGTCGACAGTCAAAGGTCTATATTTTCTTTTTTGAGCTGACATGTGCCGACAGGCAGGATTTCATACCCTACCATACACTAAGATGTGAAGGGAGAATAGTGTACCAAACTGAATGAGGCACCGTGCCCGAAGCATAGCAAGCGTAGCGAGCCATTCGAGGGGAAGCGGTACACTTTCACTGTGTCCATTTGTCGACATTCGGGACAAAGGAACGTGAAAAACTCATGTCGACCTTTTATTGTTGAACTAATGTTTGTGCAGACCTTCCAAGTAGAAATAGGTTATTATTAATATCATTATTATTATCATTGTAATATGTTTAGACAAAGGAAGGATCGGATAGTGTGCGTGAGGAAAAATTGCATGTGAAGAATAGAGAGATTAATGAGAATGACTCTGCAAGTATCTCATCATTTACATATCAACAAAAGAGACAGTAAGGATAAATGTATTGGGATCAAATTACTAGCAGACAATACAATACATGGCAATAAAATTTCAATAAAAGAAGGCTTTTTCACCAGAGTGCCAAAAAGACATAAACCTCTGACATTTATAACAAACCGCTATATAATTATACTTAAAAAACTAAATTTGTTTAGTGACAGCAGCTAGATTTTTGTGATTTGTGTCAAGGCAAATGAAATCCCGCCTGGCGATATACAGGCGAGCAAAACGTAAATGTGCCAGGGTCATGGCGGTCGTGATGTACCAACAGTTGTGACATGGGATTGAATACCCCGCTTAGGCGGGTAATAATATGGCATTGCTAAGATCATTTTCACTCTTCTTTTGAGAGTGTTAGCCATTAATAGTGAATATATTGTTTTGTTATTTTACAAGTACAGTACACCAGTATATCTACCTATAAAATATGCTCGCTTGGTGAAAAAACACTGGTTCTGGTTTCTACCAAGAATGTAAGTGGAAACCAACAGTTTTACCATTTTCACTTTTGTCTAGCAAACCGTATCCTTTATAGTTGCCAGTGGCTACGGGGAAAAGTACTTTTTTGGTAAAATAAATTTTGAAACCACTGATGATTTTCATGTATATGTAGCAGGATTTCCTATTCAGCACACTGATTGGTGAATGAAAACTGAAACGGTTAGCGATTCATGGAGGATCAAAACCCCCTAATTTATTGCAACAGCCCAAAGCTACTCAAAATCAGGCCCAGTCCTCTAAGGCCACCTGCACCTAGAGATACCTGACCGAATTCTAAAGAGAACTCTTCCCATCTTGGTATCCTTGGTCAATGAGTACCAAAGAAACCGTAAGTAGTGTTTAAATGTAGTGCCCCCGCTAATCAAATAAGTGATAAATTCCCACAATGAGTAAATAGTTTATAGTAACACACTGACACAAGATATTTTTGTATTAAATACTTAAAACTAAAAGGATTTGTAGGCATTTATTATACCCAATGCACAGAAAAACATTGAGGCAATTAACTGAATATGTAATGATGCCACGTTTATTAATTTTGTGATGGCATTATGAATTATTTATTAATAAGGGCATTATGAATTATTTATTCATCAGGGGCACTATGAATTATTTATTTAGTGGAGGACTTTTTCTTCATTTATAAAGAGTAAACAATTAAAAATATAAGTCATTACTATCCCCAGTAACCACTGCCTAGTGCAGTGGTTACCAACCTTAATTGGGGTGTGAGCTACTCCAGAAAAATGAGAGCTAAAACGACTATATTTTGTGGGAGCTGTCTCATACAAAGTCCTATACCAAATGAATGTATAATACAGAGTAGTCACTAAGGTATAGTCAAATTTAAAATTGTTTGTTAAATGGAATATTACATACCATATATATTTTTATGTGCGGGGATTTTATGGTCAGTGTGCTGGCTTTTTCCTATGTTGTTATTAGTGGTAAGTGCAGTAGAGGAGTAATAGATATAGGCAGGGTTGCTGTGTGATTTCCTGCCATGCTGAGCGGGAGCCACTCACCCCTGCAATGATGCAAAAACAGTCAACTCCCGCCAATCACCTGATACGCTTCCCTGTGGCTCCACACATGGCTTCCTCAGAGATCACTTCCTCCTAATTAACTCAGCAGCACTACAGGACCATTTGGGTACCTCAAGGACCGCATTTGGTAACCTTGTGTTGCCTTGTGTCTGATGCCAAGCAGCATTGGGCTTTTTCATATATTTCTTTTTTTATTTAACATATTTTAAAAGGTAGGATAAAATGCATTTCCCATTTAGCCTCCTACTATAACTTCTCCTTTTCCCTTTTTTCAATATATGGCAGGTTTATCTGTAGTTTTCTAACTATGGCTGTAGACATGTAACATTAGTAATTTAGGGAGTCTAGTATATGAATGTCCTAGTTAGAAAGAGATAGCTTAAAATCTAAAGCAGCATTATTCTGGCATTAAACCAAAGGAAAATAGACAAACAACAAACCAACATTACTACAGAAGGACTGTTTCACAAGCACAAAACTCAGGGTCATTATGTAGCCACTCCTCACTTCTGCCATGAGAATACCTGGACCTGGCCCACCAATCCTCCAGCTGAGAACACCAGGACTGTTCCCAGGCATACCCCTCATGGGGGTTTATTCTAGTACATTCTTTCTGACAAAATCCTTCTTAGATAGACAAAACCATGTGCACTGCAGGGGGGCAGATGTAACATGTGCAGAGAGAATTAGATTTGGGTGAGTTATTTTGTTTCTGTGCAGGGAAAATACTGACTGCATGATTTTACACTTCAATATAGATCTCACTTTGAAGAAAAACCCCACCCAAATCTAATTCTCTCTGCACAAGTTACATCTGCCCCACCCGCAGTGCACATGGTTTTGTCCATCTAAGAAGGATTTTGTCAGAAAGAATGGACTAGAATAACCCCCATGGTGAGCTGTGGGGGGTGAGCACCAGGGTTAGCTCTCAGTATGAACAATTCCAGCATACTTGAATGTGCTCCCCACCTTCTAACACCCTTCTGTATTGCTCCAATGAGACCAGGACACTTATGACTATCAAAATTAAGATTCTAAAATGTTCCCCCTTTCATTGCTATTATTCCCCCCCCCACCCCCAACAATGTACTTCGATCTACCAGGCCATGTGCCTTTCCTGAAATGTGTACCTCCACTGATTGCATACCCTGCCTGCAGTGACCTACACAGTGCACCCCAGCCGGTTGCCTCAGATAGTTCCTCCACGAGCAAGATGTGCTGCACGTGGATGTTTATATACACTGTATAACATACTACTACACAGGCTTCAACTTTCCCATATGTGCATTGGGTCCTTATATAGCTCACCTCCCACAGTGTAACCTTCATAGAGCACCCAACATAGCTGTCTCATCTGGTACGGATGGGATGCAAAATAAATGGACCTGAGTGTCTTGTTGGGACACTATTCTACACTGCACTGACCCCATTTTGTGTCATTTTTTCTAGGGATAACCTATTACACCCAAGGTAATCCTACACAGCGATGGCTGCCTCACCTAGTACCTTGTTAGGGTAGAATGCACAACTAGTGGAAATTATTATCCAAAATGCCTGCACCAACACTACATTGTGTCTACTGTGCTTACAAGGCTTTCTTTTATGTCAATGTGACTTACCTATTTATATACTCCCCAAATCCTATGTATTATGTGCATTGTTTTGATGTCTGTAAAGCACCTTCAGTCCTGTTGTAGATAGTGCGCTATATAAATAAAACTTACGGTTACTTTCTCTTTTTGACATTTTGAAAATATGGGATGTAAAGATCACAGAAAAGTTTCTTCATATAAGCTACAGAGCTGCAATCACAAATAAATATGGAAAATTCCAATTGGCAAAAGCATATTCTGCAGGCTGACTGTATTTTTGATATTACAGAAATGAATTGTAGTTTCTTTGTTGTCTTTAAAATGAATTAAAAATCTACTTTTGACAAGTTTTTTCAAAGCTGCTTTTTATTATTGCTCACATATTAGTTTTATTTGATTTGATTTACTGACAGTTTAAAACATTCTTAAATATTGTGAATTTTTTCCTAGCCTTATTTTCTAGCCTAATTAATACTGCTTTCACATTGCAGAAATGGGTAATGGCACGGTATTCTTAAATGGGACTTTAAAACGGGTCTGAGCCTTGAGACCTTTCACATTGCAGGTGAAAACCGTTTTAAAAATCATTTAATACCATTCAAACAGTCAACCCGTTTAACCCCCAAGGGACACGTTTCAAACTATTGAAATAGAGCTGCCAAAAAACGGCTTTAAAACGTGTAGGACTCTGCTTTTTAACCGTGTTGAAATACCGGTTAACTTTAACAGGGAAATCAACTCTGGCACTTTCACATTGCAGCCTTAAACGTTTTAAAATGGAAAAAAAACGGCAATATACCGTTTTAAAAGTGCGATGTGAAAGGGGTATTAAAGAACATTATATTGATACAGTTCAAGTGCAAGTAAACACAAACACATTTAATGCAGATGTTAACTAAAGGCCCATACATTGGCCGATTTAGAGCTGAATGTATGTACTTTTGGTATTTTGAAATACTATCAGCTCCCGCATCATTGCCAACCGTCGGGCTGTTTTACCAGCTGAATGAACCACTTTTCATAGTCTTGTACTATGGAAAGTGGTTCACCCCCTGTGGACTCTCTGGGATAGGCGAATATCTCTCAGTGTTTATGATTTTCCACCCAGTATTACTTGCATAGTCATTCGATGATTGAGTCTAATTATATTCACCACAATGGCTTAAATAGGCTGAATGGAGTATATAGTATATAGAAAACTGCAAAGCAATACTAATACTCATGACTGCCATCAGAAATTGTGGGGCCCAGAATGACAAAATAGACAGGGGCCCCCTTCCTGTTCTTAAACATATGGAATGCCTGGTGAGACCTGTGTAGTCACACTACTCAACCTCTACATTGCTTCAAGGGAAATGTGAACTTTGTTTATGACAAATTATACTTTATAAACTCCACTCCTGGGCCCCCTTTCTGTCTGGGCCCGGGACTGTAGTCCCCCCAGTCCCCCCTGATGACTGCCCTGCTATTACTATGCAACCAAACAGAAGTTAAGCCCAATACAAACTACGCAATGGGTTTATTAATGATATCGTCAGTATGCCCGGGTGACCGATAATGTGTGTACACACTGAAAGATATTGGTAAGCGATATTGTCAGTGACGTCACACGGCCTCCGCTGACAGCATGCTTTGTTCACAATGTAGTCATCATTAACATGCTACACATATGACCGGGAAGGGGGGGGGGGGTGTTTAATGATATTAAGACATACACAGTAACAATTATTCTAATAGATATCACTCAGAAGGGCCAAGTCTTTATTGTACATGGATTCTGTTCAGATTATTTTTTAGTGCATTGTACTAGCATTAAAACACCATTACACAAATGTTATTTAATGCCAGTAAGCATCAGGTTTAAAACATACATTAAGCATACATTAGAACAATACACAATAGATTACTGTTTCGGAATTACAGAGACCACAAGTGGATGTACAGTACCTCAGAAAAAGAATGGGAATCAGAAAGTATATATTCCTCTCTCTCTCTCTCTCTCTCACTCACTCACTCACTCACTCACTCACTCACTCACTCACTCACTCTCCCTCCCTCCCTTTCTCTCTCTCTCTCTCAGCTCTGCCACTGTCTATTTTTCTATGGTTTAATTTTGGCCTTATAGAACTCATTATTTTTCCCTTAGTAGCTTACAGGAATTTTAAAGTACATGACTTGATGTATAAAGTCTTCCCCATATCTTTCAGCAATCTGGTTTATTTGCCTCAGTGTAATATATAGCTTTTCTTTAAGCTTTCGTAGATGGTCCAGAGGAAAGAAAGTTCCTGTAACTGTAAAGGCAAGACACAACTACTGTATTCAGTAGTAGATTTCTGTGACACACACCCACAACCCATTCCTCTATTCTGTTCATTGACCATCCCATCATCTACCTGTATACTCTTAAATGTACAAGAGATGTCTTGCAGCAAGCCTGCTGTACAGTAGCACCACACTGCTGCACCAGATACACTGCTTACCCATATCACTAAGGACGGTATTCAATGCCGCGTCGAGGGAGTTTTCTAAGGCAGGGATGGCTTATTTTTGACAAGGAAAAGCCATCCTTGCTGTCAAACTTCCTTGCCGTAATCAATGTTAGGGAGGAATCCTCGCCATCAGACGATGGCGAGGATCCTAAGGTTCACCACAAATGCAGCGAGTCTGCTGCATTTTGTGACGAGACCCACCGTTTCAATGGCCAAATTTGCCGTTTCCACCTCCCAAAGGGAACCAGCAAGGTGGAAACGGTGAGTGAAGGGGAATCTGAATGATTCTATAGGAGCCGAGAAATTTGGCTCCTGATTGTCCGCTAGGCGACCAATAGAATCATTCGGAGGAGATGCGCTGAAGATGAAACTTCAGCGTCTCTCCTGTCAGTGCGATGGTACCGGGACACTTTTTTTTCTGAAGACCCCGGGGACTACTGCGGACTGAAGAGGATGTGATCTTCGCCGGAGGACCTGGGTAAGTAGGATTTACTTCCACAGGTCCCCCAACATCCAGTCCGAGAGCGGGTACCAGCCGGGAGCAGCGCGTCTGCCGGAGAGGATGCCGATGTCGTCGCCGGGGACCAGGTGAGTAGGATTTCCTTCCTTAGGAACCCCTTTTGGACTTCTTCGGATCCTGGACCCCGGAGACATCAGCCCTGGAGCCCAGGACCCCGGACCAGCCCCGGAACCAGGACCAAGGCCCCGAAACCGGACTCTTCTGTCCAGGAGCCCCGGACCCAGGATCCAGGGACCGACCTACGGGCTCAAGGTAGGTAAGTATCAGTGTGTGTGTTATGTGTGTATTAAACTTTTATTTTGCAGGCTGTCAGTGTGTTTTATATAACTATTTTTTGTACTGTAGAACTACAAGTGCCAGTGGGCCCTTTAATGCCCCGCATGCTGGGACTTGTGGTTCTCCAAGTCCCAGCATGCGGGGTAGGCTTGCTGGGACTCATAGTTCTACAGTAGAAAACAATAGTTTTTCTTCTTTTTTTTAAACTATCCATCAGCCCGATGCCCACCGCCCAGGGGCATCGGGGACAGCCCCGGACTTTCAGCATGGGCTGGTAAGTCCTGGAGGGGGGGACCCCTTCATTGGGGGGGTCCCCACTTCCCCAGGACCCCTGCCCATGCTGACCAGCCAGGGGGATAATGCTTTGGCCGCGGGACCTTATATAATAAGTGTCCCCTGGCTGTGGCATTACCCTGCTGGCTGGTTGGGTCTGGTGCTGGTTCTTAAAATACGGGGGACCCCTAGTCATTTTGTCCCCTGTATTTCGGGAACCAGCGCCGGACCTTGAGCCTGGTGCTGGTTTCATTAAATCAAGGGGACCCCTATTTGTCGGGGACCCTGATTTTATGTCACCAGCACCGGCTCAATGAGCCCGGGGCTGGTTATGCTCTGGCGGGGGACCCCGCGCTGGTTTTTTTTATTTTAATTTGCGATTTTCTGCAAACGTGCGATTTTCAGACATGAAAATCGCACATTTTCAGGACTAAACACATCGCACCAACTCGCACCTATTCGCAGTATTTGGCCCGTTTTTTGCATCTCATTAAATATGCGAAAAACGGGCCAATCTTGCGATTTTCAAAAGTGCGAAGTGGTGCGATAAAAAAAATGCGCATTTATCTCAAACCATAGAATGTCACCCTACAGGTTGTTGTGTTGTGTATGCACAAGTAATGGAGGTTACAAGTAACTATATATACAGTTTACCCATTTATTTATATATTTTCTTTCCAAATGATTTGATGCGCTCATTAATATGTTTAGATATAAGCATTGCTTAAACAGAGTTGGAGCAGCACAGAAATAGTCTATGAAAAAAATGAAGGTGTGGGAGGATGACAGTAGCACATGCTAGAGGGGAAATGGATAAAAATAGGCTGCTTGAGCTGTAAATGATGATGGACCGGACACAATACACATTATAATATGAAGCACACAGTAACAAAACATTACCCAACTTACTGAGAAATGCGAATTGTATAAAATAGACAATAACAGCACAGAGACAGCTGGTTATTGCTTTCATTCGCCATAGCTGTACAACTGCATCAGAAATGTACAACTTGCTTGCGGCAGACTGTAAGCTGTGAATGCCAGGGGTAGTACTGCACCCCTGTGCCTGTGATTGAAGTGCCTATGACTCAACAAATCTCCCAATTTAGTTGTTTCATTCAATGTCTCATTTTCTATGTAATAGACAATCAAGGATTATGATTGAAATGAATAACTACTGTAGCAAGTTTGGGAATAGTATATTGCCACAAACAAAGCTATTTCCCTTCATATTCTACTGCTACTGATCTATTATTAACCCTTTGAGTGCCAACGTTGCTGTGCGAGATCCTCAAAATATCCATTAAATATGCCAGCGCCACAACACAGCGATTGTTAATATTTAACTAAACTATAATTAGTTGACTTGTCTTTATTTTCATTTACAGATGGAGCCCCTGACATTCGGGCTTGGGCTGGCTATCAAATCGTCAGCCACCAGCCTCCGCCATCCGCTGCCAGCAGCCGTAAGGAAGCATGCGCACACAAGACACATGTGCGCCCCATTCCGACGGAGCTCCCCATCGCATCCCCATCAGTTGCCGCCGTCTCCCCGCACACCCATCTAACCCTGCCCGTCTCCCTGAAGCGGAGACGGGCAGGGTTCCCGTTCCCCACCACCGAGTGACTGGGACGCGCGTGCATGTAAGACACTCACGCGACCCATTCTGATGGAGTCCCTCGTAGCCAGTGCTCCGCAGCGGGGACATTCTGGCGAGCCTGGAGCTGGCTGAGAGGCACTCCATCTGTATTTATACTAAAATTGATGCTTGCTTTTTTTATTGGATATTGTGAAGTTCGTTCACAGCAACGGTGGCACTCAAAGCGTTAATCACTAGTTCCAGATATTATTGATATTTGCCATATATAGTATTGCATGTACTGTACTATACGTTTTGATTTTAATAAAAATCATGAACACTTAATTTTGCCAAGATCAACCATATTACCTGCAGACCTGTAAGTTTGTGTTTTAAGTGGCAATTACCATGCACTAAGAATCTTAGAAATGATTAGAGCTTTGCATGAAAGCTTGAGAATACATTGTTTGTAGATCACTAGATGAGCTTGTAACCTGAACATAGGGAATTGTATAAAAGACAAAGATGTGCAAAGATGATCTGTTGAAAACAGAATGAACGCACACGAGTGAGTGGTACAGTTGTTGCGGGCACTGTAACGTCAGCTTCATGCTAATAGGATCTGACATTGCGGTGCCTTGAATCAAATTAATGTCACATGGAGTTAGCGATTTAAGAACATTGTTTTTTTTTTTTTTTATTGCTGGCACTCATTCTATTTAAAGCTGTATTGCTTTGACATTAACAAGCTCACGGAAGAGATTAACCAAAATGTTGGAACTTAGGAACAAAACTATAGTTTAAATTAACAGCCTCAGCTTGTACCAGCCCCAACCTGAGGCCTGGTTAATTTTTTTAAGTAATGCAAAAAAAAAAAACACTTAGGCATGGCGCTCCCTGCTGAGTCCCAAGCAAGGAGCGCCATGCCTGCATTCCCACAGATACGGCCAATGTTTTCGTGGGGACACCTATAAAACGCTGGGCATTCCTCTGATGTTGCCTCCTGTCCACCCCCTCCCTCCCTACCTGTGCGCATGCCTAGGCAAGTAAATACGCGCATGCGCTGACCCCTCACCATCGGAACGGGGATGAATTTGGCCCCTTATCGATCAGGTCTGAATTAGGCCCTTTGTGTCTGGAGCAAACCATGTTGCGAGGGGAACAAAAATATTTAGATTTTTCTGTGCAGGGTAAATACTGGCTGCTTGTGTGTAAAGCCCCAACTTTTAGACAGCTTTATACAGTATATACTGTACACTGCTATTTAGATTCCAGTTTAACACACCCCACCCAAATCTATATCACTCCGCACATGTTAAATCTGTCTTACCTGCAGTGCAGCATGGTTTTGCTTAATTGGTTGCTGTTTTGCTTTACAAATCATAAACCAGGCCCTTTGTTCATGTATATAATTTTTTTTAAGTAAAATGTCATCTACATTGTAAAACACATTTTGCTCTGATACATTGTGACAGTTTTACTGTTAAGTCCTATTAGCTATGTTTAATTAAAAACAGGCAGGTTCTAGTAATTTGTGTTTACGTGAATTAAAATGATTACTTCCATGGTGTAACTGCAAAACATGGGTCTAACATGTTGATACCTTAGCACAGTGGTTCACAAACTTGGTCTTCAGGACCCCACACAGTTAACGTTTTAGAGGTCACTTGGCTGGTGCACTGCGTAAAACCAAGTGTTACATTTTAAAAATGCACATGTGACCTGCAAAAGTTGAACTGTATGGGGTCCTAAAGACCGAGGGGCTTATTCTGGTGGTCTTGCTCAGATGCAAATTCAAACCCTTGCGAGTCAACCAGAACCTGCCCTGCGAATTGTGGTACCACCTAGGGGTTAGATTATGCTCAGCCAGAGTTGCTTGACTTGCACCTCCAAACATATGTCTACTGGATTGATTGCAGTGTATTAAAGAGATGAGTGCTATTATCATTTAGTGCTGGGACTCATCAGTATCAGAGAAGCCTCAGCTAGGCCTTGTGGCTTAACCATAATATTGCAAATATATGCAACTAAGATCTCTGTATTTCCTATCATCATGCAATGTCAAAATATTATTGCTGATACCTCTTTGTGTGTTTGGGTAAACTTTTGTCCTTTTCCCATAGAGCAATGGAAGGTGTCCTATTTGAGGAATCTATTTTCTTTTAAATCATATGAATGGATAGGGTCATGTGCATTTTTTACAAGGGGTAGAGATGACACCATGATGTACTATTTGTAGAAGGCAAGCTGGTGGAGGCAGTGTGATGCTCTGTGCAATGTTCTGCTGGGAAACCTTGGGAAACTTTGTTTCAAAGTGCACTCTTTCATGGCAATGGTATTCCCTGATAGCTGTGGTCTCTTTCAGCCGTTCCATCCTGCAAAAATTGTCCAGGAATGGGTTGAAGTACATGACACAGTGGCTTTACTGTTATAGCTAATGAGACTATGGGGGTGATTCAGGTTGTTTTGCAAAAGCAAACTCCTTTAATGGACAAAACCATATGCACTGCAGGTGGGGCTGATGTAACGTGTGCAAATAGAGTTACATTTGGGTGAGCTATTTTATTTGTGTGCAAAGTAAATACTGGCTGCTTTATTTTTACACTGCAATTTAGATTTGCAGTGTACATAGTTTTACCCATTAGAGAGAGCTTTTGCTTTTGCGAGCCAACCTGAATTAGGCCCTAAATGTGCTGCTTTTTTAGAATGTTTTCATACATGAGCTTCCAAATCAGCATCTACTCCAATGTCTCTTCAGTCTCATCATTGCACCAAAAAATACACTCTCGCAACTATATTCCCAATTTCTTTACTCATCCCATGCCCATCTCTAGTTTAACTAATCAATTTTGTGGATATATACAGAACAAAAAAAAATGGTTTGGCTTTTCACACGGTATAGAATTAAAATTTTTAATCTAAATTTAATTTCGGGTATGGAATTGCAAAAATGACATAATTTCATCTGATTTTATTTGTAATTGATTTTTTATAAATGAGGATTCATATTTTCAAACAAGCCAAAATCGAAACCCAATCTAAATCAAAACACTTAGGGCTGGTTTTGCTACATCCAAAATACAATGATATATCACGGAGGTCCGCTCACATCTATACTGCGTTCCCTTCACTCCACATGTCTGACACAGTTCTTTTACAATTTATTTAGTTCTTTATTTCCAGTTAGTTATATAGCACACAACATACACACACACACACATTCATTCTAGGGTTACATTTGTCGGGGATGATTAACCTACCAGTATATCTTTGGACTGTGGGAGAAAACTGGGGTAGCCGAAGTAAACCCACGGAATCACAGGGAGAATATACAAACTCCACATAGTTAGGGCCATAGCTGGAATCGAACCCATGCCCTTAACTTGATTCTACCTCTGGTACATACTTCATGCTCAGTCTGTTCTCAGCCTTTTGCTTTTCTCACTGTATACGTCTTCTCTTATTTAATTATCTTCTAATTCAACATCCAGTCCCACCCCTATGCTTTTGGCACCCACATATGCCTCTCTATATTTGAACTATGTCTGTACTGTATTGTTTAATCAGCTATGACTCTGCTATCACCATAGATGCTGAGATACACTATAATCTGTCATCATTATCAAAAAGTTGTTTTTTACACTACATATTCCTTACTATAATACAGGCATTCCCAACCAAGGTCTTCAAGGCACACCAACAGTGCAGGTGTTAGTGAGATCCAGGCTTCAGCACAGGTGATTAACTCTAAATAAATCAGGTACTAATTAGGTCACCTGTGCTCAAGTCTGGAGATCACTAAAACCTGCACTGTTGGTGTGCCTTGAGGACCGTGGTTGGCAATGCCTGCCGTAACACAATAAGTTACAAGTCGTACATAATTAAATAACATTGACTATATGTATAGAGATAACTGCTTATTAGACATTGCAGACTAGAAGGGGAGTACAAAACCAAAGCAATAGAAACTCATCCTCCGGTTGCAAAAATTATAATGAAGTGGACAAGTTTCTGGAGGGATTGTCAGTTGGGAGGAAGGAGGGGGGGGGGGGGGGTTAGGTGGAGAAAACTACATGTCCAAAGCAGAGGTCATCTTCTCTCCACCCAGAGTCACCTTCACCCAAATCATTGTCGCTATAAGTAACATCACAGTTTCCTCAGTCTCCCTAAACCAAATCCTTGGGGTAACACTTGAATTGTTGGAAGCAGTATGAAATCCCGGCGGTCGGGATCCCGGCGTTCAAAATCCCGACGCTGGAATCCCGACCGCCGAAATCCCGACAAGGGGGGGACGTGGATCGCCCCCCCCCCCTTGCGGGCTCGCTGCGCTCGCCACGCAGCGGGCCCGCTGTGCTCGCCACGCAGCGGGCCCGGTGCCTCGCTACACTCGGCACACTAATTTATTCTCCCTCCAGGGGTGTCGTGGACACCCCAGGAGGGAGAAAGGGTCGGGATTTTGGCGGTCGGGATTCCGGCGTCGGGATTCTGAACGCCGGGATCCCGACCGCCGGGATTTTAACTGCATCCCGAATTGTTATCTGATACATTCCTTGTTTCCAGTCAAGTTTCATGTTCTGTTGTCTTCACCATCAAAATGTTAGAATACTACCCTTTTCTTAACTAAGATGTAACCACCACCTCTTATATACACCTCTTATTTACCCCCACACCCACAACCCCCCTTCCCCATCCTACACCCAGTCGCACATTCTCACTCATCTGTCCCTGTTTCATGCTATTTTAAATGCTGCAAAAAGACTGACACACTTCTCTTGCCACATCATTTATTTCAATTTACTTAAAAATACTTTTCTGCTAAATAAGTCCATATATAAAATACTTCCCAAAATTATGGATAAAATCAAATCAGTCCTACAAATCTTGGGAGAAATAGCCTCTCTATAACATAGGAAATAATAATTCTTGTATAAAATATATATTTTTCAATGACTTTTTTCTGAGGAATTCAAATATTCATGGTTTTTCACCTAAAAACATTTAAAAGTTTCACCTAAGAACACACATTGTCTGGCATCAGTTCCCAGGTCTATGTGCTTTTGTGGCTGCATTCGTGGAAATGGGTAATTTTATTGGAAATTTCCTTTTGGCTGCCTCAGACAGGTAAAAAAGAAAATCTCAGATGAATGTCAGGTTTGGGGCTAATTATATATCCCTGGACGGGTCAATTAACCGCGACTAATATCGCCCTATTTAGTCTATCTGACCTATATGACTTTTTTCTCACCCATAGATTCCTGCTTCAAACTTGTGACTTGTGACTGAACCTCCACTCAATTCCCATTCCCATAACTCGGTCTGTAATGGTACCCACATTTATTTATTAACATTTATTAACGCACACATATTACGCAGGACTTTACAGAGAATATTTGAACATTCACATTAGTCCCTGCCCCAGTGGAGCTTACAATCTATATTCCCTACCACATGTTCACGCACACACAGACATTCTAGGGTTAATTTGTTGGGAGCGAATTAGCCTACCAGCATATTTTTGGATTGTGGGAGGAAACCAGAGTACCTGGAGGAAACCCACACAACAGCGTGCTATTTGAACTAGATGTGATACAATCTAGCACAAAAAGTACTGGCTGCACACACTTTTTTGGGCTTGCGATGTGAACCAAGTGGAAGGGAAAAATGGAAAGCCAAATGAAACACGGTGCAATGTGAACTATATGCAATGCATTTTGAATAAAAAGTTCAAACCACATCTGATAATTGCACAGTGTGTGGGCATCATAACTAAGGGTGGATTAGAGGAATCCCAAGAAAAGCAGCTGTATATATCAGCCCTAGATTGTGTGGGGAGCATACTGTAACCTTTTTTTTTCAGTAAGTGCAGCTTTAAAAGGCAAATGAGAATTAAGAGTCTTATATTACTGAACGGTGTGTAAACCTAAGAAATCAGTCAGTAATTAGCCTTTATATTCCTAATGCAATTTAGACAAAAACAAATTTCTGGTTAATTATGGATTTAGTGCACATTTGCATCTCTGAACAATGTATGTAAATAACCCTCTTTAAACTCTTTAAAAAAACTAATTTTCCTGTGCTGCTAGACACATGTAATAACAGCCAAGTGTACAAATTATAACAAACTGCAAATAAAATTGGCTTGCTTCATGTTTGTGACTTTTTTAACATAGAGACTTCACAAAGAAATAAGGCACATTTTCATTTGAAAAACGAATGCATTGTATTTGTAACTCATTCTCTGTAGGTCAGCCTTGAATTGTGCGGCATTAGTGAAAATGCTGGCACTGCAGGGGATGCAACAGCTAGTGTTCTGCTCAGGGGATACGTGTATTTGACAGAATATAAGCCATAAATGCTATTTACTGTCAAAACAAAATAAACATGTTCTTTACTTAGTTTAGGGAGAAATACATCTACAGTATTTGTGGTGGTGAATAAATGTACTGCAAGAGAGGTGCTTTGTGGATTAAGGCAGTGGTTCTAAAGCTTGGTGCTCAAGGTAGGGCTCTTAACTCATGGGCTTACTGGGCAGCTGCCCTAGGGCCCCATAATTGTAGGGGCCTCCGAGCAGGGGTTTGCTGGTGCCTCTGGAGTTTATTGTGAGGCTAGTAGAGATTGCTGCCCAGCTGCTTTGGTTGTAAATTACACAACACCAGAGCTGCTGGGAAACATTCTCTACTGGCTTAAAGCTAAGGTAATGGCTTGATGCATGCTAATTGCTGGATGGCTGATAGCAGTTGGAGAGACACATCAGGAAGCTATAATTTTTTTTTAACTTAAGTAGGAGCCCCAGTGCATTGCTTTGCCTAGGGCCCACAATGCCCTTAAGGCAGCCCTGGCTCAACGTGCCCTAGCAATTCAGGTTTTAAGGTTGAGAAAGATGGTGTCACAAACCGCAGATCTCACCATCGGAAACATCGCTCATTACCATCTCGATGGTCTGTACTGCGTGAGAGGTCTGTCATCCGCATGGCTTCTGATGTGTGGCGCGATGTCCCCTGTGTCCCCACGGTCCGTTGCCATAGTTCCCTGCCAAGCGCACGCCGTTCCCGGGCAGCATGGGTGCCGCCATGACACTCTCTAGTCAGCTGATTTCCCAGACCAATCCCCGCTGTCCATTCATGTCACCTCTGACCCACACACCTGTACCTGGATCAAGGTGTGTGCTCCTTTCCCCAGCATTGATTGGTGCTGCAGCCGGCAGCCAATCACAGACAAGCAAGGGGGATAAAGCCGGTCTGCGGCCTTCCTTCCTTGTCTTGAACAATTGCTTACCTGCTCTCAGTATTCTCCTGCGACAGAGAAGTTCCAAGACTCCGAGATCTCCAGGCTCCCCTGTGATTCTCTCCAGCGTTACCTGCACCCACTATACCTACCTGGGTTGTCCATCTCCAGAAGACTCCTGCCATTCCACCTCTGCAGTCGAGTACAGGTGCCTCGCCATTACCACCATTGGCTCCCAAGCCTTTCAGAGACATTCTCCATCTTGTCCTGAACTAGCGACTGGCTCCGTCGACACCAGCGTCGACATTCAGCTGCTGTGCTCTATAGAGACATTACTACCTACGTCCTATTGCTCCAGCATAGACCTGAGTCATCCACCAGCCGTCGGCACCTTTGTCGGCACCACAGTCTACCTCAGTTGTCGACATCCTGTGCAGTCCTCCGCAGTCTCCAGATTGCCTTCCCTTCTTCATTACTACCTCCAGTATCATCTCCCTTGCCTGCGTCCAGAGGACCAGGGCAGGGGGCCGCGACCTGCCTGTCAGACGCAGCTAAGTCCAAAGTTCCTTGCGGGGCTCCCTGGTGAATACCGCTGGCAGGTTAGACTCCGCGCCCCTGTTCCTGGTCTCCGTCAACCCTCTGGTTCGCTGTGCCCTGATCTCCCCGTGTATGTCCTACATCAAACCCTCTGCCTTTGGCTCTCCAGCGCCCTCCACTGGTCCACCACGGTCACAGCCGGGAACACAAAACCCGCCTGCGCTGACAGTTTGTTCAAGACCGATGGACTCGGCTCAAGACCCCAGTGTGGGACCAGCGGTCATTCAAAATGTTACCGCCCGAATAGAGACTCAAGAAGCCACACAGCAGCGAGTGATAAAATTCCTCCAAGAGGTATCCAATCGATTGGACACATTGCAGCAGTCATTGCCGACTCCTGTGTCAACCGCCCAGGGGAATCTGTCTCCACCCGCTGCTCTACCTTCTCGTCTCCTGCTACCTGTCCCCAGCAAATATGACGGCGATCCAAAACTCTGCCGGGGGTTTATCAACCAGTGTCAGATCCAGTTTGAACTTCTTCCACACAATTTCCCTACCGCCAGAATTAAAATAGCCTACATGGTTTCTTTGCTAACTGGCTCCGCCCTCAATTGGGTATCACCGTTATGGGAGAGATCTGATCCCCTGTTGTCAGACTATGGCAAATTCTTACAGACTTTCCGCCGTATATTTGATGTACCTGGACGCTCTACTTCAGCATCCACAGATTTACTACGGGTCAAACAAGGGTCCCGATCCATGGGACAATATGTGATCCAGTTCCAGACTTTGGCCTCTGAGTTACAATGGAATAACGAAGCCCTGACAGCCGCGTTCTGGCTAGGGGTATCAGACCGCATTAAAGACGAACTGGCCACCCGCGATCTTCCTGATTCCTTGGAAGACTTAATCTCCTTGTGTGTGAAGATTGATCTCCGCCTCAGAGAAAGAGGTCTAGAGAAACAAAAGAAGTTAATTCCCAAGTTTACTCCTCGAGTACGCTCAGAGTCCCCTGCGAGTGACGAACCAATGCAAATAGGTAGATCACGCCTGACTCCTGAGGAGCGTTCCCGTCGACAGCGCAACAAACTCTGCATTTACTGTGCTGCTCCCAGTCACTTCATCAATGATTGTCCCGAGCGGTCGGGAAACTCCAGGGCCTAACCTGTAACGGAGGAGTTAGGTTAGGTCATGTCTCAAAGTCTCCTCCCTGTACTGACTTTATCCTTCCAGTGTCCTTAGAGACCCCTGCTGGACTCAGATCAAGCTCCGCTTTGGTCGACTCCGGGTCGGCAGGAAATTTCATTTCTCAACATCTTGTTACCAAGTTACAAATTCCTGTGATGCCTCTACATCCTCATCTCATTGTCACAGCAGTGGATGGCAGTAAAATTCCGGGCAGTGAGGTACGTGCCTGTACCAAGCCGGTTCTGCTGAAAGTGGGCACATTACATCAAGAGCACATTAAATTTTTTGTCATTCCTAAAGCATCTTATGATGTCGTATTGGGCCTTCCCTGGCTCAGGCTCCACAACCCCACCATCAACTGGTCGCTCTTACAATTAGAGCAATGGAGTCATCATTGTCATCAGCATTGCATCAATCCTGTGATACCTGTGCGCTCTGCTGTGGCCACCTCTGTACCTGGCCTCCCCGAAGTTTACAGAGACTTTGCTGACGTGTTCTGTGAATAATCAGCCGACACACAGCCACCCCACCGTCAGTGGGATTGTCCAATTGACCTCCTTCCTGGAAAGACTCCTCCCAAGGGACGTACATACCCCCTGTCGGTCCCTGAGACTCAAGCCATGTCTACATATATTCGTGAGAACTTACAGAAAGGCTTCATCAGACCCTCAAAGTCCCCAGCGGGCGCAGGATTCTTTTTTGTAAAAAAAAAAGATGGTGGTCTGCGACCTTGTATTGATTACAGAGGGTTAAATAACATCACAGTCAAAAACAGCTATCCGCTCCCCTTGATTACAGAATTATTCGATCGAGTGAAAGGTGCCACCGTCTTCACCAAGCTGGACCTCCGTGGGGCATACAACTTGATACTTATCCGCAAGGGTGATGAGTGGAAGACTGCATTCAATACGAGGGATGGTCACTACGAGTATTTAGTGATGCCCTTCGGCCTCTGCAATGCCCCAGCTGTCTTTCAACAATTTGTTAACGAGGTCTTCCGAGACATGCTGTACGTCTGTCTTGTGGTCTATTTGGACGACATTCTAATATTCTTCAGAGATTTACATTCACACCGTTCCCAAGTCAAAGAGGTCCTCCTCCGTCTCAGAAAAAATCGACTCTACGGCAAGATCTCCAAATGCACATTTGAGGTACCTTCCGTCCCATTTCTAGGATACCTAATTTCCGGGTCACAACTGAGCATGGATCCCGAGAAATTGGAAGCCATCACTGGGTGGTCTCAACCCACTACATTGAAAGCCGTACAACGCTTTATTGGCTTCGCCAACTATTACCGAAAATTCATCCGGGGTTTCTCCACTCTGATTGCTCCTATTACGGCCCTCACCCGCAAGGGTAGCAACCCGTCTGTCTGGTCCCCAGAAGCCTTGTCGGCATTCCAGTTGCTGAAACAGTCATTCATCTCTGCACCCATCCTGTCCCAGCCTGATATGGAACGACCTTTCTCCCTAGAAGTCGATGCCTCTAACATAGGGGTAGGTGCAGTACTGTCTCAGACATCCGAGGATGGGAAACAGCATCCCTGTGGTTTTTTCTCACGCAAATTCTTACCAGCAGAGAGAAATTATTCCATAGGCGACCAGGAGTTACTGGCTATTAAATTAGCACTCGAAGAATGGAGGTATCTCCTGGAAGGTGCCAAATTTCCAGTCATCATATACACCGATCATAAAAATCTCCTGTACTTGCAGTCGGCTCAGTGTATGAATCCTCGTCAGGCCCAGTGGTCTTTATTCTTTTCCAGATTTTCTTTCAAGATCTTGTACCGTCCTGGTTCGCAAAATGTAAAGGCCGATGCCTTATCTCGTTCCATGGAAGAGGATCCTCTAGTACCCGAGAATCATCCCATCATTGACCCCATCGCATTTGCCCCCACGCAACTGTCTCCGGTACCTCCTCCTGGCAAAACTCTTGTACCCCCTGAGCTCCGCCAAAGACTGCTTTCCTGGGCTCACAAGTCCTTATTCTCCGGACACCCTGGCGTCCAGGGCACTTTTGAAATCCTTCAACGTTCTTACTGGTGGCCCCAGATGAGAAAAGACGTCAAAGACTTTGTGGCATCGTGTACTGTTTGTACCCAGCATAAAACCCCTCGCCAAATTCCTGCTGGGAAACTGTGCCCCTTATCTATCCCAACACGTCCATGGACGCACATCTCAATGGACTTCATCACAGAGTTACCCAAGTCCCAAGAATACAACACCATCTGGGTGGTAGTTGATCGTTTTTCGAAGATGGCCCGATTCCTACCCCTCTCCGGGTTACCCTCCGCTCCTAGTTTGGCGCAACTATTCGTGCAGCACATCTTCAAAAGCCATGGCCTGCCTACAGAAATCGTCTCTGACCGAGGAGTGCAATTTGTGGCACGCTTTTGGAGAGCACTGTCTTCAGCCCTTCAAATTAAATTGAAGTTTTCATCTGCTTATCATCCGCAGTCCAATGGCCAGACAGTAAGAGTCAATCAGGACCTCGAGACATTCCTACAGCTATACATCTCATCCTCCCAAGATGATTGGGCCAAGCTACTCCATTGGGCTGAGTTTGCCCATAATTACAGGTACCATTCATCCACAGGTCACTCCCCCTTCTTCATTGTTTATGGCCAACATCCCAGGCCACCCACCTTCGAGGCATTAGCAACCATCGAAGTGCCAGCAGCTACCGCAGCCCTGAGACACTTTTCACAAATTTGGAAAAAAGTGCACTTCAATCTGAAAAAAGCTTCTGTTCGTTACAAGTTCTTTGCGGATCGTAAGAGGCGTGCAGTACCAGAATTCCGTCCTGGTGACAAAGTATGGCTTTCTACCCGAAACATACGACTGAGGGTCCCCTCGATGAAATTTGCACCTCGATTCATAGGTCCATACATTATCGAACAGAGGATCAATCCGGTAGCATACAAAATAAAATTACCCAAGTCTTTGCGCATTCCCAACTCCTTTCATGTCTCCTTGCTACGACCTCTAATTCTTAACCGCTTCCAGTCCTCGTCCCCAGTATCACCGCAAGTCAGAACTGAGCGAGGAGTTGAATTCGAGATAAAAAAGATCGTAGATTCTCGCCATCGTTATGGACGCCTTCAGTATCTCATTGACTGGAAGGGATATGGTCCTGAGGAGAGAAGTTGGACCAATGCTGAAGACGTTCATGCTCCTCGTCTAAGGGAAAAATTCCATCAGGAACATCCTTCCAAACCAAAAGGGTGTTCGGTGCCCACCCTAAAAGGAGGGGGTACTGTCACAAACCGCAGATCTCACCATCGGAAACATCGCTCATTACCATCTCGATGGTCTGTACTGCGTGAGAGGTCTGTCATCCGCATGGCTTCTGATGTGTGGCGCGATGTCCCCTGTGTCCCCACGGTCCGTTGCCATAGTTCCCTGCCAAGCGCACGCCGTTCCCGGGCAGCATGGGTGCCGCCATGACACTCTCTAGTCAGCTGATTTCCCAGACCAATCCCCGCTGTCCATTCACGTCACCTCTGACCCACACACCTGTACCTGGATCAAGGTGTGTGCTCCTTTCCCCAGCATTGATTGGTGCTGCAGCCGGCAGCCAATCACAGACAAGCAAGGGGGATAAAGCCGGTCTGCGGCCTTCCTTCCTTGTCTTGAACAATTGCTTACCTGCTCTCAGTATTCTCCTGCGACAGAGAAGTTCCAAGACTCCGAGATCTCCAGGCTCCCCTGTGATTCTCTCCAGCGTTACCTGCACCCACTATACCTACCTGGGTTGTCCATCTCCAGAAGACTCCTGCCATTTCACCTCTGCAGTCGAGTACAGGTGCCTCGCCATTACCACCATTGGCTCCCAAGCCTTTCAGAGACATTCTCCATCTTGTCCTGAACTAGCGACTGGCTCCGTCGACACCAGCGTCGACATTCAGCTGCTGTGCTCTATAGAGACATTACTACCTACGTCCTATTGCTCCAGCATAGACCTGAGTCATCCACCAGCCGTCGGCACCTTTGTCGGCACCACAGTCTACCTCAGTTGTCGACATCCTGTGCAGTCCTCCGCAGTCTCCAGATTGCCTTCCCTTCTTCATTACTACCTCCAGTATCATCTCCCTTGCCTGCGTCCAGAGGACCAGGGCAGGGGGCCGCGACCTGCCTGTCAGACGCAGCTAAGTCCAAAGTTCCTTGCGGGGCTCCCTGGTGAATACCGCTGGCAGGTTAGACTCCGCGCCCCTGTTCCTGGTCTCCGTCAACCCTCTGGTTCGCTGTGCCCTGATCTCCCCGTGTATGTCCTACATCAAACCCTCTGCCTTTGGCTCTCCAGCGCCCTCCACTGGTCCACCACGGTCACAGCCGGGAACACAAAACCCGCCTGCGCTGACAGATGGTTTAATAAAATAATGGGTACTTGTTTCCTAGCACGGCCACACCGATTTACATCGGGGTGGTCGTGTCGGAAAAATCGGGTCGATCGCATCGCATGCGATTTGGTCGCATGCGATGCGATCGTCGCGACCGACCGATTTTGGACCCGATTTTTTTTTTTTAATTAAATGTAAATCGGGTCCCTGGGACCCGATTTTACATTGGATTCAATGTAAAATATTCCCAACCCCCCCAAATGTCACGGCGTACACCCCACCCCACGATAGACGCCAACCCGAAGCGTGGCGAGCGCAGCGAGCCCGCGAGGGGCGGCGGTGCGCGTCCTCCGACCTTTTCATTCCCCTACTATCCACGTCGGCGTGGAGTTGAGAATAGAATAGTGTGGCGAGCGCAGCGAGCCACCGAGCCCGAAGCGTGGCGAGGGGACGCGGATACCTTCACAGGTAAACGCGTCCCTTCGCGGACTTCACAGGTGTCCGCGTCGCCACGGACACCTGTGAAGCCCGCGAGGGGACGCGGATAACTGTGAAGGTATCCGCGTCCCCTCGCGGGGCTCGCTGCGCTCGCCACGCTTCGGGCTCGGTGGCTCGCTGCGCTCGCCACACTATTCTATTCTCAACTCCACGCCGACGTGGATAGTAGGGGAATGAAAAGGTCGGAGGACGCGCACCGCTGCCCCTCGCGGGCTCGCTGCGCTCGCCACGCTTCGGGTTGGCGTCTATCGTGGGGTGACGACGGGGACATCTAAAATGTGAAATGGGTCATATTGACCCATTTCACATTTTTCACATTTTTTTAGGATTTCAATGTTAAAAAATCTTTTAACATTGAAGCCTATGTAAAAATCGGGGGCATCGCGTCGGGACCTATGTTAATGGTCCCGACCGACGCGATGCCCCCGATATTTTACCTTTCCCGACACGATTTCAATGTTAAAATATTTTTTAACATTGAAGCCTATGGGGAAATCGCGGGAATCGCGTCGGTCGCGTCGGGACCATTGTTAACGGTCCCGACCGACGCGATGCCCCCGATATTTTATCCTAGCCGGCCAAATGGACCTGATTTCAAAGGAAATCGGGTCCATCTTATGGATCGTGTACCTTAACTAAAGGTACACGATCCATAAGATATGTGGCTGTGCTAGGAAACAAGTACCAAATAATGTTGTTTTAATTATGGGCCTGATTGAAAGATTTTTGCAAATTACAAATCCATTTACAATGCAGGTGATGAGAGAGTTATGGGAAAATTGACCTCAGCTAGCCACTGCCTCTTCCATTCATCCTCCTGCCTCTTCACTGTTTTCGTTTTTACTTCATTTAGTCCCTCTGCCTCTTACTGTTAGCCTCTTCCTATTACCCACAACTTCTCACTGTAGTGTTAACCAGGCTGTCAAGCACCTCTTCTCTGTCACCTCCTACTTGTAACATTTTCCCTCCTCATCACCCACTGCCTATCCTTGTCATCCTCTACCTCCCAATATCACCAACTATCCTGCCCTTTGTAGTGAGGCCATGCCACACTACAAAGGGCATGATTCAACTAACCATCCCCCTTCAACTATCATTGTGTCCCCCTGTAATTTTCTTCAGGATCTATCCGTGGCAGTGGACAAGCATGGATATAATTAAAAACTTAACTGTCAGGCTAAATGTATTAAATTCTGTTTTTACTAGCTCACATTTTATATGTTCCATTTAATACATTTTTAAGAAAAATATTTATTTGATCTATTAAGCAGCAACTATGTAGTCAGATGTACTTGGCAAGGCCCCCCATACACTAGCCCAACTTGTCCTGAGGACAAGTTGGACCCAATTTCACCCCAAGCTCGCCGGGAGAGCTCACTTATGATTTGGCACCATTTTTTTTTATTCTGAACACCTCACACCTCACAATATTGTTTTTAGGGCAAAAGGTTGCACAAGGTATCTCGATAACTATGCTGAGCCACACAAGTGAGCGGCACAAACACGTGGCTAATCTAGGCCCAAAAAGCACATCATGGCAAAAAAAGAGGTGCAAGATGGAATTGTGGGAAGACCCACCCTTGTGTTGCGTAAATAGGACATGCACACTTTAACAAACAAATCATTTCAGCGACAGGGTCTGCCACATGACTGTCTGAAATGATTGGTTTGTTTGGGCCCCACAAAAAAAGAAGCAAGTCACCTTTACCTGTACAAACTGGCTCTATAGAGGCAAGATGTCATCCTCAACCTCATCCAATTCATTTTGATGAACATCATCTTCTCCACATTTTATGTAAGCTAGTGTTCCTTCTAGGAACCAAATGGGGCAGGGCGCTGGAGGGGCGGACCGGGCACGACAACGTCACTAATGGGGGTGTGCCCGGGCCGGCGCGTCACAAATGGGGGTGTGCCCGGGCCGCCGTGTCACTGAAGGGGGCGTGCCCGGGCCGCCGCGTCACTGAAGGGGGCGTGGCTGGGCCGCCGCCTTACTGAAGGGGGCGTGCCCGGCCGTAACTACGTCCCCGAGCTGCCGGAAAAGCGCCGTGCACCGCAATCTATGGCGGCGTGGGCTTCACCGGTGCACTCCGGCGGGCAGGAGCAGCACTGCTAGAGGGGCAGGGTGCATTCTGCCCTTTAAAAATCGGGCAGGGCGCAGTGCCCCGCTAAAACAGCCTAGCGGGAACACTACGGGTTACACCACGAGGCTTACGCCCCCGAGTCTTCCCGTTGTTCGAGCTAGCGTCTGATAACCTAAAAACTGAATGGGAGCAGACATTAACCAATTGTTCCCTAAAACTGATCAACATATTAACAAAACATGAGGAAATAAAACTGGAACAATATGCGACAGAGATCTCCAGACTCAGTACAAAATTGAAGGAATTTGAGGGACTGGATAAGTTCCAAAAAATGTACCACCGATTCAAAAATGACATTGACAATCTGGAACGAGAAACCATCAGTCGCAAAAAATCTAAATTACAGAGGGATATACAAGACTTCACGTCTAATACAGTTTATAAATGGAGTCATACCAACAAGAGAACTCCCAACACAAGAGGCACCAACTACACTACATCGGACGCTGACTCCTCGGGCAGTGAATCACCATATGAACAACAAAACATACGTAAAACACCACAGGATTTTTTAGGGGTCACTCCCAGAGAAACCAGAGACAATATAGGCAATCACCCCGTAAGATCAGGAGGGGAAAGAAGAAAAAGAACCAACAGGGACTGGAGGGAAGAGTACAGGGACAACAGGAGAAACAGGAACTAGAAACCCCAGACAGTCTCCGCATCATTAACCTGACAGACCATGTCCTAACCCCCTCACAAAACACAGTCCTTCGCAAAGGCCTCTCCTTCAGTCCGTCTCAATCGTTCAATCGATTCGATTTTGAAAGGGATGTGAATTTATTTGGAAGAAAACTCATTTTGAAAAAATTGTACTGTAAACATGAACAAAATACAGTACTAGATATTAATCCATCACAGGATCAGACTAGGATCACTGACTTTTTCTCTAAGGAAGATTCAGACACCCTGGCCATCCTGGAGGAATTGGCAAATGAGAATCCTATGGAAACAAATAGTGATGAACCAGGAGAGGACCTAATAACTAACCCACCCCCCAAGAAAAAATCCAAATACTATCCAGACTTCAAATTATGTCCACAGGTCAAGACCTACATAGATCTGGTCAGCAGAGACCTGGACTCACTGGAACAACACAAATCTGACCATCTACCAGGCAACCTCACGAGAGAGGAGAGACAAGCTATTAATCAAATTAGCAAATGGGATGACACTATCATCAAACCATCAGACAAAGGTGGCAATATTGTCTTGTGGGGCCGTGATAGATACATCCGGGAACTGGAACGCCAGCTCAAGGACAGGAGCTGTTACCAGAAGTTGACATTTAATCCTCTGGAAAAATATCAGGCAGAATATAAGAGATTAATAAAGGAGGCAACCAGTGAGGGTGTCTTAACCAAATCACAGTCAGAGTTTCTAGACGTAGACCACCCACGTGTAGCAACATTATATCTGCTACCCAAGGTCCATAAAGATGACTAAAACCCACCCGGGAGACCAATTGTCTCCGGTATGGGACGACTCACGGAAAACGCGAGCAAATTCGTGGACTTCTGGTTAAGGAAGTACGTTCTGACATTACCATCATATATTCGTGATACTATGGATGTCCTCAATAAAATCCAGGATGTAATATTGAATAAAAACTGCTGGCTCATCACTCTAGATGTTGAAAGCCTATATACGAGTATTATACACGAATATGGCATCAGTGCTATCAAATACTTCACAAGCATGAAACGAGAAAGTACCTTCAATGATCTATTGATCGAGTTACTAGAATTCGTTTTGAAACGTAACTTCTTCACCTGCAATGGTAACTTCTACCTCCAGGTACAGGGGACTGCAATGGGGAATGCATGTGCTCCAACCTATGCAAACCTGTACCTGGGGTGGTGGGAGAGAGAGGTGGTCTTCTGTGAGAACAACGAACCCTATACCCAGCACATCCAACTATGGCTGAGATACATAGATGACCTCCTGATCATCTGGGAGGGGGAGAGGGAAAAATTCATACAATTCATCAGCATCCTCAACAATAACCATTTTAACCTCAGACTGACCTATGACATCAGTCAGGAATCAGTAACATTCCTTGACCTCAAACTGACCATCGAAGACAATGGCCATATCTCCACTGACCTGTTCAGAAAACAGACTGCAACAAATTCCCTTTTGCACCATACCAGCTCCCACTTCCCACCGGTCCTGAAAGGACTCCCCAAGGGGGAATTCATAAGGACAAGGAGAAATTGCTCCAATGAGGGTACATATAAAATAAGAGCCATGGAAGTGGGACAGCGACTGGAAAACAGGGGTTATAGCAAAAGGGCGGTACGAAAAGCAGCCAGAGAGGTCAACAAATGTAACAGAGATCAGCTACTGATCCCTAAAACCAAAGAATCCCAAGGACCAAACAACGAGGTGCGCTTTATAGGCACCTACTGCCAGGAGTGGAAGACCATACAAGGAATTCTAAACAGACACATAGATGTCCTAAGAACAGACAAGGACCTGAGTGGTATATTGGGTGATCAGATCCAAATGTGCTGGAGAAGGAGTAAAAACCTAAAGGACCTCCTAGTACATAGTCATCTAGAAAACAATGCACCCAATACAAGAAGCAGAGGTAGAGAAGGATCCCGTAAATGTGGCCAATGCAAGGCATGTACTATTATGACTCCCACCATGTCATACACAGACAAATTCAACAAGGTGTGGAAAATAAAAAAACACATTACATGTACCACCCCGGGAGTAGTCTACAACTTGAAATGCCCCTGCGACCGCATGTATATTGGGAAGACGATCAGACCCTTAAAACAAAGGCTACTCGAACACACATCGAGTATACGCAATGCAAGCAGGGACAGAATGCACATGAAAAATCTAACTCCAGTAGCCAAACACTTCCACAGATGCCATCAAAGTAACCCTACTGGAATACAAGCGTTTGGAATGCTCCAAGTAGACCTGGGCATCAGGAAGGGGGATACAGATAGGGAACTACTCAAGCAGGAAACCAGGCTGATTTTCCTCATGGATACTATGACCCCGCGGGGCCTCAATGAGGAAAACAGCTATGTGGCTTTCCTAGGATAAAAATCCAATATCACATCCCCCAGTGGACATAGACCGACTTAAAATACCCAGCTCAAACTGAACATCAGCACCATATCCCAACTTCACTATTGCACATCAGCAATCACCATGCCAAAGATTTGGCTATAACCTGGACACCCACGGGACACACAGAAGCAACCACATATCAATCCTACTTGATCACCCCCACACATCAATGCACTAAAAAACACAACCCCATGGACCTATCAGGAGTCACTATACATATATATAATAGATAACCAATGTAGACATCACTTTTTCTTTGTTTATGTTTTCACTGCGTTCTGCACGTTTAGATATTGATTTAAGCACGTTTTTCTTGCAATTCTACCACTGGTTTACCCCCACTGCGACCACACTGACTAGCAACACCCCTGTTGCACTTTAACCTCACCAAGATAAATAATAATCACGATACAGAATATGACATTGTATCATTACCCCTATTATCACAGCGCCAAACACGACACGTTTAAATTGAAAACCCTACAGCACAACCCATATATAAGAATATAAGGACCCCCCAGAGGGATATAGGTTATATAACCAACCTATAACCCCAGCATCTGGGACCTCATTCCCGAGGTCAACATAGTATCAATAGACCAAACAATGAACTATACTATATTAAGATGAGAGGGGACACCTACTCCATAACCATGACATCACACCACGATATGCCATGTGATGAAGAACGAGTGACACAGTATAACAAATCATGCTGCAATGAAAGAATGAAGAGAAAAAGAGAAAAATATCGAATAAAAAATAAAAAATAATAAAAAATAAAAAACAACTTACCTGAGTTGCTATTGGAGCGTAGAGTGCCTGTTTTCCCACACGAAAATCTACAATTATTATTATTATTATTATTATTATAATTTTATTTATAAGGCGCCACAAGTGTTTCGCAGCGCCGTACAAAGGAACAATACAGGGAGACAAAACTTGGCATAACATTGAATAAATAACAAAAATACAGTACAAATAAAGAGCACCACAGTTCAATACACATTACAGCTTAAATGTAAGTAGTGAGGACCCAATCAACATACAACTAGAGGCTTGAGGCCAATGATGGAGATGAGTATGAAGATGGTCACTGAGTGTTTGAGTAAAGGAGAGCTGTGAGTGAAATGTGAAGAGAAGTGGGCTTTGACAACAGGAGGGAAGAGGGCCCTACTCGGAGGAGCTTACAATCTAGTAGGATTAGAACATATATATACATGAAAAATCAGATACCAAAACCAGATATTTTTAAAAAACCAAGAGAATTAACCAGCATGAACAAATTCCACATAATACATTTACACACAAACTGTATTCAATACACCAATATACCATCCGGATTACCAACCAATAAAATCAGCAGCAATCTTAAGATTGAATATACAATATATGTAATCAACACCATACCCAATACCATCCAATAGAAACGATCAAACGTGAGATGGCACAAACCCAAGTAGGGACATCCATCTAACAGACTCCGAGGCGCAAATATGCCGGTTTACAACATGTCACGACTGGTATATGAATGCACTTAGTAAATAATATCATGCTGGTGAAATGTATATCCAGCCAATATAATTAATCGCTATCTTAATACCAAAAGGGTTAGGATTAAAAATGTAAACACAATGTTACAATAAGCACCCAATCAGAAGCTTACCTTAGAGCCCTCGTCATGCATATGACGCGATGGACAAGAAAATTCAGGATTGGACAATTCAAATATATTGCTGCCTGCTTAAACCCACTCAGGACAACAACGCCGGTTGCCCTGAGGAAGATCTGCGAAGCGTACGCCGGCCAACACAGCCGTGCGGTCGCTCCACATGCATACCTCCTTCCGTGCCTAAATACAGTCCTTTTCAGGACTCTTATTAATACTACTCCATATTGGACAGAGAGAGAAAGAGACTGCTCAGAGGGGAACGCACTTAAAGAAATCGAATCATAAAAAATAACTTTTAATACATCATAGTTAATAGTCCCACAATTAGCTTAAGTGGGAGTACAGCGAAAAATAAGAGTTTAAAATGTTAGACGTACACACACATACACACAATGTGCACAAAAAGGCAAGAAATTAGTGTTTTTTAAAAATGACACTTGAATCCTGCCCAAAAATTATGCTCACACAATGGTAGCCAAAGATGTGGTATTGTTGATCAAAAAAGGATATGTAGCCCTATTCAATAATTATTGGTCTCCAATTAACAAAATACAGGTTTCAAATTTTAGTTCAACCTTTTTATAATTGCACTGCCATCTTCTGGTAAATAGATGACAAATATAAATTGTTCAGGGACCTTTCTCACTAAGGACCTCTGATACACTATCCTATTGCACCATCTAGTGGTGATTTTAAGGATATTATTTCAACTTTTATCTGGTGCAATGGATTTTTATAGTGTTTTATTGGCAACACAGAAAAGGCATAATTATAGCATTGTGATTAGGGTTGAACAGTTTAAGAAACGAAAAGGAAAGAACCATAAAGTAATGGGAACATCATTATTAAGGGCTTTCCTAAGATCAAAGCGAAAGTGCTCACATAGATATACTGAGCTGAGAATCGGAGTTATAATTTTCTCCTTAGGTTTTTATTCAACAGCTCAGGCACATTTGCAGGGCATCTGCTACCTACTTCATCCAAAGTGTGATAATTTGACACTTGGATGGTCTGATAGCGCCCTTAATAAACCAACATCATTTATATACATTCATCAGGCTAGTAAGCATATTTGGACAGTTTGTAACCGACACTAGTGTTTCGCTGACTAGTTTCAGCTTTCTCAAGGCCAGTGTGTAGGAGATGATTGGATCCACGGTCGCAATATTCCACCGTTATATGTGATTAAATAAGCACACCACTAGCATCTTATATAAGAGGGGACCCGTCAGGGATATACTCTCCCCCGGATAAGAATTCGGACCGCACGGACATTTATGTGCGAATGAGAGTGCAAAAATTAATAAATCTGGGAGTTTATATCAGGGCCGTTTCTAGAGGCGGACAAGCCGTGCAGCAGCCCGGGGCGTCACACGGCTTGTCCGCCTCTGTGTAACAGCCTGGCCCTGGGCGCCCTGTGTGGCACCCCAGTCTGAGCCGCGTCCTCTTGGCAGGGACAGGGTTAATACCCATGCCATTTGAGGGCGTGAGGAAGCGTCCCCAGGCTGAGTGACAGCCCTGGAGGACGTATGGCAGCAGGGAGGAAGTAAGGGGAGGTCAGAGGCCGACTCCCGAGAGGTGCAGACTGGGGCACGCGTGATCCGGGAAGAAGAGGAGCACAGTGAAGCAGCGTGGTGAGGAGAAGGAGCGTGGAGCGCGTCCAGGGCGGAGCCTGACCACCGCCGAGCAACACAGCTGACGCTGTCATCGGACGACAGCGCAACTATAGAAGCCGCCGGCGGGGGGCCTGGAGTGACCGTCCGGCGCAGAAGACAGGCAGCCTAGGGCTACAAGGAGCCGGCGGTGAGGGAGCAGCGCGAGACACAGCGGGAGTGGAGCGGTGCGACTGAGTGCGGCAACGCTGCAGCGCCCGCACTAGTGCCCCCCCTCCCCCCTGCAGAAGAGGGACACAACAGCCAGCTGGGTGGACACCAGGGGACCCTATCGTGACGGGCAGGAGCCCGCAACTTGATCCAGATGCCAGGTATCTCCTGTATTTGCCACCCCAGATACACTCCCTGCCACTGACGAAATGGACCCTACCTGGCACCCCACAGCACCCCAGGTACCGGTGGGGCTATACTTTTCCCCAGCACCCAGTGTGCTCCCCACATGTGCCCATCCCCCTGCTGTGTTAGCAGCCCATCTGGATCCTAACCTCCTGATCAGGAAAAGTGGGCGCCCAGCCTAAGTAGGTGCAGCGACACATATCTGTGGGGGCATATATCTGTGGCACTGTGGGGGCATAAGTGTGGCACTGTGGGGGCATAAGTGTGGCACTGTGGGGCCATGTGGGGCCATGTGTGGTGCTGTGGGGGCATATCTGGCACTGTGGGGGCATATATCTATGGCACTGTGGGGGCATAAGTGTGGCACTGTGGGGGCATATCTGGCACTGTGGGGCCATGTGTGGTGCTGTGGGGGCATATCTGGCACTGTGGGGGCATATATCTGTGGCACTGTGGGGGTATATATATGTGGCACTGTGGGGGCATATATATGTGGCACTGTGGGGGCATATATTTGTGGCACTGTGGGGGCATATATTTGTGGCACTGTGGGGGGCATATCTGGCACTGTGGGGGCATATTATTAAACGGCATCAGTTGTGCGTCAGCGGCACGTGGGGCATAATGTGTAATGGGCATTACAGTGTGGGGAATATTGTGTAATTGCCATCACAGTGTGGGGTCTAATGGGCATCACGGTGTGCGACATAATGTGTAATTGTCATCACGGTGTGCGGCGTAATATGTAATTGTCATCACGGTGTGCGGCGTAATGTGTAATTGTCATCACGGATAAATAGTGTATAATGATTTAAGTAGCCTGTCATTGTTTGGCCTTGATCTGTGAGGCGTACTAGGTCACTGTGTGGCCTTCAGCCGGCCAACTTAAGTGCGGGAGGACAATGACAATTCCTGCGGTAACCAATGTCTGGTCATGCAGGATGCAAAAGTGTGATGTAAGGTAACTGTTTTCCTGCGAGTCCACGTCCTTATATTAAGTCACACCCCTTTTAAAATTAAGCCACACCCCCTATTTTCGGCGCGCGCCTTCGTAATTTCTTCAATCCCATATTGTGTATTTGGACCGGAGGGGGGGGGCGCATTTTTATTTCCTTCGCCCTGTGAGCTAAATTGGCTAGAAACGGCCCTGGTTTATATGAAGAGGGACCCTACAGGGACATTATCCCTCCAGCAAAACCCCAGATTGCACTTACTCTCTGCCCCATACTCCACACGTAATAAACCCATACACACCAGGAGATTTGGAAATTGAACCAACCCCAACTCCAAAATAACAAAAAATACCAATTTTTCTGTTTAATATCTATGTACTGCTGTTAATATTGGCATATATCTAAGGACACCACCGCACTTAGCAACTCTTCAGACACGGATAGGCACATATAAAGGATCACCTAATACTACAACCTCAATAAACCCACCCGCCGTTTTCTGTGATATAGGCCAATTTGAACCATCAGATACGCTCAAGGGTCGGAAAATAAGAGGTGTTAATAGGAGAAGTGATCAATCTAATAGGAGGTATTGCATGCCAATACCGCACGTGCAAATTTTTTTAAACCACCGTATTCACTGTTTAATGTTTCATGTTAGTTTGTATATTTCGCAGTTTTTAAATGAACCTAATAAAAGGTATGTTTTATGAGTCGGAAAATTAATTTCTCCCTTGGTGCACCACACCTGTGACAATCCCTACCCTCTCCTAAACTATATTTTAGAGGGAACACTATAAGCAACCTTCTACACTGCTCACAGACCAGGTCCACCACTGCACTAAAAAGTCTTTCAGAGTACACACTGGAGGGGGGACAACTCAGGTAAAATAGAGCCAGTTTGACTTTGTACAGGGGCTTCCAAACTACCTTTTTTCATGCCAGTACAGGTAAGGACTGTCTGACATGTCTACTTGGATGCTGTCACCAAAGTAATCCTCCACCACAGTGTTGTGAAGATCAGGCATGATGGGAAAGTCCGGCATCGCAACCACCAACACCCTTGGACTCTCCTTGGGGATTTGTGATACTGTGTCTTTAGAAGGCTGAGTTTTTTGCTGTCTTTTTGTTGACAGCTTAACTCTTTTTACATTTCTAGGGGGGAAGAGGAGGATGAGGAGGAGGGCTGTGATCATCATGTGAAGCTGGACCACTAGTCAAGAACATAGGCCAGGGCCTTAGCCATTCCTTACCACTTAGTGTGGTAAATGGCATATTGGCAAGCTTATGTTTCTCCTCCAAGCATTTACATTTTTTTTTTCTTATACGAACTCAACTTTGCCTTTTTGGAT
This sequence comes from Crinia signifera, assembly GCF_055691185.1. Classification (NCBI taxonomy): domain Eukaryota; kingdom Metazoa; phylum Chordata; class Amphibia; order Anura; family Myobatrachidae; genus Crinia; species Crinia signifera. Next base: position 238,106,580 of record NC_139219.1, on the reverse strand, counting down.
TTCACAAGCCCTCATAGATGACATTGGGCATCGGCAATGGCAGACGACATTGATGGCATTTCATCATCATGTTCTATGTCTTGACTAGTGGAGCAGCTTCAGCACTTGGAGGAAGTGGTTCTTGTACTATTGGAGCCTTCATATTTTTGTTCTCCATGATCTTTCTGGAGTACAGCTACACAGCAGCAGAGACACAGAAAAATTGAAAAGGATTATTTACGTCAGTAACCCTTATTGTAAAAAAAAAAAGAAGGATTTATTATTTTGCATAACTAATGTGCGGTGTGCACACAGGTGTACTACCGTGGCCTGTACCAGTTTAGTCACACAGCAGCAGACACAGAAAAATTAAAAAGGATTATTATTATTAAGGAATTTAAGTCAGTAACCATTTTTGTCCCCAAAAAATTAGATTGATTCTTTTCCAGCACCGATTATTTTGCAGCACCGGTGTGCACACAGGTGAGGTGAGACCTGTCCCAGCTAACAGTCACACAGCAGCAGACAGAATTTTTTTTAAGGGATTATTAAATATTAAACTATGAGGCACAGGTACAGAATACAGGTTAAATTTACTACAAAATATCACAGGCCCAGACTTTGTTTACTAGTACTAGTAGTGCCACAGACAGTCACAGGACTGGACTACAGAAGAAGTGTACTGTACAGTACACTGAGTGACTGTGTACAGGGCCACCGACAGGGGGGTGCTGTGGGTACAGCTGTCCCAAACCCCGGCCTCTGGAAGGGCCCGGGAAGCTGCCCACAGCGGCATGGCTCCGTGCCTCCCCCATCCGGCAGACGGTGTCCAGATCTCACAAGATCTGACAGCGGTGTCTCGCGAGTGCTGGAAAGGTGCACTCAGAGTCTAGGTGGGAAATCAGAATCAGAATCAGAATCAACTTTATTGGCCAGGTGTGCTTGCGCACACTCGGAATTTGTTGTGGATATACAGTGCAGCATCAAGCAGGGATGAAGGGGGGGGAGGCATTACATAGGTTACATTGACACATTTCATGCTGGCAACACATGCTCGCCGAGTAGCATAGCAGGGACAGTACAGTATCACACAGAGAATATATACCCGCCAAGCTGCACAGCGCCTAGGTTGCCATCAGCGGCGCCACTGGTCGCTGCAGCAGCCAGGTAGGTGACAATATAAGCAGGGACAGTACAGTGTCACACAGAGAACATATACCCACCAGGCTGCACAGCGCCTAGGCAGCCATCAGCGGCGCCACTGGTCGCTGCGGCAGCCAGGTAGGTGTCAATATAAGCAGGGACAGTACAGTATCGCACAGAGAACATATACCCGCCAAGCTGCACAGCGCCTAGGCACCGCACAGCCAGGTAGGTGACAATATAAGCAGGGACATTACAGTATCACACAGAACATATACCCGCCAAGCTGCACAGCGCCTAGGCAGCCATCAGCGGTGCCACTGGTCGCTGCAGCAGCCGGGTGGTAACAGTGTGAGCAAAGATACCGCAGTTATAGCACGGACAGTACAGTTATCACACAGGGGAAACACAGGGGACACAGGGGGTTACATATGCTGAGTGCACAGATCCTAGGCAGCCATTTGCGGCGCCAGCTTCCTGTAGGAGAACCAGCGTGGAGAGCCAGCAGGGGGAGGGAGGGGGTGGGGGGGGGGGGGGGGGGGGAGAAAGAGTCACTGAGGCCTGATGGAGTCAGTGGGGCCTAGGGCTGGAGTTGGGCCCTCCCTGGCTTGAGTTCCAATGGTCCAGTCATACCTCCTCCCTGGTGGGGTGGGGGGGCGACGCCAGAGGCATAAAAAGGTCTTCTGCAGCTTCTGGTGCTGGGGATCAGCAGCTGGGGCCTGCAGCCTGGTCGCTTCTCATATGTGGGTCAGCCAGGCGCCGAACACGCTTGTGAACGCGTTCGTATGGGGGGTGTTTGGGTGTCCGGGTTCCCCGAATGCGGACATGCTCATCTCTCAGGGACAAACGCAGGATTTTCAGAAGGGGGTTTCCAGAGAGGGGCGGAGCAAAGCACGGAGAGGGACTCTTAGGTGACCCAGTATATGCCGGGTCAGTTAAAGTATTATAGATAGACCAAATGTGTATTAATAATAATAATAATAATAATAATAATAATAATAATAATAATACAAAATATATATATATATACATAACAGCAGTGTAGACCCCTGGGCATAGCAATATATTGGAGCCCCTACCTATCCTCCAGCGGTAGGGGTGGGGGGTGCTATGAGCGGAAGCTTTGATGTCCTGCAGGTGGTAGGGGGTATTATATCAACCGCTCAGCATGTAGTGCTCAGTACTAGATTTCTTATCTTTTAATTGAATTACAACCTAGACAATCCCACCTACCAAATGATATTGGGACTAGGGGATTAGAGTTCAGGAGGCAGAGCAATCTGCCAACGAGGATATAAAACTACATACCAGGTGTGTGGAGCTGGAGCAGTAACCAGCTGCTGAAAGCTGATATCTCTGGTTCTGGGCAGAGTAGAGACAAGCTTGTAGTGTTCATCAAAGGGGGAGAGTCCCAGCTTTTGGAATATACCCTCAGAAAAACTCTAAGTCAGACAGAAACTGAAATATCTGACTGGGGAGAGCAATTAACAGGCTTGGATGGGGACCTACTCTTTGAAGTCCGATATCCCCGGTTCCCCAGGGCCGATTTTTAAAATCCTTGTACCCATGGAAAGAGGGGACCCTCAGCTTTTAGGCTGGATTCCTGGTGTCTCAGTGCTCAGTAAGCAGCGATTTTATTGATGTATCAACCCCTAAATGTATAAACATCTTCTTTAAAAAGAATCTAACATGGACTATTCCTGGATGTTCCGCAGACAGCTGATTCAGTGCTTACCATTTTCTATATTCCTTTATGCAATTGTTCGACATAGTGATCCACAATAAGCATGGTATTACTGGTAAAATAAAATTGGGAAAGAAAAATATGGTATGCATCTACCCTCAGAGCATTTAAGTTGTGTCGGGAGTCTCATGCTCACAACCAGTAAGTGAGGACACATCTGTATCAGTCTCTCTGAATGTTTAAGTCATCAGAATTCATTAACAGGTTAAATTTATGACCCAATAATGTCGTCATACACCTTGTAGTCCTCTTAGAGAAAGTGCACACTAGACCAGAGCATAACACATTGATTTTGCAATAATCTGTAGTTTTAAAGCCATTATCTCTATTCTTCTAAAGATAAATGCAGCTATGTTTGATACTTTGCCGTACTTGTGTTTAAAGGCAATGAACCATTGATATGCATATGTGATACCTATGAACTGTAGCATTACATTATACTGCTAAAACCTTTTCAAGAAATAAAGATTTAAAGGACAATTAACTGCACATATGACTAGCTTGATGGAAATACTATATAACATAATGATCACTAAAGCTTGAATGTAGAGTACAGAACAAGGTCACTTGTTCTATTATATAGACAACTTTATTGGTACAATACATGACACAACAATCTATAATGACTCTATAAGAAAAACAGTGTCAACGAAACATTACAGTTCAGAGGTACGGAAGCAGGAAATTATGTTCCACTGAACCAAGCAGGGGGTGGCTTACCACATGAATGGAAGAATGACATGCAGAGGGCACCATTCCGCTCAAACAATCAATACATAATTTGAGACAATTACACAGTCGAACACTGAATCAATGTAACATATAAAACTTTCTTATATCAATATACATTCAAAACTTATAACTTGATGCCAGTTCAATTAAGGGAAAATGACATATTCAATATGGACATCTTGGAGCATATCAGCCACATTCTACACCAATTTTTCAGTATTATGGCGGGTATGGGTAAAAACCGGACCCGGACATGACGCCAGAATGCTGGACAGGACATCAATCTCTGCATTCTGGAGCTTGTAGTGTCCGTTCCGCGGGGGGGGGGGGGGGCTACTGTCACCAGGGAGAGGAGGAGGGAGATAATAAAGCCCTCATGTATGGTCCGGGCATGTAGCAAAAATCGGAACTGTCCGGACCATACGGGGAGACTGTAGTCTCCCCTTTTCCCATGTCCGTGGTGAAAGCTATCACAGGCATCCCCCCCGGACAAGACACCCCCGGGGTCTTTTCTGGGTCCGGTTTTTATTAGAGATGAGCGGGTCCGGATCCCCGAGATCCGACAGATCCGAATATCGGGGATCCGGGCCAGATCCGAGCCGGCTCGGGTGTTCCCGCCTGAATTCCGGACCAATAACGAGGCCGAACGTCATCATCGCGCTGTCGGATTCTCGCGGGAGCGGGATCTTATAAAAGACGCACGTGCGCCCGCCATCTTCACTCCAATCTTGGAGAGGGAAGAGGGTGGTTGGGAAGCTCCGTGTGCTCCGTGCTGTGCTCTGTGCCATGTGCTCCGTGACCTGACCTGTGCCCTCACAGCCCTGTGCTGTGCTCCGTGCCATGTGCTCCGTGCTGTGCTCCGTGACCTGCCCTCACTGCCCTGTGCTGTGCTCCGTGCCATGTGCTCCGTGCTGTGCTGTGCTCCGTGACCTGCCCTCACTGCCCTGTGTTGTAGACTTGTGGCCTGAGCCCTGTAGTGTGATTTAACTAACTAGGTGCTGCAGTGCTCACACGCAGGGGCTGCAGTGTCCACTGTCCAGGGGCTGTCCTGTGGCCCGTGCCCTGATGTGATTTATTTAGCCCTAAGCCCTGTGTTGTGATTTATTTTATTTAGCCCTGAACCCTGTGTTTTTTTGGGATTTAACTAACTCAGTGCTGCAGTGCTCACACACAGGGGCTGCAGTGCTGCTGAGTAGTACACTGTGTACAGGGGCAGCATTAATACAAGGGGCTGTGTCCAGTGTGACGGCCTATATCTTATCCATTGTCCAGTGTCACAAGTCACTCACGACATATATCCTGTGTCCTGTCCTGTGTGACGACTGACGACATATCCTGTGTCCAGTGTGACGACATATATCCTGTGTCCAGTGTGACGACATATATCCTGTGTCCAGCGTGACATATATCCATTGTCCAGTGTGACGACATATATCCTGTGTCCAGTGTGACGACATATATCCTGTGTCCAGTGTGACGACATATATCCTGTGTCCAGCGTGACATATATCCATTGTCCAGTGTGACGACATATATCCTGTGTCCAGTGTGACGACATATATCCAGTGTCCAGTGTGACGACATATATCCTGTGTCCAGTGTGACAGCCTATATCTTATCCATTGTCCAGTGTCACAAGTCACTCACGACATATATCCTGTGTCCTGTCCTGTGTGACGACTGACGACATATCATGTGTCCAGTGTGACGACATATATCCTGTGTCCAGTGTGACGACATATATCCTGTGTACAGTGTGACGACATATATCCTGTGTCCAGTGTGACGACATATATCCTGTGTCCAGCGTGACATATATCCATTGTCCAGTGCGACGACATATATCCTGTGTCCAGTGTGACGACATATATCCAGTGTCCAGTGTGACAACATATATCCTGTGTCCAGTGTGACGACATATATCCATTGTCCAATGTGACGACATATATCCAGTGTCCAGTGTGACATATATACATTGTCCAGTGTGACTACATATATCCAGTGTCCAGTGTGACAGGGGCTGTGTCCAGTGTACAGGGGCTGTGTACAGGGGTTGTGTCCAGTTTACAGGAGCTGTGTACAGGAGCTGTGTCCAGTGTCCAGGGGCTGTGTCCAGGGGCAGTGTCCAGTGTGACGGCTGTGTCCAGTGTACAGGAGCTTTGTCCCGGGGCGGTGTCCAGAGGCTGTGTCCATTGTCCAGGGGCCGTGTCCAGGGGCTGTGTCCAGGGTAACGGGCTGTGTCCATTGTCCAGGGGCTGTGTCCAGGGTGACGGGCTGTGTCCAGTGTCCAGGGGCAGTGTCCAGTGTGAAGGCTATGTCCAGTGTACAGGAGCTGTGTCGAGGCTGTGTCCAGTGTGACGGCTGTGTCCATTGTCCAGGGGCTTTGTCCAGTGTGATGGCTGTGTCCAGTGTACAAGAGCTGTGTCCAGAGGCTGTGTCCATTGTCCAGGGGCTGTGTCCAGGGTGACAGGCTGTGTCCAGTGTACAAGAGCTGTATCCAGAGGCTGTGTCCATTGTCCAGGGGCTGTGTCCAGGGTGACGGGCTGTGTCCAGTGTCCAGGGGCAGTGTCCAGGGGCTGTGTCCAGGGGCAGTGTCCAGTGTCCAAGGGGCTGTGTCCAGTGTGACAGGCTGTGTCCAGTGTAAATTAAGAAAAACAAATAAAAGTAATAAATAAAATAAAAACACATTTTTGGAGGATGATGGAGGAGGAAATAGTGGGAGATCAGCAACCTGATAGAAGTGCTGAAGCTTCTACCACCAGTCATGACAAGGCCGATACCTCTTTGTATTTGCTCTTTGGAGCATTTCTCTTTTTTTGGGATAGTTTATTAAACTGCCACCCTGTCTGCCCCTGCAGTGCCGCTCTGCCAGGTTGGAAGTGTAAGGTCCACATGTATGTGATGCCGACTGCTGTCGCTTAGCTTAGTCATCCAGCTACCTCGGTATACCCTTTTGGCCCAACTACAGTAAATGAAAACTATTTTGTAAGCTGTGAAGTGATCAAAATTGACTAGAAATGAGTGGAAACTAATGTTATTGAGGTTAATAATACTTTAGGGGCAAAAACAGGCCCAAATTCTGTTATTTTAGCCATTTTTAGCATTTTTTCATAAAAATCCAGATCCAAAACCAAAACCAAAACCCACAAGGGTGGTTTTGCCAAAACCAATCCCTATCCAAAACACGAAGGGAGATCCAGATCCAAAACCAAAACCAAAACCCGAAAAAGTGGCCGCCGCACATCTCTAGTTTTTATAAACAACAAGCAAACACTGAAAACGAATAAAGTAAATAATAATATAAAACATTACGAGAGTGCTATTACATTAAATGTTATGAAATTGTAAAATGGCATCTGTATGTAATTATATCTGCATTGTACAGTACTGTATGTTTATTTTATTGGTCTTCAAGCTAATATACTCATGGTGGGATTTACTAAACATTGCATACATAATGCAATATATACTGCTACTGATTGTGTACATACAGTACCAGCAGGGCTGGATCAAGACTGGTGGGGGCCACAAATTACAGAGCATGCCATGACTGTAGATGAGTTTGCACTGCAGCTGTATGCTCCACAAGTACACCCTCCATTTGCTAAGGCAAACACTGTAGGCGGGATCGATGTATATGATTTATAAGATAAATGTGCAACTAACCCAAATAGGGACAACAATACTGTATGTGACAATGATGAGAAGTAACAGTGATGAAAGAGAATGGTACGCAGAACTGGGAAAACAATAGAATACCTCATCTAATATTTACATAATGAAAATACAATTTTAACATTAATGCTTCTGCTGCAGAATATTTATGCCCTTGGTGAGTGAAAGTTTGTGAGACTCAGAACTTTCAGAATTACTTTAGATTTATTAGAGAAGGGAAGATTTCAGATGAATGCCAGATAGACCCCAGGCCAGTTATCTTTATTGGCAGTAAACACTTATCCGATGCTGAAATTCACTATGAATATTCCCATGAAAAATCTAACTAGGACACAATATTTCCACTCCTGCATGACAATAGTCACAACTGTCATCTCTGTCTTACTGCCCAGAAATTGTAATAACGCCAGACTCAAACAAATCTTCAAAAGTATCTATTTTATAGCCTTTAGAAATGAATAGCAAAATATTTCCTTATAGTATCCTACAAACGCAATAACAATCTATCTGTTCCTGTGACTCTATAGGCTATTAAACATAACACACTGTTTCTTCTAACTACTGTATGAAGAAAGTATGCTGAGATTTCACAAAATATACACTATAAAGTATAAGTATATATACACAGTAGATATATATATATATATATTTATTTATTTCGGATAATAGCCCACCACTCCCTCTTGCATTAGTCTTGGAACCGCATTAGAGATGATAACAGCAACAAAGAAATGCAACAACAACAATACAATGCCTCATCTAATATTTAAATAATGAAAATAAACTTGTAACTTCAATGCATTCCATGCTGGACTAGAATTGGGAAAACATCTCCAGATTGAGAGGTATTCCTGGGCTCACATAGATATTATTATCTGGTGAAAACACCTAAGGCTGGATTTCCATGTCTTCTTAAAGTGACTGAACTTTGTATACAGAGTTTTGTGATTTTTTTAAGAGGGGATTAAGTTTCCTAGTTAATAAACCTTTTATGGTTATTGAAATCCACCTACATTAAATATACATTAAATATGGTGTTATTATATTAAAAGGATCATATTACTGATTAAGAGACCATTTGGATGGGACCCTGATTTTTCAGACCCTAGTCTCTTTTGACCATATATGGTCTGGCTTTCTAGACCCTGTTTGTATAAGAACCTCTTTTTCAAACACTTGGTTGAACTTACCAAGATACCATAGCAAACTCCTGATGAAGTCTCGGTAGAGACAAAACGCGTTGGGTTATTTGACTCATGTACCTTGAATACCTTAATTGAAAAAAAAATATTATCCATTGAAAAGAGACTTTTATTAACTACTACCATCTGCCGCAGGGACCCCGCCGCTGACTTCCCAACCACCGCAGGGACTCCACTTCCTCTCCAGTGCTGCATGGACCCCACTGCCCAGATCCCCGCACTGGCCAGGTACCAGGGGAGGGGGGACGGGTGTGGGGGCCCCCGGATGTGTGGGGGCCCTGGCGTGACCGCCCCTGTTGCCCCGTGGATTATCCGGCACTGTGTGTAGACACCCTGTTTTTTGGTTTTGATTCTAATTCAGCATCATGTTTTTGGCAATACCACCCTAAAATGTTTGGATCAGATTCAGATTTTTTTCACATTGAAATCAATAAAAACTTTTATAATCATGTATTAAAAAACAATAAAACAGATACAAAAATGTAATTTTTCAATCCAAATAGTTTGGGAATAAATTTGGGTTTAAATTTGAATCATGAACTGCATTAACATTCAGTCCAGGATTTGATTTGGTTCAGTCAATCAAACTGCGACTGCTATGCGATTGCTATACATTAACATTTTATTATTCACTTTATTCTTTTTATATAACATTTTATTATTCACATGCACATTGCGGATGCTGCACACGTGTTGTCATTCCATCATCGACCGAATTACAAATTTTCTAAATAGCGATCCATTCTGAATTAGGCCCTGAATGCATAAATTGTGCCAAAATATTTAGCACTGCTTATATGTCACAATCAGTTTCTCGGGTACATTTCTAGATTTCTAGCTGTAAAATACAATTTCTGTAAATATAGAGTGTAAAAATGCAATTTAGAATAACCCACTGCACTTCAGATGATTGAAACGCACATTCTATGTAGCTAAATATGGTGAGATTAACACAGTTTTCTATTTTCCCCATCCTGAAGGTATGATTACAGTTGTTTGGGAACCAAGGGCCAGGGTGCGTAGAAACAATGTTCAGTACCGTATATTGTTGTTCAGTAATGCAACACTGCAAAAACGAAACTAGGTCTAAACTAGAAAGGGTTTCCTTGGAATATATAAAAGGTCATGGAAAGACGGCACTGAAACTAGAACTGCAGCTGGCTTAATGGCCCATTTAATACAAATAAGACTTCATAATTAATATTAAAATTCTTGTTTGTAGAATACTCAGTTCATAAGTACTAGCAACAAGTATTTTGTAATTGGAAATCAGGACCAGTTGCATGTATAGTTTGACTGAATGGCCTGACTAAGTATTCTATGTGAATGATTAAACTCCCACAGGCTATACTGAGTTGTGCATATACAGATGGAGCCGGGCTGGTCTTTGCAGGGGATGGCGGCATAATCGCCAGCCGCCATCCCCCACCAGCCGCCAACAGCCGCCATCTGTATCTGCGAAAGGGGAAGCGCGCGCATGAGATGCGCGCGCGTCCCCTTCCGATGGTGCTTCCCCCGGGTCCCCGCCGGCTTGTCGGCGGTCACCCGGGGTCCCCACCGCCTCCCCGCAACCCCCCCCTAACCCTGTCTGTCTCCCCGAAGCGGAGACGGACAGGTTCCCGTCGCCCGGAAACTGAGACGCGTGTGCATGTGAGACGCACACACGCGTCACAGTCAGATGGAGCCCCTCGCTCCTGGCGGATCGCCAGCGGAGACAGTCTGGCGATTCGCCAGCAAAAGGGAGCCCGGCTCCATCTGTACCAAGATCCATCTGCTTTCAGAAGAATTTACTGTGCCAAGGTTAGGGCTGATGTAAGTATATAGGAGAGAATCATTCAGACATTTTTGGTACATTGCATATGCGACATTGATAGGAGCTAGGTGCTGCATTGTAACATAACATGCAGCACATGGCTCCTGGCACAGTGTGGGAGCCGGCACTGCAGGCTCCTAAAGTGATGAAAATGAAGTGAAGCTATGCCCCCTACCTATGAGGCCACACCCCTTTCTTGTTAGTGAGCAGCTTATCTATGCACACTATGGAGGTTAGTCTGGTTCTGCTGGCATGCGAATAGATGTTTTGCATAAACATACATTCGCAGCCTTGCATGCAGGGACAAAATCATTTGATGGTCATCGACCATTGAATGATTTTGCAAGCACTAGCAGATCTGAGACACCTCTGTGGTGTCTCAGATCTGCGGACGCCCTGTGCGGGAAGCGGGCAGGCAGTTGACATCTGTTAACGTCAGCTGCCTGCCCCCGCTACCGCGTCATCTGGGAATTACCGTGAGAAAGCCCAGTGTTTTCATGGGAACGCCCATGAAACCCTGGGTGTTTCCATGGGCAAATCCCCTGGCCCACCACCCCATGCCCCCGCCTGCACTGCTGTGTGCTTGCAGCCATGGTGAATATATTACCATATATACTCGAGTATAAGTCGACCCGAATATAAGCCGAGGCACCTAATTTTACAACAAAAAGCTGGGAAAACGTATTGACTCAAGTGGGACCCTCACTCGAGTATAAGCCGAGGGGGGCTTTTTCAGCATAAAAAATGTTCTGAAAAAGTAGGCTTATACTCGAGTATATATGGTATTCACACAGTGGCTGCACACATTCATAAATAACTCCCCTGCGAGTACATGCAGGGGAGCGTGTAAATTAGAATAACCCCCTATGTAGAGTCCCACTGTCCCACATGGGGTGTCAGTGCAGGTAGGGACTCCAGTGTAAATATCCAAATACATAGAAAAATAAAGATATTCTTCTCAATTAGACAAATAAGGAACTTATTTGGGGCACCACCAAGGGACCAGGTAAGTATGAAAAAGAATGGATTCCAAAATGCGAAAAAATCCCTTATCCAAAATACTCGTGGTCCTGAGCATTTCGGATATGGGATACTCAACCTGTAATAACAATGGGCCTTATACTGATCGGAGCGGCCGGATCCGAATATGCGGCCAGGACCGTGCGTGCGAAACCCCGCCTTCCATACGGATCGCCAACTCCGTCCGTACGCGGTAAGAAGCTGGCCGAACGGGCCGAACGGACCGCACGTGTATTTTTCATGGAATACGCCTCCTCCATCTCAGGGAACCTCCCCCATCATTCGATGGTCGCAGACCATCGAATGCAGGTCCGAGTGGTCCACCAGCTCCCGCAACCTCAGACCACACGGACATTTTTCCATGCAAAAGCAGGGATCTGGGCGGGCAGCTGACATCCGCCGATGTCATATGTCCGCCCCCTACACGTGCGTCACGGCCGCATTACCATACGTACGCCCAGCGTTTGCATGGGAACACCCATGAAACGCGGGGCGTATGCATATGGTAATGAGCCCAAATAGCCCTTCACGCCCCTCTCCACCCCCTGTTCGGTGTGTTCACATTTCATGCGGGATTTTGCCGTACGCCCCGCTCGCACATGCGCAGAGACGCCTCTGCACATGCGCAGACACAAAACATCGGCGACACGAACGCACGCGGATATTACCGCACCAACCAGAATAAGGGCCAATGTGTGGTATATTTGACAGGAACAACCCATTAGTTATCTGTACTGAACAGCTCTTATTATTAATCACTATGCACAAATTCTTGACACTTTCTTGCATTCTTATCCTTTGAACCAGAAGAGAACAAACTTTAAATTGTTATATTATATACTTCTACATCAATAATATACGTGATTGACAAGGATCAATGGAAAATGGTCTAGTGCAAGAGCCCATGCTAGCATAAAATATCAATACATGACAATACAGGTACAGAATGTAATTTCTGTTGTTTAGCCAAGATTAAAGATTATATTATTTCGCTATCAGTACCAGACTGGTCATCCCAAAAAATGTACCTAGCCTGTAGGCACGGGGTTCTGGATTACAGGGTAGACAGTCAATAGGTCAACACCAAAAGGTCGACATGCGCAAGGTCAGCAGTGACAAAATGTAGACACAAGCAAAAGATAAACATGGAAATGGTCGACAGATGAAATGATCAACGTGATGCAAAAATGTCGGGACCTCACAATTTATCCCATTCATAGAGGTTTCCCACTTATCCAGGTTTTATTTTTATACCCTATCAAATGGACACACGCAAATACAGTATACTAAGGTTAATTATTTTTTATCAAAAGCCAATTAATCTAACAGCATGTGTTTGGATTGTGGGAAGAAAAGCAAGACAGGGAGGAACCCCATGCAAACCACATACAGATAGTGGCTTGGTCATTATTTAACCTCATGACCTCACATCTGGAAGGCATTAGTTCTAACCACTAAACCAACCATGTACAGTGGTGGATTTCCTACTAGGCATATGGGCCCCTGCCTAGGGGTGACACTTTTAGTGGGGATGGCACTGCATACTCATTTGTATGAGAGCCCTGCTAGTCCAATGGCCAGGTGAGGCCTGCAGAGTCTTATTTTTTTGTCATTACCACTTTTTTTATTTATTTTGTAACTAGTGAGGGAGGAGGGGGCCAAGGTTAGTAAATTGTGGTTGGGTTGGGGATTGAGGGTGGTGCTGCTTTGACAGACATGAGGCTTCAACGTGAAGGGGACAGTGACATTATATTGGCTAACCTATAATTTGTGCCAAGGGGTGCCCTGACCTCTAAATTCACCCCTGACCATGCTGTCTATAATTAGAGTTTAACATGTTAGTGTAATACTGAAAACAAGAAATGAAAAAGCCCCAAGGCTTCTATACCACCCATGACCAACTTAACCGTTTTTTTTTTCTTCTTCTTTACTCCACTTCATATGAAAACTCTCAAATGAGTTACCTGTATTAGAGCCCACCCACAAGGGAACAACAGAAACAACATCTTGACAAACGTGATTCCAGCTCCTACACTACATTGGTTCTTCTTGCCCGATGTTAGTCTAATACTAATCAATAAAATAAATGTGAAAAGAGGGAGCTTGTTTCTAATGGGGCCCACATAAAGGTTGACACTGCTGAGCGATCTGAGCAATGTACTGTAGATCAGATCACCGGTAGATCAGATTACCGGTGAGAACACTGACCGTAACCGGCGATCTCACTAGATGCATCTTGCATGCAGGATATTAATCACCGGGCGATAGGGAACGGGGCCGTGCATTGCTATTGCTATTGACCGTACACACGGAGCGATGTAGAGGCATTTTCTAAGCGATCTAGTCAGATCGCTTAGAAAATGCCCTGAAATCGCTCTGTGTGTAGGCCCCATATGGGGTAACAGTTGCATTAAACAAATTTAGTAGTCTACAAATTTAAACAAGATGTTACTCAATCTGCTGCAAGTTGATTGAATAATAATAGTCAAAACTGGAATAGCAAGCACAAAGTGTGCCAGCTAAATCTATGAATTTATAGATATTTATTAATAGCGTATATATCAAAATGACAGATATGAGGTAGATATGAGGTAGGAGAACATTATTTGGCTGAAGATTGTACATTTTCACAAGTTATCCTTGTTATCAACATAGAATTAGTGCTACAGATAAAAATTGTATTAAAGATTTTTTTTCTTCTGGGTTTGAAAATGTAACAAAAAAGATCCTGAAACTCTCATTGTACTGACTTTCATGTTGTAGCTCGCCTTTTAAATTGTGCCAGAATACAGTAACTTTAGGATAAAAGAGAGAGAGAAAAAGTATCGTATGGAACATTTTCAAAGGTCAAAAATCGCACACAAGTCCAACTGGCACCGGACCAACCCGAATCAAAGAAACATTAAAATAGCGCATCACTGGCTGAAACTGATGGCTCTGCAGAGGTAATGAGCTGGAGTATTTCCACAGTTTACCTAGAGATGCAAAATTCTGGTAATGTACTTGCTCTTAATTAATGTAGTGATAAGAGATTCTACACATAACCAGTGAACGAAGTGGAAATCTAGAAGTAGCGGTTTGGAAGTGAATAATAGTATTAAAAAGATAACAGTAGGAGAAGTGGTGGGATGAATTGCAGCTGTGCATATACATTCAGGAATAACGCTCATAGACTGTCCACAATAATACATGTAACAATGAAGAACCTATGCAACATGGTTTGCATTATCAGAATATAATAAAGCGAAGAGTAAGACAAGTGATTAATGCAAGTGCAAAACAGATTATACAAAAAAGACGTAGACAGGGGTAAAAGCAGACACTTGTGAATCCCATAGAAACATTTTGTTCGGGCCCCAGTGTAACCTACATGCAAAGTAAAGAATTAAATATAGAGCTAAGGGTGTGACAATGGAGGTGCTGAATGCATATCCTGTATGATACAGAAAGTAGCCCAAAACTAGGTAAATGCTGATCTAAGCAGTCAATGTACAGTACTTACACTGGAAAGAGATTATTAGGTACTCTTTACCTAGAACGGCGCCCGCGATTAGAATCGCGGGCGTCGGGGGTAAAAAATCGCGGTCATCGCGGGTAAATCGCGGGTACATAAAAATCGTGTACCCGCGATCACCGCGATTTTCCCATAGGGAACAATGTTAAAAAGCCTGATTGACCGCGATTTTACTTTAAAATGCCTCAATGCCCGCGATTTTCACATAGGAATCAATGTTAAATGGGCTACAGAGCCCAAATAGTCACAATTAACCCTTAAATGTCACCCCAATTTTTGTACGCCACCCCACGATCCACGCCAACCCGAAGCGTGGCGAGCGCAGCGAGCCCGCGAGGGGCGGCGGTACGCGTCCTCCGACCTTTTCATGCCCTACTATCCACGTCGGCGTGGAGTTGAGAATAGAATAGTGTGGCGAGCGCAGCGAGCCACCGAGCCCGAAGCGTGGCGAGCGCAGCGAGCCCCGCGAGGGGACGCGGATACCTTCACAGTTATACGCGTCCCCTCGCGGGCTTCACAGGTATCCGTGGCGAAAAGCGGACACCTGTGAAGCCCGCGAGGGGACGCGTTTACCTGTGAAGGTATCCGCGTCCCCTCGCGGGGCTCGCTGCGCTCGCCACGCTTCGGGCTCGGTGGCTCGCTACGCTCGCCACACTATTCTATTCTCAACTCCACGCCGACGTGGATAGTAGGGCATGAAAAGGTCGGAGGACGCGTACCGCTGCCCCTCGCGGGCTCGCTGCGCTCGCCACGCTTCGGGTTGGCGTGGATCGTGGGGTGGCGTACAAAAATTGGGGGGACATTTAAGGGTTAATTCTGCCTATTTGGGCTCTGTAGCCCATTTAACATTGATTCCTATGTGAAAATCGCGGGCATTGAGGCATTGAATGCAAAATCGCGGTCAATCAGGCTTTTTAACATTGTTCCCTATGGGAAAATCGCGGTGATCGCGGGCATCGCGTCGCGGCCGTTTATGTACTGCCCGCGATGTCGCGATCACCGCGATGGGCGCCGTTCTAGGTAAAGAGTACCGATTATTACATTTTGGGAGGTTCCCCTGAACTCCAAAGAAAGTAAACTACCTTCCTAGATTCCACCAGCTCCCTTAGAGAAGTATATAGACTACATTGAGGGGTGAGGTTGCAAGTCACAGTGAATTATGCCATTAAACATGATGCACACCAGAAGTGGGGATAAGAGATCTGCAGTGAGAACAGTGGCACAGACCTTTTACATAGACTTTTCCTACAGCCAACCAAATGCTGATACTGGGGTTGTGCCTTGGGGATGAGTTTAGCATGCTGGTGGTCAGGGTACCAGAAGTCGAAACACAGGCACCAGAATCTTAACATCACTGGAAATCTGCTGAAATCCTGACAGGCGGCATCCCAGTTGTAAGTAGGTCTATTATCATTAGGCTGCTGGTGGTGGTGGTGAGGGGGGGTTTAGGTTTCATCACTGGGTGGTAGTTACAGTAGGGTTAGGGGAAAGATTAGGGTTAAGATGTTAAGCACTAAAAAGGGCGGTTAAGTTTGGGGTTAGGCTGCAAAGGGGAAGGTTAGGGTTGTGGCATTAATTAGAGAGGGTTAGGGTGGAGGGCTAAGTTTAGGCATCTGATAGAGATTTTTTAGGGTTAATGTAGTATTTGGAGAAGGTAAGTATCTTACCAAGCCGATGTTGGGATGCAGCTGTCAATCTTCTGACTGCTGGCATTCCAACAGCTGGCCTTAAGGTTTCATACCTTGTGCTGGTTTCAAATGGCCTCTATAGCTGTTATAAGAGCTATCTCTATATGCATTACTTCTGTTACAGATTTTAATAAAAAGAGAATGTAAAAGATAACATTTTACATGGGGTTAGGTACGAAATCCCAACATGATCGTGAGAGTCAGAAGATCAACAGCAGAGTCCCAATGCCTAGAATCCTTAAAGATCACAAAGTATTTTTACCCTGCCCCTAAGTTTAAACTTCTCCTCCTGCAGCTTAACTCTAACTACCTTCCCTACAGCTTAACCCTAGCCCATACTTATATTTGGGATCTGTCCCACTGTCGGCCATCTGATTGGTGGGATTCCAACTGCCAGTATTTTGTCGACATCCTTTTATGCATGATGGGTTCTATGGAGAAAGGAATAGACAGTGCAAATACTTGTTGTAAAGGTTCATGATAAATCAGGTATGAGGTAAATAAAACCCCTCTACTTTTATCACTAAGTTTTTCTTTATACAAAAGCATTGAATTCACATCTGGTTTGTTATGGGATACATGTAATTATGCACAGGAAATTACTTGATCATTGTGTACAATAAACTAGTATATCTATTGTCAGTGCTGAATTTCCTTTTAGGCAAGTGAGGCGTGTTACCATTGGGCCTAGGGGAAACCTCACCCCTAAATCTGCCCTATCTATTGCGCTTATATTTTTCTGAAACTTGAACGTAAGAAGCTATTCTTACTAGAGATAAGCGGTTCGGGTGTGTGATTGTTCGGCCTCCAAGCAGCATTGTCCAAGCTGTGCATTAAAAACAAATTCTAAAAATTGTAATCAAATCTTCTCGTCTTTATTCATTCTTTGTGTGTAAAGCACCCATAGTATTGTATATACTGTCAGAAGGTGGGTGTGTGATTGTTCGGCCTCCAAGCAGCATTGTACAAGCTATGTCCTCAAAAACAAGAAATTATTTAAGTTTAATTTGAAAGTGGAGAACAAACAGCTTGGACCAAATACTCCCGCACCAGCTGCTGCCATCATTCATGGTGACGAATATGGTATTACTACTAATACTAACGCTGTCGCTGGTTTGTGTTCAACTGTCCAATGTGTATGTCATTTTTTACAAGCTAAGGGTGCGTGGGTGGGCCCAGGGACAATTCCATCTTGCATCTTTTTTTTGCCATTATCTGCTTTTTGAGGCCTACTTTTTCAAACTGCCATCCTTTCTGCCACTGCAGTGCCACTCCTAGATGAGCCACGTGTTTGTGCCGCACACTTGTGTGGCTTAGCATAGTTATCCAGCTACCTCAGTGCAACCTTTTGCCCTAAAAACAATATTGTGAGGTGTAAAGTGGTCAAAATTGTCTGGAAAGGGCTGGACATTAATGTTATTGAGGTTAATATTACTCTACCAGCTATACCCCTATTTATACTGTATTTTTCAACACACCCTGTACGTTACCTTGTAATTTGTTTTTTGTTTGCTATGTACGGCGCTGCGGACACTTTGTGGCACCTTATTAATAAACGTACTACTACTACTACTCTAGGGAAAAAAACGCAAAAATTACGTGATTTGGGCTTTTTTTGACCATTCTTTAACAAAATCCAAATCCAAAGCTTTTCACCGCCGCTCGACAAAGCCAAATCCAAATCTCGGTGACGAATCCAATTCCAAATCTTCGGCGCTCATCCCTAATTCCTACAACCTCAACAATATAGATATTTCTTCAATGGTACAATCATTTGTAGACAGATTTATGTTTGGTATTTCCTGAAATGACATTTTAACATTATGCTCAATGACAACAAGCTCATTAAATTTTTGTTATTCTCTTTAATCTGGTTACATTAACTCAGTGCCCTTTTCTATTTTTCATCCTGGAATCCCAACAATGGCAGCTTTCCAGCAGTGTGCAGCTAGCATCTCATACGCTACTATGCTTGTCATAAAGATTGCTTCAGCTAGTCATGTAGAAAACTGATTTTACTATGATTTTTCAAGCATATTTAGCAGACTGCTGCCTGAATGTTTAGGTATGGATTGCTTATCTCTTAAACCTATTTCTGTCTCTCATCTTTTACCCAATGGAAATTTGGATAAAGAAGACATACAGTAATAGCAGAGACTGTCTTTATTTACCTTAAAATATAATTAGCATTTGTAGAATGGATGTAATCGAGATGCATTAGTATATAATGACAGTGTGAATCAGAAATCAAGAGGTTTTACAGTACGAGAAGTTATTTGTTGCAGTACCTACACTCTAGGCAAGATTCTGGTTTGTAGCCCACCTCCCTCAAACAATCCATACCACTATAATTTTGCTGCTGATTGCAGGCTGCATCGCTAGAACGTGCACAGTCTACAGATAAATGGTCAGTTGCTGACTGCCCACATACAGAGGGTGAAACCATTTTGTGTGTCCAAAGATTTTTTATCCTATCAAAGAACATGAAAGGGACTTCAGGAGTTCTGGCAGGTCTGAGTGATGTCACAAGGCCACTCGGTAGTTGTGCAATGCTTCTCTGGGAAGGTTTCGGATGACCAGAAAATCATGGGTGGAACAGTTTGTTACAGACAGATCTGGTATTCCACAGGAGAGAGGGACAGATTTAAAGGGAGCGTTGTGATATTATCAGGGTTGCTGTAGCATGGAGGTGAGATTGATTTGGCACAGGGTGGTGAAGAGAGCATTGGGATGGGGTGACAGGCAGCAGCACCAGCAGCATGGTCTGTGTGGGGGCCCTTCCCCTTTTTTCTTGTCCTCCCCGCTGGTCCTGTCGTTCAGCAGCGTTGCCCTTCCCCTCTTCCCTCCCTGTAAGTGAAGGCAGAGCAGTCTGCAGCTCTTCCCACCCTTCTCTACTATCCTCCCCATACTTCATAGCAGCAGGCCAGGAGCCTAGACAATCCTGATGCTCTGCTACTGAGCATGGTGCATGAGTAGCAGCCATAAAGCTAGCCACACCAGCACAATGTCACTGCATGTATGTGATGTGTGCTAGGCAGTCGGGCTGTAACATGTAAATGTTTGCTGGGGGGTGGTGGGGTGATAGGTAAATGTGTGCTGGGGAGGGGGATATGTGTGATGTGTGCTGGGTAATGTGTGTTTGGGAGGGGAAGGTGATGTGTTAATTCAGGGGTGTCAAACTCAAATTCATCGGGGGCCACATCAGCAGTTTGGTCACCCTTTAAAGGGCCAGTTGTATCTGTAGGACTATGTGTCCACTCTTTATTATCATAAATTATTGTCACTGCATTCAATTATTACTGTTTTTTGTAATAATGTAAGTAATAACTAGCTGCTTGGATTTTGAGAAAGATGGAAATGGTCACATAGCTATCCTAACACGTCTTAAGTGGCTCAGTCGACCTGAACACTGTTTGGCCTTGAAGTCAAGTTAGGAGGAGAGCAAGGCCTGGTGTGTAAACGTCACCCTCAGTGACAGATCCCCATGTACAGCGGCCAGCCCGAGCTTGACACTACTAACCTATTCCAGTCAGCCGCCTCGCACACACGGTTACCACATGGAATCCAGCAGTAGTAGCGACCAATCACATACTTCCATTGCTCCCATCCGCTACTACCAGCGCGGATCGCCAGCTGCATGACGTCCCAGCATTTCCCCGCAGCTCCGGCTACGTGAGCTGATTGAAGGGAGAGTGACGTCACACAAGTTCCACAACTCCATCTGGATGCACGCCCTGATTGGCTGCTACTCCATGCAGTAGTAGTGCAAGCTGTCAGACATGCGGCATGATGTAGGAGTCACAGAGCTTCTGGTAGCTCTCATGCATCTCATGGGACACACTGCCCCTGCGTGCTATCTCCTCAGCAGACTGCAGGCCAGGATCTCAAAAAAAGAAGCGAGAATAAAAGGTGAAGGCTGGCGGCGGCTGCGCGGGCCACATGACGAGGTCTGGCGGGCCGGATTTGGCCCGCGGGCCTTGTATTTGACACCCGTGTGTTAATTTGTACTGGGGAGGGGAAGGGGACATGTTTATTTGTACTGGGGGGAAGTGCCATATTAATGCGTGCTTGGGAGATGGAGAGGGGAGGGACATTTTAATGTGTCCTGGGTGGCTTAAACTGACTGTGTGCTGGGATGGGAGGGTTAGCATCATATTAGAAATAGTATTCATGTTTGCCTGTTTTAGCCCGATTTTTAAAGGGTAAAATGCACCATGCCCCTCTAGTAGCACCATGCTAAAATAGCCTGCCTGTCTGTCTCTGGGCCCTGTGAATAGATGCCATGCACATTCGCACGGCATCTATTCACATTCACAAGTGTGCTTGGGGGAAGACCAGCATCCCCACAGCACCCCCAGTGGTGACATTGGTGGGTCCGGTCTGCCTCCAACTGTGACTATAATGGGCCCGGCCCGAACACCTCACCCTGTACCCCAGCACCCTGCCCTGAGTTTTAGGAGGGTGCAACATTTATAGTTCTAGTCCATTGGGACTGCCGTTAAAGTCCATTGGTACTGCAGCATAAGTCGAGTAATACTGCCGTTAAATTCCATTGGTTCTGCTGCATAAGTTAAATACAGTGATATGCTGCTTAAGTCCAGTCCAGTGGGACTGCTGATAAAGTCCATTGGTACTGCTACTAAAGTCGAGTCCAGGGATACTATTACATAAGCCCAGTCCAGTCGTACTGCTTATAAAGTCCATTGGTACTGCTGTTAAAGTCCAGTGATACTGCCATTCAAGTTCATTGGTACAGCCAAATAAGTCCGGTGGTACTTCCGTTAAAGTCCAGTGATACTGCTGCAGTTCCAGTCCAGTGATAGTGTTCTATATAAGTGCAGTCCAATGGTACTGCTGTCAAAGTCCAGTGGTACTGCCATTGTCCAGTCCAGTGATACTGGTGCATAAATCCACTCCATTCCACTGTTTAGTTGATTTAATGTGATTCTCTGCAATCTTGAAGAAGAGTTATATTTATAGAAAGCATTATGTAACTGTTTTTGAACAGTTACTTATTTCCAAAACTGATTATCATACCAGCATACTGTACATCCTGCCATGATATTTCTGCGTAGGGGTGTTTGCAAGTATAAACATGGTTTCAAAGTTCTGAAACTGTTTTATGGTTGATCTTGAACTGTTTAAATATCCACACTCTCTAGTCCTCAACAAATGACCAAAGAGTGAATGAGTGTACTTGCCTTTTGAATCCATTGAGTCCTATGGATTTGTTTCTGTTTTATGAACTAGTAATTCTATTTATGTATGTGAATTTGTGAACACCATTGTTATTATAGGCATTGTGATAATTTGACATACTAAAATCCATTCGGAAAATTCTGTCTTTTTGTAATTAAATTAAAGTCATGTGTCAGATAGTATTGGTTTTAACAAGTCTATATCAAATGCCTCCCTTCACCCCCACTAAATGTGTGTTATAGAATGCTTTGATGGCATCAAACTAACATGCATCTACAACCTCTTCATTTCAAACAACTTCAACTTTTTGGCTATAACCGAAACATGGTTCCCACAGTCAGACACATCCTCCCCTGCAGCCCTGTCACACAGTGGTCTCCACTTCACGCACACCTCTAGGCATGGTGACAGTAGAGGAGGTGGGGTTGGAATATTACTATCCCAATCCTTAACATACACAGTTCTTCCACAGGTTCCAATACTCACATTCACATCATTTGAAGTACATTCTATCAGAACTTACACTCCTTTCTCATTGTGTGTTGCAGCTATTTATCGCCCACCTGGGCAACCCACACAATTTTTGGAAGATTTTTCTGCCTGGCTCCATCACTTCCTTTCATCTGACTCAACCATCATCATGGGTGACTTCAACATTGCTATTGATAGCCAAAAATCTACTGCTCATGCCTCCAAACTACTCTCTCTAACCTCCTCTCTCGGCCCCTCTCAATGGACTGACTTCTCTACTCATCGGGAGGGCCACTGCCTTGATCTTGTTTTTATGAAGCTGTGCCCAGTGTCTGAATTCACCAATACTCATATCCCTCTCTCAGATCACAACCTTATCACCTGCATGCTCTCCTTTGTTACTTTAAACTCTAAGATACTGAAATCCCTCAATCCACCTCTAGAAAATTATATTAATTTTATCTGCAACAACAGCTTGCTCCTATTTCTGCATTCACTACTCCTGAGATGGTGGTATCACATCTAAACCTAACTCTCAATACAGCCCTGGATGATTTGGCTCCAGTTACCACACTCCACGTAGGTCTAGACACCAACCGTGGCACTCTAAACTAACAAGACACCTACAAAATCTCTCCCCGAAAGGTGAACGCAAATGGTGTAAATCTCGCAGTCCAATGGATTTCCTCATACAGATGGAGCTTATCTGATCCTTGGCCGGAGATCGTCAGCATGTCTCCGCTGGTGATCGCCGGTGCAGAGGCGCTCCGTCTGACTGGGACGCCCTTGCATCTCAAATGCACGTGCGTCCTAGTTTCAGGATGGGGCCACTGTGGGTCCCTGCCCGTCTCCACGTCAGGGAGATGGGCAGGGATAGGGGGATGGCAGGGTGGCGAGGGGCACCGGGGGAGGCATCCGGGGAGGTGGCGGGCGGCGGAGAAAGCTCCGTAGACACTGAGTGCGCGCGTCTCGTGCACACGCACCCCTGGCAAGAGCCGGTCGCTGGCGGGGGCCATCTGTATATAAGACTATCTACCAGTCCTATAGTTATGCCCTGGAAACTGCCAAACAAACATATTTTCAAACTCTCATTTCTGCTCAAACTTCTAACCTAAAACGTGTTTTACATACATTTAAATCACTTGTCAACCCTCCCTTGCCCAAGATCCATGCACAAGATCTTGCTTCCTACTTCAGGGATTGACAAGATCAGAGATGAATTGGTATGCTCCGACTCAGTTGGTGATCTGCTCAATTCCCTACCTGAGCCCTCTGACGCATTTACTTCATTTGACCCCACAAATGACGATGAAGTATCTGCACTTTTCCTCCCACTCTACAACCGCATATCTCATCTATCTTCCTTAGGCCATGGCTCAGGATGGCTAGCCATGGCTATCTTATTGTTCTCAGCTGCAATACAATACATAGAACAATATAGTAGGGGATTAGCAGAGTAATCCAATTACTCACTTAATACTATTATAGAGATAGATGGCAGTGGCTCCATCTATATCTCTCCTTTTGACCCTATACCCTCACAAATATGTAAATCTCTGTTCCTTTTGCTCATCCCAACCTTAACTAAAATCTGTAACCTCTCTCTACTGGTGTCTTTCATTGATTGTTCAAACACACAGTTATTACTCCGATTCTGAAAAAAACTGAATTCTGACCCAAGCTGTCTCTCAAACTACCGTCCCATCTCTTAACTTCCATGCAGCTCTAAACTACTTGAAAGACTTGCCTACATTCGCCTCACACACTTTCTTAACTCTCACAACTTATTGGACCCGCCTCAGTCAGGCTTTTGTTCCCAACCCTCCACAGAGACAACACTGACTAAAGTGGTAAATGATCTGGTCGCTGCTAAGTCTAAAGGCCACTATTTACTACTAATTCTTCTAGATCTCTCTGCTGCTTTTGACACTTTTGGCCACACACTTCGGTACTTGTTTAGTTTCACGGCGGCCGATATATCGGATCTGATATCGGCCGATATATTGGATGCGATCCGATGAGATTTTTTACCTGTTCATAACCCCACTATCAACTACGCATGGAGTTGATTTTATATAGTGTGGCGAGTGTAGTAATTCGCGTCCCCTCGCCACTCTTCGGGCTCGTTGGCTCGCTGCGGTCGCCACACTATATATAATCGACTCCATGCATAGTGGATAGTGGGGTTATGAACAGGTAAGAAATCGCATCAGATCGCATCCAATATATATCGGCCGATATCGCATCTGATATATCGGCCGCCGTGAAACTAAACAAGTACCCACACTTCTCATGCAGACACTACAATCCCTAGGTCTTAAAGATACAGCCCTTTCTTGGTTCTCATCCTACCTATCTAACCACTCCTTTAGTGTTTGTTTCTCTGACTCTACCTCCTCATCACTACCTCTTTCAGTTGGCGTACCTCAGGGTTCAGTTTTCGGTCCTCTGCTTTTCTCAATCTATACCTCATCTCTTGGCAAACTAATCAACTCTTTTTGATTTCAATATCATCTGTATGCGAATCAGCATACCTATCTTCAGCTCTACCTATCCTCCCTGGACCCGTCCCCATCTGTATTGAGCCGTGACTTTGCATGCCTTTCTGCTGTTTCATCCTGGATGCCATCTCACCCCCTCAAACTTAATATTTCTAAAACAGAATTAATTATATTTCCACCAATAAATAGTAGTTACCAACCAGGAGGGATAAAGAGGGGTGTAGTGGGTCGCACAAGACACAATAATACAGAAAGTGGACCCCCTGAATTATGGTATTCTGAATTTTATTCAGACGTACGGGGGTGTGCTACCTCGGACATGGGAGTTAACAGGAAATGAGAAAAAGAAAAGAAGATGTCCTGTATCGGTGCACCAAGATAAGAAATAAAATATAACTTTTATTATTCTCTTTTAAGAACTGCAAGATAAAATTACATATAATAACAAACAAGAGTGGGGTGTAACACACTTTAAAACCAAGGTGGCAGGCAGACGCTTGTAGTAGGGTATAGTGTATGTACTGATTTCACTTAGAACGGTGTGCTCTTGGTCCGTACAGAATTAACTGACAGACCCACTATTGATACTGGTAATATGAGCGGGTTAATAAACCTCTTTAACCTGTCCTGTAAGTTCAAGTATTGAATGTTGTTGTCATGGTTATCATCTAAGCGTGTGTCCATAGGTGGGCGCGTCTATGGCGTGCGTCCGTCCTTGTCCGCTCGCATATGACTGGGCATTGGCACGCAACCAATGACGATCGGTAACCATGCCAACCTCAAACAACACGCTTAGATGATAACCATGACAACAACATTCAGTACTTGAACTTACAGGACACCGTACGGGGGCCCGCCGAGCAGCGGGTCACACTATAGGACTGCACTTCCCGCCGGACTTCCAGGGGGCGCGTCCTTCCAGACGCACTACGATTGGAGCATACCACAGTACTAATGGTATATAAACCCTTGTAATCACTCAGGCAGGTTGGCCCTGAGGAAGCTGAAATCTGTGAAGCGTGTGCCGGCTAGCGGTGCGCGGGCAGATGTTTGTAGTTGTTTATTATTTTTCATATTGATGTGTTATTTGTTGAACTAGTGCCCTACCGCTATAGCCCTTCTAAGGGCGTTCACTGCAGCCAGCTAGGTCCTTTTGGAGGCGACTCCATGGGACTAGCACAGTGAAATTACCCAGGCGGCACCTCTATCTAGCACACGGACTCCCCTATTAGGCAGGCATTTTAGCCGATGGGAGATCACGTTTCTATCTGATTGAGTGTGTCCACAGTGGTCGAACAGTACTAGGGACAGTGGCTTAAAAAGGGATTATACACTATATAAATCAAGTGTATGTTAATCCCCCGCCATCCTGTCACTACGTTCCCACTGATGCTTTAATCCAGCTGGCACAAGCGATATTGCGGTAATCAGAGCATCTATTAAAGAGGTTTATTAACCCGCTCATATTACCAGTATCAATAGTGGGTCTGTCAGTTAATTCTGTACGGACCAAGAGCACACCGTTCTAAGTGAAATCAGTACATACACTATACCCTACTACAAGCGTCTGCCTGCCACCTTGGTTTTAAAGTGTGTTACACCCCACCCTTGTTTGTTATTATATGTAATTTTATCTCGCAGTTCTTAAAAGAGAATAATAAAAGTTATATTTTATTTCTTATCTTGGTGCACCGATACAGGACATCTTCTTTTCTTTTTCTCATTTCGTAGTTACCAACCAGACATCATTATTGCTGTTGAGAATATGACAATTACTCCTACCTCTCAAGCTCGCTGCCTAGGTGTTATCCTTGACCTTACCTTACACAAGACACTGCAAAAACTTTAATCCATGCTCTCATCATCTCACGCATTGATTATTGCAATAGTCTCCTTTTTGGCCTTCCCTAATACAGACTCTCACCACTACAGTCCATCATAAATGCAGCTGCGAGTCTAATCTTCCTAGCCAGACAGTCATTGTCTGCAAAGCTACTCTGTCAGTCACTTCATTGCTTACCTGTATTCTACCGTATTCAATAAAAATTATTTTACTTACACACAAAGCCATAAATCAAACTACACCAACATCTACACTCCTCACAAGCTTCTACGTCTCTCATCCACACTCTTCACTAGCTCCCATTCCCGATTGCAGGACTTTCTTCGGGCTTCACCCACTCTGTGGAATGCCCTCCCAAGCACAAAGACTCTCTTCCAGTCACCAAACTTATATGCGTTCCCTGAAAACTCACCTCTTCAGGCAAGCTTATCAAATTCCAGATTCAGCCACTTAACCTCCATATACCATTCCTATCTAATCACATCCCCACTGTACAGTCCACACATATCCACTCTCTTTTTCACATTTTCCATCCTCCTGACCCATGACCAAACTGCTGGGTCATCGTATCATACAGCACACCAGGAACCTTTGCATTCTGGTGGAATTAATGCAATAAAGCAGGGATGGGGGCTTTCAGCCCTCTGATATTTGTGGGACTGCACACCCCAGCATTCCTTGTTACAGTTTTGCTATGTGGCCATGCTACAACTGTTGCAAGGCATGCTGGGATGTGTGGTTCAGCAGCGGCTGGTGGCTGAAAGTTCCCCATCCCTGCAATAAAGAATACAGTATCTATCCTTATGTATCAATGCCTTTTTCCCTATAGATTGTTGTAAGCTTGCGAGCAGGGCCCTCCTACCTTTTGACTGTCTGTAAACACCCTGTTTGTTTTCTCCTTTGTAAAGCCCAATGGAATATGCTGCGTTATATAAGAAACTGTTAACAAATAAAATAAATCTATGCAGGAAATTGGTTTAGAGTAATGCTGGGTATACATTATGCGGGAGTCAGTGGGTGTGTACCCCCGATATGTCTTTGTGTTTAGGCAGTCATTAGGCCGCCCTTGCACTTTACGCAGGGGCCACAAGTGACTGAATCCCAATTGGGCAGGCACATGTAAATGTCTGCACAGTTATTTAGTCAGGCACAAGATATGGGCACGATGATCATAAATGTTTGTACGATGTCTGTATGATTTAGTAAGGTTGTTATCCCTCTTAAGGACAGTCTAGGTATAAGATAAGAAATCTAGTAAAATCTGTTGCAAAATATCATATCCAAGGTGACACTGATCATATTGGAAGGCATATTACTGAATGGATAAACCAGAGTATAATTGTGTGTTACAATAGGTTTTTAGAATTAATAATGTCAGTATCACATATTTTATAGCAAACAGACTCAAAGATGTTCAAGTCAATATGTAATATATTCTAAAATATGTAAATCTGATTTCTAAAAGACAAATAACAGGAAAACTATTTCTATATTCATGTAGTTATTAAACCTATTGACCATTGGAATAAAGCAGCAAGCATTTTTAATTCCGCTAGTCCCGGACATCATTTTAAGTAATGTTTGAAGGAGATAATCGGATTATATGATTGCCAGAGGCCTATGGGACTTGTTTGGGTTCCCATTTAGCCTAAAACCACAGTCAGCTGTTAGTAAGCACACTAGTCATGTTAATTATTAGAAATAGAGGCTAATAGATGTGTGTTCTTTTCCCACATATAAATGGCCAAGGGCTAAATACAACTGACCTTTTGTAAACCAAATAATGATGGTGCCAAACACAATGCTGATTCACATGAAAAGAGTCAATTAATGAAATCTTAAAGTCAGTAAATAAATGCTCAGAAAAAAGTAAGGTGATTCTAATTTATATTTACAAATTTGTTATCAGTATACACCATATGTTCAATGTGCGGAATGCATCCATGCACAGGTTATTAGTATTTCCGCCTAGTGGGATATGACTGCAGTGTGACTAATGCTGGTGCACTGGTGGTAACGGTTAGAGTTAATGTACTTTTCTTGGTATTTGACTTTTCATTGTATATTGCAACAGAGACAAATAGCCCCTACAGTGTTATCAGATCCACACACATCCTTGGCTGTTGCGCTTGTAAACTATTAAAATAATATATGCAAAGAGGTGTTTTAGGTCAAACCTCACAGAGTTGTGACTAAAGGTCCATACACACAATTATGCCCATTGTGTATGGTGCATGATGATGGGGAAAATAGCTGGCTGAAAACGCTCAGTGCATACACACTGAGCATTTTTCCATCTGCCCAGCGATTTTTCCAGTGTCACTTTTATTTCCTAATCTACCCTTGACAATACTACATTGCCAGATGCCCTTAGCAGGAAACATAATCAGGCTGAAGCGATACTGTGGACTGTGCAATGCAATTTCTGACCAACATCGTTCGGATGTGAATTTGTATCCTTGCAAGTGAACCAGATCCACCTTGTGAATGGTGCTACGCCGCTCCACTATTTTCAAGGTGCATATATTTGCACTGGCTGTGAATGGATGTTTTACATAAACATCCATTTGCATGCCACTGGGACCCTCCCACATCTTTTGATGGACAGCACGTGGCCATGCGAACAGAATAAGGTCCTGTGTGTCATGCGAATAAGGTCCTGTGTGTCTTTTTTATATGATGCACTATTTTATATATAGTTTCCTTGGCCACTGAATATATGGTCCTCAATGTTGCTCATTTCTTTGTGCTTCTTCAAAAGAGCTTAAACAGCAAATCTAGAGACCCAAGCCTACTTTTAAATCTTTGCCTGGAGGGACCATTCTGATGCAATATAACTACCTTGTGTTATGTTGCTGTGCTCATGAAAATGTCTTCCACATCCTCAAGTTAGGCTGATCCTCACTATTTAAAGCATACTATACACCTGTTTCTGTTTCAGTTACTGACTGTGTTTCAACCTACATATTGAAATGATGATCATTGTCACCTGTTTGGTATGATTATTAAATGATTAACAATTGACTATAATCCTACAAACTCCCTCACCTTGTGGAATTGTGCCTAGAAGAATTGATGCTGTTTAGATGGCAACGGGTGGTCGCATCAAATATTGATATTCTCTTCTGTTCATTTAATTTGCATTTTAGTTGACAAAAAACAAACTTAACATTTCTAATTTTAAAGCATTCTTTTTTTGCTGCATTTTATTCCATACAGCCTAAACATTTACAAAGTACTTTAATGCATTTATTTAATACTTTAATGCATTTACATTAGCAAGTTGTTTTTGTGTCTGGTCATTGCTAATGATAAATACAATAGTTGCATTTATTTTGTGAACTGCAATTAAAAATAGATGCAAATATACAATAAAAAACTAAAATCAAATGGGAACTGCTTCCTTGCTTTGTAAATGCAATATTCACTCTATTGTTTTACATAATATCAGTGGAAGGACTCAAAAGGCACTCAATCAATCAGAAGACACCATTTTTCAGTGTCATGTATATATTACTCTAGGGCAGGCATTCCCAACCACGGTCCTCAAGGCACAGCAACAGTGCAGGTTTAGTGATATCCAGGCTTCAGCACAGATGGTTTAATCAGAATCCCTCAGATACTAATTAAGTCACCTGTGCTCAAGTCTGAATATCTACAAAACCTGCACTGTTGGTGTGCCTTGAGGACCGAGGTTGGGAATGCCTGCTCTAGGGTCAAGCACCTACAAGGTGTGTATACTGCTATTGTCACACACATTGGGCCAGTTTAAGACCTGCTCGCTGGGCTGCGATTGATCGGAGTACAGCAAGCAGGAAACCGCCACCACCATGCCTGCAAAATTCCACCTTACTAATGAGTTTGGATTGCATGTGCATGGATGTGTATGGGTATACCACTATTTGCATACAGCTGCTTAGAGGAAAAAACATTTGAATCTTCTCCCTGGTGCCTACAGCTGCTGCGAAGCCCTGGACACACTCAGAGGCTGCAAGCAAAACAGCCACTTCTGGGCAGGCACTGACGTCATGTTCCCACCCCTAGCAAGCGTAAACATGCTTGCATTTAGCCAGACACCACCATTGTTTCATTGGGTGTCCCCACCAAGTGCTAGTGGCCCCCCTCCCACATGCCCACTCCTAGAATGTGAGCTCCTTGCCAATAGAACAATTTGCCCAAGGCCCTTACAGCCGGGCCTAGCACGTGCGTATTGCGGCCAATGCGCAATACCACTAAAAACATCAGCCAGTGTCCAAAATCAGACCAGTGCAAACATGTCTCAATTGGGCCCATTGATACATATTGTATGCAACTGTGTTGATGGCTGGCGAAATTGCATTCACAACTTCATGTCCGGAATTCCATTCCCAACGCTGCTCTCATGCGCCACTTACCGACATTTTGATTTATTCTGTGCCACAGAAAGGCAGCTGGTACACTCTGATGTTACTGGCATGATGTCTCTGTGTCACAGTCCTGTATGACTGCCTTCCACCCAGAGCCCATCACAATGTTCCAAGGACATGGCCGCCACTATGACACCCAGGATCCCCTGACCTCTGGACATCTGTCAACTGACTCCAGCCTAGTCACACAGTTCAGCTAATCCCATGTGTACTTCCTGGTTCTGTGTGTGCTGCTGCTGCTGCTGCAAGCTGCAGCCAATCAGAATCCTTCTGGTGGGGTTATAAGCCAGCCTCCCAGAATTTTCCTTGCCTTGTACAATTTGTCAGTTTCCTTGCAAGTTCTTTAGCGTCAACTCCCAAAGCTCCAGCCTTGCTTCAGAGATCTGCATACTTGTGTCCTGCTGTACCTGCTTCCCTGGTTATTCCACTGCCTCCAGAGCATAGGCAAATCTAGGGGGTGGTCCGGGGGTGCACAGGACCACCCATTAGCCTATTTTGTAGCTGAGGGATGGGGCTTTCCAACGAGCCCAGCCCCTTGACTCTAGCCCCCTGGGAACCGGAGATACTGCCGGGCAAACCTGGAACGTTTTCCCTATAGGATAACATGGGACCCGCTCATTCCGACCCCCACCCAGTTCCAACGGCTGCCAGTTCCCCCATTCGGCATCACTGAAGCTCGAGGTTGATCTCAGTCGAACCCAAATCGCTGGGCCTTCAATCTGATACCAGGCTGGATCCATATGGGTTAATTGGTTCCAGGAATATTGAGGTTAAACCGATTTTTTCATTTCTTAAATGTAATTTCATTACTGTTTATGTTCTTTAAAGGCAGATTTCTCTGGAACCAAACAGCCCAGTTTCACGGGACCAAAATCATTCGAAGCCAACTCAAAAGTTCTTCAATATGATAATGGTCTCATGTAAATGGGTCAGTTGGTTCCGAAGATATAGCTGGTTGGTTAAAGGGGAGTAGGGAGAGGGGAGTGGTTGTCTCTCCCCCTCACACCAGAAAATGCAGGGACTAGGCAGTATATAAGGGGACAGCCTGGGAATGTCCCTGCATGATCCTGGGACCATATTCCCGGGTAAATCCCTGCATTTTCTGTTGTGAAAGGGGTATTATTTCAAACAGCCGTGACCTGCAGTGCTCTGAATACAGCCGGGCAGCCCCCTGCTCTCTGCCCAGCTGTCAATGACTGTCACCCCTGCAGCTGCCACTCCAATTCTTCTCCCTGCTTTCACCCCAGCCCGCCCCCCCCCTTTAATCATGTGGTGCTGGCGCCCAGCGTGCTCCCCCGACGTCACGCACAACAACAGTGCGCACAATATTTCAAATGTCCACTCGGCTAGAGGGGACACCAGGAGGGGAGTGGGAGCGTGCTCTGCGCTGCGCTCTGCTCCTCTCCCCATAGAAGCAGCTGCACCGCTCTCCATCTCTCCCTGCAGCAGCAGCAAAGGCTCATATAAAAATTGACAGTAAGTGGCACTTTTGGGGGCATTGCTTAAGTGGCGGTATGTGGGGGCATTACGCATAATGTATGGCTTAATGTGTAAGGGGCATTACGGTGTGCAGCATTATGTGTAAGCGGCATTATGTGTGCAGCATCATGTGTAAGGGACATTATGTGTTCAGCATCATGTGTAATGGGTACTATGGTGCGCTGCATCATGTGTAATGGGTACTATGGTGTGCGGCATCATGTGTAATGGGTACTATGGTGTGCAGCATCATGTGTAATGGGTACTATGGTGTGTGGCATCATGCGTAATGGGTACTATGGTGCGCGGCATCATGTGTAATGGGTACTATGGTGTGCGGCATCATGTGTAATGGGTACTATGGTGTGCAGCATCATGTGTAATGGGTACTATGGTGTGCGGCATCATATGTAATGGGTACTATGGTGCCATCAAGCAAGAACCCCCTAGCAATAAGCACGTAGGTAAGCAGCACTTATGTGGCAAATATGTAATGGGCATTACGGTTTGTTATATAGTATGTAATGGGCATCATAATGTGTGGCCCAATGTGTAATGGGCATTATGGTGTGTGGCCTTATGTGTAATTGGGATTACGGCGTGTGGCTTTATGTGTAATGGGTATTACGAGGTTTGCTAAAATGTGTAATGGGCATTACTCTGTATGGTCTAAAGTGTAATACCACACCCCTTTTTGTGATGCCATGCCTCCTTCCCATGAGGTCACGCCCCCTTTTTGCCGCGTGGCTACGCTGCGCAAAGGTCCCCCTACTATTGTGTCTAGATCTGGGACCACCCATTACCATAATTCTAGATTCGCCTATGCTCCAAAGTATTCCATTAATACCAACTCCAGTGTGTTCCTGTCTTCTGCACCCAGGAGTACTACACAGGCTCTTTTACTGAACTAATTTGAGCATCTACCACTATCTGTATCTACACAGGCTCTGCATATAATTGTCTCCTGAACTGCACCACTGTTTCCGTGACACATCATTTGCACCCAGATCTGAATACGTAGAGCTGGGTGAGACTTTTTTTTGTTTACATGCTTGTCTAATGCAAAAAAGCAGAGCCGGCCTTAGGCATAGGCCAACTAGGCAACTGCCTAGGGCATTTGGAATGCCTAGGGGCATCAGCAGCTTCTGCTGATTAAAATGATATGCAGCATGCCTATATTCTGTGTGTGAGTGAGGCTGTATCTGCATATGAAATAGTGTATTCATGGAAATTACTGTAACATAGCATTCCGTATGCAGGTACAGCCACAGTCGCACACAGAATATAGGCATGCTGCATATCATTTTACTCATCAGAAGCTCCTTGTGTGTGCTGGTCATAACATTGCAGATAAGATGAATTTTCAGCTAAAAAGGCACCGAATGGGTGCGCTGGTTCTATTTAAAATATTGCAGGTAGGGACACCAAAATGATGACTGCTATGATGAGGGTTGATGGTGCTGGGTAAGGGGAGCAGGGTCAGAGACGGAACTAGTGGCGGTGCTAGGGGGCAACAGTCAAAATCTTGCCTAGGGCGTAATTTAGGCTAGGGCCAGCTCTGCAAAAAAGACACTTGCATATAAGTCTGCAATAGCCCAAAATCACAGCTTTTATGGACAACCCAAAGGGCCTTTTTGTTAAAGAGAAATTAATGTAAAAATAAAATACTTGTGTTACAAAATAAAAGACAAGTAATGCCAAGGGGAAGGATATAGTTTTTGTGCAAAAAAAGATCATCAGCGAGTAGAAAAGTAGAGAAATCAGTTCCTGTGGAGTATAAATAATGAAGCCTATTAACATCATAAAAGGATGTGTTGTTGTAATTGGTAGAGCATTTCATAGAAGCATTGAACAGGAAAGAGAATTCCTTATGAGATGCACATTGCAAGAAGCATAGACCGCTAAGGCAGCAAATAGAATTAATTATGTGCATGAAGGTGAATTACTTTGCAAAAGATAAACAAACTTCTCCAGCAATAAGGGAGGCCCAAGAACATACTGTAAAAACCACATTGCATCTAGGGATGCTCAGTTTGCAGGGGTTTCCTAATATGGTTCTTTCAAAGCTACAATGTCTAAATCTATGTAAATTAAATTTACCAGATCATGTGGGAAGGAAGAATGCAAGAACAAAGGGCCTGGTTTAGCATGGATTGGTATGATAAGCTGTTCGTAGGAGCAGAGCCGGCGCCACCACTAGGCAGCCTTAGGCATTTACCTAGGGTGACGGCCACTGGAGGGTGGCCACTTGGAGCAGCCCCCCCTCCCCCGGATCAGGTGAGCGGCCCCGCCGCCTGCCTGCACCCCCCCCCCAACCCTGTCCGTCTCCCTGAGGCGGAGACGGACAGGGTTCCCGTCGCCCTGCCAACGGAGATTGAGACGCACATGCGCGTGAGATGCACGCGGGTCTCAGTCAGATGGTTAGCGAGGCTGCTGACGTTCTGGCGATTCGCCAGCAAAGAAGAAGCCTGCCCCATCTGTACCATCTCCTGCCTGCATACCACCTCCTGTGCATACCAACTCCTGCCTGCATATTACCTCCTGTCTGCACACCACCTCCTGTGCATACCAACTCCTGCCTACATTCCACCTCCTGCCTGCATATTACCTCCTGCCTTTATATTACCTCCTGCCTGCATACCACCTCGTGTGCATACCACCTCCTGCCTGCACACCACCTCCTGCCTGCATATTACCTCGTATTTGCATACCACCTCCTGTGCATTCCAACTCCTGTCTGACTACCACCTCCTGCCTGCATATTACCTTCTGCCTGCATATTACCTCCTGTCTTCATACCACCTCCTGTGCATACCAGCTCCTGCCTGACTACCACCTCCTGCCTGCATACCACCTCCTGCCTGCATATTACCTCCTGTCTGCACACCACCTCCTGTGCATAACAACTCCTGCCTACATTCCACCTCCTGCCTGCATATTACCTCCTGCCTTTATATTACCTCCTGCCTGCATTCCACCTCGTGTGCATACCACCTCCTGCCTGCACACCACCTCCTGCCTGCATATTACCTCGTATCTGCATACCACCTCCTGTGCATACCAACTCCTGTCTGACTACCACCTCCTGCCTGCATATTACCTTCTGCCTGCATATTACCTCCTGTCTTCATACCACCTCCTGTGCATACCAGCTCCTGCCTGACTACCACCTCCTGCCTGCATACCACCTCCTGCCTGCATATTACCTCCTGTCTGCATACCACCTCCTGCCTGCATACCACCTCCTGCCTGCATATTACCTCCTGCCTGCATACCACCTCCTGTGCATACCAACTCCTGTGCATACCAACTCCTGTGCATACCAACTCCTGCCTACTTACCACCTCCTGCCTGCATATTAACTCCTGCCTTCATATTACCTCCTGTCTGCATACCACCTCATATACCATCTTCTGATTGCATACTACTCCTGCCTACATACAGATGGAACAAGAAAGAAAAGAAAAAGTACTCTCTTTTTTGGGGGGCACGCTTTGATGGAGCAGCTCTTAACGGAGCTGCTCCTGGCTATAGAATCGACAATCACCGCCCAGCGCCAGCTGATGGAAGGGGGTGCGAGTGCATGAAAAGCACGCAAGCCCCCTTTCATCTGAGCCCTCTGCTGCCCCCCGCTATCCTGCCTCCGTTCCCCTCCGTTCCTACTTATCCTATTGTATTTCGTTCATCCACCCACCTATTTTTAGTATGTTAACTCTTATGAGTAGGGTCCTCCTTCCTCACGTACTCACCCTACCTCATTACCTCACCTGTGCTCCTGTCCTGTTCTTCCCTTCCTCTACTTCATCTTCAGTCTCCTCGACAATTTTGACACCTACTTCTGAACTGATGCTGATTTTAGTTCTACCAGCTATACCCCTATTTATACTGTATTTTTCAACACACCCTGTACGTTACCTTGTAATTTGTTTTTTTGTTTGCTATGTACGGCACTGCGGACACTTTGCGGCGCCTTATAAATAAACGTACTACTACTACTACTACTAGTAGTTAAGGCTGAATAAAGACTTGCGTCCACTACTCTGCAGCGATGGTCAGGTGGACTCAGTGGCGTAACTAAGTTTTGGGCGCCCCCCGCCTTTAGGGGGGGCGCCCCCCGCTGCCACCCCGCCAAGCACCACCAATCCCCCACCGCCCCGCTGCCCATGCAAACCCCCCCCCCCCCAATCCCCTGCAGCCTTACCTATCGCGCTGGTCCCGGCGGCTCCGTTCTTCTGCTGAGGACCACCACAAAATGGCCGCCCCCATACAGCAGACAGTTTCAGAGAACTGTGTGCTATATGGGGCGGCCATTTTGTGGTGGTCCTCAGCAGAAGAACGGAGCCGCCGGGACCAGCGAGATAGGTAAGTCTGCGGAGGATTGGGGGGGGGGGTGTAACTATAGCACCGCAGCCCCCGGTGCCCCCACATGCACAGCGCCCCCCCCCCCCACGGTGCTATAGTTACGCCGCTGGGCGGACTCCAAAATGCCCCCACCACAGGTGGGACATGGGAAAGTGACAAAAAATTGTGACTGTCTCACGAAAATAGGGACAGTTGGGAGGTATGTCTATTTAACATTACATTGTCAACAACATCATTTACAGATGTAGCAATATTCATCGTTGCTGCAATGAGGATGCATGTGCATATGCATTGTGGCAGTCTAGAATCAGGGTCAGGGTCTACAAACGTCTCACTCTAGAACAGGGCTGGGCAACACCGGCCCTCCAGATTTTGATGAACTACACATCCCAGCATACCTTGCATCAGTTTCAACATGGCCACATAGCAAAACTAATGGGATGTGTAGTTCATTAACATCTGGAGGGCCGGTGTTGCCCAGCCCTGCTCTAGAAGCTGCAATACAGGATATGTTATTAATATGTCACCGAAATATGAACATATGAATGAAAAAAGCAAACATAAAACCATAGATCGCTCTTCTTCTATACGTATCTTTTGTATTGGAAGTACAGTAGACATACCATACTTACACCAAAGTGAAGCAGATTCCATTTATAAAGGTATCTTTATAGACTACTTAATGATATCAGGGAAGAAATATGGGATTTTGGTAGGTTAAGAATGGTTTACCACAGTGGAGCATATTCTACCTACTGTATAAAGGTTTCTTTAAGAATCACAAATTCTAAATGTACATGTTCTTTAACATGCTAGACAAGGGTTCCCAGTGGTGCTGTTAAATAAAATAGTAGGCATACGCAACTTATGACTGGAGATGTTGTATACTGTAACTCTCGCAATGGTATCTTCCTTGCTTTAGATATATATGGAACTATCAGGTTGTTTTCTGGTGTTCTTGTTATTCATCTCATTGCGATGTGGGATTAAAAAGAGATGTATGTAAAATAATCTATTTTTATTATGTTATAACAGAGTAACACCGTATATACAAAGTATATGATTCAAAATAAAACCAATATAAAAACATCATTATGTATTCAGGGCCACCTCTGCATGGGTTCCCTATTTCAAAGGAAAGTGTAAGTGTCACTTAAATGAAGGGGTAGAAAGGACCGGACTGTACACCTGAAAAATGGTGTTGTTTATGTCTTTAGCCAGCTGTGATCCCCCACAAGATGTCCACTCGCTCCACCCACTCGTTTCAACCTAAAGTCTTCCTCAGTGTGTGAGGAGAGATCACAAAACATCATGCATTTATAACAACTTTTTTAAAGTAAATAAATGGTGGTAGATTTCACAAAGTTTGATACACATTATTTATTTTTATTTATATGGCACTACAAGGGATCCGCAGTGCCCAGTTACAGCATTCATATACAAGTAAACAAAACTAGAAAACAGTAACTTACAATCCAAGACATTATAGGACAAGCACAAAGTAACATATCTGCATTAGCAGACGATACTGAAATAAGTATTATGCCCCCCATACACGGTCCGTTTTTTTCGGTCCGTTCTGTACTTTTAAAGTACACATCGGATCGCATCCCTAGTGCATGCACTGCGATCCGTTCCGATGTGTACCTAGTACAAAAAGTATGTGCA
Organism: Crinia signifera; assembly: GCF_055691185.1. Lineage (NCBI taxonomy): Eukaryota > Metazoa > Chordata > Amphibia > Anura > Myobatrachidae > Crinia > Crinia signifera. The sequence goes on along the minus strand of NC_139219.1, from coordinate 238,068,141 downwards.
GCACATACTTTTTGTACCGAACTATGTGATGCGCGGGAGCGCGCATCGCATAGTACAGAACGGAGCCCTACACAACGGACCGTGTATGGGCTCCTTAAGGGTGGTGTAATACTGAGAAATTAGATGCCATCAAAGGAAGTAGGGAGATGGTTTAAATACAAGAAAAGAGGGCACATGAGGAAAGAGGACCATGATAATGTAGGAAATTATAAAATTGGACCAAAATAAAATGAAAGAAAAAAAAAGATTTAGGAATCCCATTCATCTCAAAATTCAAGTCAATACAAAAAATAATTATAAGTAAATAATTATAAATAATTGGAGTATCCTATAAAAGGATCCAGTTGTTAAAGACCTTCACAGTGAAGCAAATTTTATATACTCTATAGCACAAAACTTGAGAAACCAAATTGTAAAAATCCTTTGTTATAAAATAAACCTATAAATTCGAAAAGGTTCTACAGGTGTGGTTCCTGCGCAATGTGCAAAAATGATAAATACAAGGATACTGTCATCCAACAATGCACATCTACACAGAAAAATAAGGACTTTCCCATCAGAGATTTCATCACTTGTTACAGCAAACACTTTATTTATCTCCTCCAGTGTTCCTGCAACAAACCATATATAGGGAGAACCAGTAGGAAACTACAGGCTAAGATGGCAAAACATTTGCAAAATATTCTGTAAGGGCGACCCACCCATCCTGTGTCAGCACATATAGAAAAACTCCATGAATATAAAGCTACAGAATTCGAGTTTTTTGTGGGTTTCAAAACTTTAGTGGAAGTTAGAAGAAAGATGTACTGTACTTGAGGAATCACACGCCAGAGCAGAAATTAATGTATATTCATTTAAGGTAGAGGCCCTGGGTGTCTGTGATAACTTATTATTTTGTGCCACCATCTCTATGTACAGTACATTCAGGTTCATCCCCATGTGTGTTTATCTTAAGGCCCCACACTAGTTCTAATTGTCCTAAGGACAAGTCGGACCAAATTCCCCCTGAACCCGCCAGGAGGCTCACATATGATTTGGCACTTGATGTGCCATTTTTACATGCAATAAATCGATTTATTGTATGTAAAACTCCAAGGGAGCTGCAGAAGAGGAGGGGGGCAGGAGAGATGGTCAGCGGTGCGCGGCGGTGCCAGGCAGCTGGCAGCGGGCAGAAGCTGCGGAGGGGTGTTGCAGGGCTGGGTAAGATCCTCCGCTGCTTATATGTCATTTTCATCCTTGCAAACAGGGAAACACATGTAGCGATGGCCCAGAATACATTCTAATGTTCTTATATTGGTATTATTTTTAATCATATACTTTGCCCATACGATAGGATTGTTCGCACCCTCACCTAGACAATGTAATGTCTATGTGCCCCGGGTGCGTATGTACACATGTACACTTTACCCGTGACAAACTACAGCACCTGTCAAACTATGGGCCTTATTCTAGTTCACCTCTTGTGCACCTCCTGTGCATACCAACTCCTGCCTGCATACCACCTCCTGTCTGCATATTACCTCCTGTCTGCATACCACCTCCTGTCTGCATACCACCTCCTGTGCATACCACCTCCTGTGCATACCAACTCCTGTGCATACCAACTCCTGTGCATACCAACTCCTGTGCATACCACCTCCTGTGCATACCACGCCCTGTGCATACCAACTCCTGCCTACATACCACCTCCTGCCTGCATATTACCTCCTGTCTGCATATTACCTCCTGTCTGCATACCACCTCCTGTGCATACCACCTCCTGTCTGCATACCACCTCCTGTGCATACCACCTCCTGTGCATACCACCTCCTGTGCATACCAACTCCTGCCTACATACCACCTCCTGCCTACATACCACCTCCTGCCTGCATATTAGCTGCTGCCTGCATATTACCTCCTGTCTGCATACCACCTTATGTCTGCATACCATCTTCTGATTGCATACCACTCCTGCCTACATACAGATGGAGCAGCTCTTAACGGAGCTGCTCCTGGCTATAGAATCGACAATCACCGCCCAGCGCCAGCTGATGGAAGGGGGGGTGCGAGTGCATGAGAAGCACGCAAGCCCCCTTTCATCTGAGCCTGAGTTCACTCTTAGAGGCAAATTCCTTCTTAGCTGGACAATGCAGGGGGGCAGATGTAACATGTGCAGAGAGATTTAGCTTTCGGGGAAGTTATTTTGTTTCTGTGCAAGGAAAATACTGACTGCTTTATTTTTACACTGCAATATAGATCTCAGTTTGAAGAAAAAACCTAACCAAATCTAATTCTCTCTGCACATTTTACATCTGCCCCACCTGCAGTGCACATGGTTTTGTCCAGCTAAGAAGGAATTTGCCTCTAAGAGTGAACTAGAATAAAGCCCTATATGACAGGCAGCAGCGCCGTCAGTGAGCTCAGCGCGCCCACAGGCAGCACAGCGGAGCCCGGAATGTACCACACGGTGAGCCACTGCTGCTGTCAGTGTCAGCCAGGAGGAAGCAGGTGCAGGAACATCCAGGAAGTGACTTCTTGCACTTACAGCAGACCCAATGGAGACTGGAGGTGCTGACTGCAGTGCTGAGTGCCAGGAAGAAGGTACTGTAACTAACCATTAGGGGAGGGGGCAAGCTGCACATCGTCCCAGACACCCAGAGGCAATATAATGTCCAATCTGGCTTTATTATTATAATATATGTGTCCCTGCACTCCACTTAAAAAAAAAAAAAAAACCTCCTTGTAATCTACAGAAAGTTGCACACCTGGTACCTTCCAGAACACTGACAAATAGCAGCATCAGCTCCCTCCCAGATACAGATAGCCAAGGGCGTAACTGCCATAGATGCAAGGGGTGCAGCTGCTATGGGGCCATCTTTACTGTCTAATTAATGTTTTACATACATTTATCACCGTCAGTTGGTAAATGGGGGGCCCTTACACAATTTTGCTATGGGGCCTACTGATATCTAGTTACACCTCTGCACAGAGCACTGCATCAATTGACTTCTATGCCCCCGAAATGCTACTGCTGTCGGCAACTGTTGTGGGCACTACGTATAATCAGCGCTACTAATAAGGGCAATGGTGGGCATTATGTATATAAGTGTAACACTCAGGTCTGAGGTTACTGGGATTTACCTTTCAGGAACATCTTCAGTGGCAACTCAGAATTCTTCACAGAGAGGCAGGAGTTAAACAGGTGACAGTGAAATAAAGGGGTTTTATTACAATTTCAGCTTCTTTAAGCAACAATAGCAATTGACACAATTTACTTAGTTACTCAAAGTCAAATAAATGCTGCAGATGCAACCTTTAGTATCTTGCCTTATTTTCAGAACATTATCCGGATTGCACAGTGTCCAAATGTTAAACCAACAGTCTATGCATGGAATTGTGTTTTGCAGTATCAGGACTAAACTTTGTAGTACTATAACACAAACAACTTGCAAAGTCTGGATGACCAAATACAGACTAGTCACATATAATTTCTGATTCAGCTGCTTGACTGGGAATGTCTTTACTGGCTGGGTCTGTATCACAAACAAATACCTGGCCATCACTGGTTACTTACTCACAGCAGCCAGGGTGCTCATCTCCTCTCAGCACTACTGTACCTTATAGCTTCACTCAATGTGGCTATGGAGGGATCACATAAACTCCAGGGCCTCCCAAAGTCTTTCTCTGCAGCTTCAGTGGCGGATCCGGGGGGGGGGGGGGGGGGGGGTTGGGCACCCGGGCATGTGCCCCTCCTGTCATTTATTTTGTAGCTGACGACCAGGGCTTTCCAACGAGCCCAGCCCTGTGTTTCTAGCCCCCCCGGGAACCGGAGATATCGCCTGGCAAACCTGTAACGTTTTTTCCCCATAGGATAATATGGGACCCGTCAATTCCGACCCCCACCCGGTTCCGACGGCTGTCAGTTCCCGCCCTGGCATCACAGAAGCTTGTGGTTGATTTCATTCAATTCCAAATCGCTGGGCCTTCAATATGATATCAGGCTGGTCCAAATCGGTCAATCGGTTCCAGAGATATTGCATGTAAACCAATTTTTTTTATTTTTGAAATGTAATTTCATAGCTGTTTATGTTCTTTGAGGGCAGATTACTCTGGAACCAAACGTTCCAGTTTCACTGGACCAAAATCATTCAAAGCCCGATCAAAACTTCTTCAATATAATACTTGTCTCATGTAAATGGGTCAGTTGGTTCCGAAGATATAGCCGGTTAAATGAGATAACTGGTTAAAGGGGGGAGGGGTGGTTTTCTCTCCCCCTCACACCAGAAAATGCAGGGACTAGGCTGGTGTAAAAGGGGCCAACCTGGGAATGCATTTTCTGGTGTGAAAGGGGTATTATTTCAAATAGCCGGACCTGCTGTGCTCTGAATACAGCCAGGCTCTGCCACTGTCAGTGGCTATCACTTCTGCCTGGCGGCGGCTGTCCCCCATTTACCACAAGCATGTATTCCCCCTTGGCAATGAGCATGTAATCCCACATGGCAACGAGCATGGAACCTCTGGCAATGAGCATGTAGAGAAGCAGCACTTATGTAGCATCATTTTTAATAGGCATTATGGTGTTTGGCATAACACATAATGGACATAATGGCGTGTAACTTAATGTGTAATGGACATTATGGTGTAAATGTTTAATAAGAGCCTTTGGTGGACAATGTCCCTATTTATGAAGTGTATTGTGAATTTTGGCTTAATCTGTGTGGCATTATGTGAATTCTGGCTCAATCCATGTGGCATTATGTAAATTTTGTCCTAATCCGTGTGGCATTATGTGAATTTTGTCTCAATCCGTGTGGTATTATGTGAATTTTGGCTCAATCCATGTGGCATTATGTGAATTTTGGCTCAATCCATGTGGCATTATGTGAATTTTTTCCCAATCCGTGTGGCATTATGTGAATTTTGGCTCAATCCGTGTGGCATTATGTGAATTTTGGCTCAATCCATGTGGCATTATGTGAATTTTGGCTCAATCCGTGTGGCATTATGTGAATTTTGACACAATCCATTTGGCATTATATGAATTTTGGCTCAATCCGTGTGTGTTATTATGTAAATTTTGGCTCAATCCATGTGGCATTATTTGAATTTTGGCTCAATCCATTTGGCATCATGTGTAAGGGGCAAGTATAATGGGGTCTAGTATTTTGTTGCATAATGTGTAGAAGTTGTATATGTGTTGACATGCCCCCTGTTGAGTGGCCACACACCCTTTTCCGGAGCGCGCCTTTGGAGCGCGCACAACTACATCCTTCACTTTTGTCGCCATGGTGGGCCTGTGTACTTTAAATGCCAGGGCCTATTTTTAATTCCATTCCCACCCTCTCCTGCCGCTCTCTTAGCATGTACACTGGCACCACTAACACCGCCCCTCCCCCACCCAAACCCTTTTTTATCATGGTGCCCCCCCTGTCATTTTATCCTGGATCCGCCCCTGTGCAGCTTAGCTGGCTATCTTCATGAGAGGTCAGTGCACTTGCTCCTTGTAACTCTGACTGCTCCAGCAGCTATCACTCTGCAAACATGCTCTCTCCATATGCTGGCTGACTCAGGGGGAGATTCTCTAAGCTAGAAATGCGGTAAAAACCCCGTTATCAGGGTTTTTACCGCATTTTGGGATGCTGTAAGCATCCCCCACTGGGTTACCGCGGCGGGGGGGCACCTCCAGAATAATCAGGCGATGCCACATAGAAGCCAATGGGCTTCTACCGCATCCCACTGCCGCCCCACAACGACCCCCGGCACGGACCCCCGCCGCCCCGCATCGCCCCCTCACCTGTGTACTGTGGACATTTTGTGTAAGGGGCACTACTCTGAAGTGTAATGTAAATAAGAAGCACTAGGGGCTGTGTAGGTCCATAAATAGATGTGTGCCAGTGGTGCCCTGGCGATTTGCACTGTGGGTTTACCATCTGGAAGCACCACTCACCGCCATTTGCCACTGCTATCAGAGCTTGTGGACGGGCAGCTGCAGTTATTGATTGGCTGTCGGACCGAGAGCTCTGATTGGCTCATGAGCTGGTGCCATACTATGATGCATATTGTGGAATGGTTATTACGGCATGTGGCCTAATGTGTAATAATGATGTTATTGGTACTGTTATGTGGCCATGCCCCTGTTTTCTCTGTGGTGGTGGTGGAGTCACAATTTTGTTTCTGGTGCTCTGTAATGAGAATAAGATTGTGCTACTGATTGGCATAATTAGAAATGGGATTACTATTGTGTGGCCATGCCCCTTCCTTGTGAGACCACACTTTTTGGGGGTGTGCTCTGTCCTTTTGTAAAATATGAGGGGGCGCAAATTTAAAGTTTGCAGGAGGGCGCCAAACACCCTAGCACCAGCCCTGTGTAGTTGCAATAAGATACAGCCGGGACGAGCCTGCCTATAGCTGTACATATTTATACAGGGACATTCCAGAGGCAGCTGATCTACAACTGTAACAATAGGTTGCATATTTTTGGATTAGATCATCTGTGAATCAGATCTTTATCATTCAATGACTCAATAAACAATAAAAGACCATAGAGACATATTGATTAATTTCATCAGCAGAGCTAATGCATTTAATAGTTTAACACCACTCATCATTGTGAAAGATTCTATATGAGTCTGAATTTCCCCTACAGCTAATCAAAATAATATGTGACTTGAATGGTTCAACAAGAAAAGAAACTACTGAGCTGAGATCACTGTGATGGAAATCTCTTATTTGTCAGTATGAGCGCGCAGCTGGTAGTTTTAGATCCATATATTGTATTATCATCTCTAGCTGCATGCTGAGGCTATAATACACTGCAACATGCAGTACATATTCCTTTGGATGCCTGGGATACACAAATCATCTTCATACCAAATTTCTGTATTACAAAAGAGTGTGATGATTAATCAATTGCCATGAGAAAAGGGAGAATAGCTAAATGCGTATGAATGGTGATTTTCTAAAAAGCTTTTAAGAGCTTTAAATTAATCATTTTTATTTTTTAACTGAAAACACCTTTAAAACGAGAAGAGTAATTGAGATCTCCATGTGATTTTATTGTTCGCTTTATATTTTTTGTCTTAATTGGTTAAAAAGACTATGGGCCTTATTCAGATCTGAGCTCAGTACAAATTTGTTCGGAAAATGGGCAAAACCATGTGCACTGCAGGTGGGGCAGATGTAACATGTATAGAGAGTTAGATTTGTGTGAGTTATTTTGTTTCTGTGCAGGGTAAATACTGGCTACATTAGTTTTACACTGCAATTTAGATTTCAGTTTCAGCACACCCCACCCAAATGTAACTCTCTTTGCACAGGTTACATCTGCCCCACCTGCAGTGCACATGGTTTTGCCCATTTTCCAAACAAATTTGTACTAAGCTCAGATCTGAATAAGGCCCTATGGGGTAAATGTAATAGCTATAAGCTATATAGATTGCTACTTTAATTGGTCAGACTCATCTGGAATTTTCTGCAGTTCGCAGACAATTACATTTACCCCTATGAAGGGACTAATAAAAACCCAAGATTATTCAAATAAAAATAATAAAAAAAAGAACACACACAGCACTAGGTAGAGAACACAACAACTGCCATTCAGACTGAGATCAGTTACAAGTTTGGCAATGTACAGTATATGCTCACCTTTCATCTACTTAAAGACCCTAGTTGAGCATATACCATGGAAATAAAAATACTGTATTAAGACACCATATGATAATATAACTAATATTAAAATGACTCTAGCATGCTGCATGCCCTAAAACAATAGGCTTTCAGTGAATAAGTAAGCCTGTGGGCCTGATTCTGGGTTGGACACAATGTTGATGTTGGACACAGTTGAACAATTGTTTCCTACTGTGCATGCATCTAAGTCACACTGAGCTTGACTTCAGAGTCTGTGCCTATATAATCACCATTGCGATTAAGACACACGTTCCTAGCATACCTCCCAACTGTCTCGCTTTCTACGGGAATGAAGCGTTTTTTGGGGACGTTCCCACATCCTGCTTGGGGCCGGCAGTGTCCAGTGACGGGGGGGCAGGGGGTAATGTTCAGCTAGGAGTCCCCCCAGTCATCTGTGAATATACGCTGTGCACATGTGCACAGCGTCTATTTATGCCTTCACAGTGGGGAAAATGGGGTCGTGGCCTCTCGGTAGCGTCGCGAGTACAGACCACATCCCCTTTTCGCTAGGCCTCCCCCAAAAATTTTCAGGCGCGTCTGCAGCACGCGCAAGCGTTCCTCCTCAAAGTTGCGAGGTATGGTCTTAGGAATGTTTGAGAATGTACTTCGTATTCCTTGGCAGTGATTGAAAGGTAACACAGAGGTAGCTATGCTGATGTACATATATGTACTTCTGTTTGGGTGTATTATGGAAGCATTGTAAGTGCGTTGATGAAGTGGTTTTGAACTCGTACGCATTCTGTAATTGCACAAATTGGAGGTCATAAAACATAAATATCTTATTTTAGGTGAGTTGTGTTAATAATCTCCTTATGGTCTCATAACCGCCTCACATGTGCTAGTGAAGCTAAGAGTGTCCACACAGCTAAAGTTTATGTGAACGCATCTCACTTTTATTAGATGAGTCAATAGCAGCAAATGTCTATGAAATAGAGAATACGTTTGTGCTAACAGACATTTTTGTTCTTCCTTTTAGTGCCTCTCTGAGATTTGTTTACTACCACACAGAAGGAACTTCAGAGTTGAAGAAGATTGATTGGTCATCCTAAAGGGACAGCACTTTGCAAAGTACTTGCTTGTTATTGTAGGAGTTTAATGACTTATGCTGAGCCCAGTGCATACCTCCCAAATTTAGAATCACGGAAGGAGGGACCCCAAATTTTGGGGGCATGTCCTGGTGGAAAGAGGGCATTATCTACAAATCACATCACTCCCAGAAAGGTATGGAAAACACCAGCGCAGTAGATGAACTGGCTTTAATATGGCAGTCCCCGGACAAGATTCCCGTAGTCTCCAGCACTTACTTCATATATCCATATACACATATATAAATGTGGATGAATGTCAGGAGTCAAATGGAGAAATCGGGGTCCCTGTCACAGTGTATTGGCATTGTGATTGCCTCTGTTTTTGTGCATGTGTGAGAGAGGAAGAGATTAGTAGTTACACTCGCTGCCAACAGATGGCATTGTTTCAGAGATCACAAACAGGCACTAGACACATATATAGATGATACAACAGAGCATATATGTTGGTATATGCTAAGCAATTCCCTCCCTCCCCCCCCCCCCCCCCCATTACTATAAGGTTGGAGCTGCAGCTGCCGCTGCCACTTATGTGCAAACTTAGCATTTTCTCACAAAGGCCAGGCTCAGTGAGAAAATGTCGGCGCATCTGCCAACTATGCAGAAAAGTGTATTATTAAAAAAACAGACTAGGGAAAGTACAAATTTGCGCTTATGATCACACTGTTACTGGTAGTTAATATATATAAAAATGTGGCAAATCAATAAAAAAATGAAATGGAAGACATATGAACATACGGGGCCTTATTTTCAGTTCACTCCTTATGGCAAATTCCTTCTTACATGGGCAAAACCATGTGCACTGCAGGTGGGGCAGATGTTTCTTGTGCAGAGAGAATTATATTTGGGTGGGGTTTTACTTCAAAGTGAGATCTATATTGCAGTGTAAAAATAAAGCAGCCAGTATTTACCCTGCACAGAAACAAAATAATTCACCCAAATCTAATTCTCTCTGCACATTTTACAGCTGCCCCCCTGCAGTGCACATGGTTTTGTCCATCTAAGAAGGTCATCTGTCAGAAAGAGTGAACTAGAATAAGGCCCACAGTGTCAACTATATCAAGCCTTGACAAGTGATAAAATGGAGAGTGATAAACCACAAGGCAATCAGCTCCCAAATATCATGTTACAGACTCTCCATTTTATCACTTTTGAAGCTTAGAGAATCTAGCCCATTGTCTTTCTCCTGCTCGCACCTCTCCCTCACAGTTGAACACACACACACCTGTAGCCTAACCCTATCTATCCACACACACACACACCTGTAGCCAAACCCTGACCACCAGTCACCCCCCACCCCTGCAGTTTAACCTTAATATTGCATACACCCTGGCATGCAGCATAACTGTGGCGGGGAAATCTTGTGATGGACCGTAGTCAGCCGGGAGGGTGAAGTGATATATATGAGGTGGGAGTATCCCCTCCCCCCTGGCTGACCACGCCCCCTCATGAGATCCCACCTCCATTAGGGCTGCTTTGAGAAATTTCACGGGCTGATTTTAAATCCCAATCCGCCCCTGCCTTCCGGGGTCCAGGAGGACCTGCAAGAAGGTAAGCCCAAGGGAGGGGGAGAGGGGGGGGGGCGGCGAGGCGGCGGACGGCGAAAACCTGCCCAGCAAAATCGGTGCGGCCGGGTAATAGTACATAGGAAAATGTGGTAAAACGGGCGTTTTACCGAATTTTCCCTTTAGTACATCCCGCCCAAAAAAGAGGTGATTTTGCCTATAGCAACCAATCAAGCTCTGTCTATCATTCTCTATTGCACCCTAGAAAATTATAGACAGCATCTGATTGGTTGCTATTGGCAACATCACTTTTGATTTTGAGAATCTATGGTAAATTTACCACTATGTTTTTCTTTTAGACTGTTGTTTCTGTTGTACTGATGACTAGGGGGCTGGAGGAGCAAAATTACCTGATGTTGTGGCATATACAGTAGCTGTTATCACAAAATGATTGGTGTGATATCAACCATTCAGGGAGTCAGCGACACACTACCTTGCTGGGATTGTCTTCATTATACAGATGTGGCATGGATTCCATGGATTTCAAACAGCAGTGTTTGGTGTCACATGCATATTGCAATTCATATTGCAATTCACTGTAGCAAAGCCAAGCATATTCTTTTCTCAAAATGTGTATCTTATGCACACTACTAAGGTAACAAAACTAAATTGTAAGCAAGCTCACCAATGGGGCTGGCTGTACGACCACAGCAGCTCCGCCCACCACATTTCATCATACTTAGAGGTGATGTTCTAACATCCGCACCCCAGCTCTGCCCCCTATCGCTGCCCATCGCATTTATAATTATCGCCTATGCACTAACATAAGCGATAATTATGGCAAAGGACAGCACTTGCGTTCTGTGCTGTCCTTTGCGGTGAGTCAGCGGGTCCCGTCGGGACCTGGCGGCTCCCCCCTCCCTCCCTTACCAAGCTGCTGGCTGCTGCTGCTGCTGTGAGGGGGCTAGCTCTCCTCCTCCCTGCACCAAGAAGAGGATCAGTGCAGGGAGGAGGAGGTCACAGGTCCGGGCAGCACAGCTCTGTACTGCCCGGACAAAGGTGAAGGGGAGGGGGGGCGATGCGGGGCGGCGGTGGGTCGGTGCGGGGTGGCGGGGGGTTTATGTTAAAATGTCCGCCCCCTTACCGCAGACAGTTTCAGAGAACTGTCTGCTTTATGGGGCGGCCATTTTATCATGGTGCGTCTCCATAGAATTGGTTGAAGCCAGGAGGGGAGCCGGGACGCGCAGACAGGTAAGCCTGCGGGGGATGGGGGGTGGGGGCATTACTATAGCACCGCAGCCCTCCGGCGCCTCCACATGCACAGCGCCCCCCCCGCGACCGCGGGGGCTGCGGTGCTAGAGTTATGCCACTGCTAAAGTGCAATACTGAGACTGTATAGGAGTTTCCCTTTATAGGTAATACTGACTCCCCATTGGATGCTGTGTTCAGATGACTGAAATCAGTGAGCTGTGTGGCTGTGAGTAGTCAGATGACTGAGTCCAACATGGCTGCACACTTGTTCCAATATTGGAAGGAACAGTGGTGTGAAGTTGAAGCATCAGCTGCTTGGGAAGTCACAGTGGGAGCCTGGAGGATAGATTTCATAGTTAGTAATACAGATTCATGCTCAGACTGAGGTATTGCAGCTTCTAACTTCTGCTAAGGAGACTTCCCAGGCAACAATCTCAGCAAAACAGGATATTCTGACCTGCAGGACAGGTGGCAGAGCTAAACCACAAGATTAGAAAAAGAGTAAATGGATTGTGACACCTACCATCTTTTTTGTATCATACTTTTATTGTAGTTTCATTATTAATATATTGATGGCTATACAAATGTTATACTTATGTTTCATTTGTGGGTGTTTAGTGTATGATTATTGACACCAATGGCCAGTCTGCTTTTAATAATTTCTTTACTACCACTGTGTACTAATTCAGAAACAAAGAGATGTTTCCATCTTGCCACTGATGGGATTGCTTCTGATTATTCACTACAGCAGAAGGCACAGTAATGTGACAGCTGGTCTCTTTCCAGCCTTAGCCATTACAGCCAATATACAAACAGTGCTCATGATTTGATGCAATCATGTCTAAAACGATACAGCAGGACACTGTTGTAGACCGTTCACTGTGTATTAAGAGTTAAGCCCAGTACACACCTTTGCAATCACTCGGCTGATTGGGTTAAACACTCCCAATCATCCGTAGTGTGCAGCCAGCTTGAACACCTGTGACCCCGTACACTCTGAACTAGAAATACTGTAGCTCAGTGTGTATGTTCTGCTACTGTATATGATTGGGAGGTCGACTGTGCTGCACAGATGTGACTTCCCAATCTGACATATGCAGTAGCATTTCTTCTGTATGCACACCTATACTATTGTGTAGGTATATACCAAGCATTACTGAGGGATTTTTTTTTATTTTTAATATACAACATCATTATCTAGTGGTCAAACCTTGCGCATACTCACATACCCTCCCATAAGGGCCGTGAGGGTCTAGAAAATCATGTGTAAAAGCCTCCCTCATTTAGTTGTGTCCCCCACATCAGCCCTCGCACCCTCTCCCTCTGAGGGTCAAATACTGCCATTCACAGCTCTTTTGGGTAGGTGGGGGGGCTCAAATGCAAATTGTGTCATTTAGTACCACCCCCTCCCAGAAAAGCCACAAATCACAGCATTTCCCTAATGGGGCGGGACAGATTTATATCAAGCCCCACCCCCAGAGAACCTGCAGAGAGTCTTCCTCTCCTAATACGCTCCTTATTTTTCGCAATGTTTGGTATATGTGGGGTCCGAGTTTGCCGGAGGTTTGGGATAATGGACAATCTTCAAGGTTTTTTTTTAAAGCAGCAATCTTTTACAAGACAAAACCTACATAGTTTTGCCTTTTAAATGATTGCTGCTTTAATAAAATATCCAAGATCGGCCCACAAACTCGGACCCTATTACATAAGCCCCATAATTTTGATAATAAATTATGGATGCAAATGCCCAAAATTCTACAGACATAAAAGTCAAAATGTTCCCCTGTGAACAGAGCTGACCCTAAAGTGTTAGAAAATTAGAGTCCATAGGCAGCAAAAAAGAAATGACATAACACAGTCTTACCATTTAAGCCAGGAAAGAATTCTCAATGGCTGTCACTTACTGTGAATTTATTGATGTCTCCCTGCTGTCTATGGTGCTGCTTCTTCTCTGTGGAATTTACTGTCTTATAAACTCTTTTCTGACTATGGTTTGAAACTTTTAAAATCTCCCCAAAGACACCTTTTTTCAAGAAAGCTGATTTCCACATTCTGGAATTGACAACCCTAGCATAATTCACAGTTGGAGGCTACTAATTCCTTTGGACTGTGAAATTACAAAAAATACTGTCATCCTTCTATTATATTCTATTATATGGTATGTTTCTATTTTCAATTTACTAAAGTTTAGAGCAAGAGTTGTTTCTTAACATTTTTAAGCTTCCCTTATTTTCTTTAATGTCTTTTATATCAGCTAACAAACTATTTAAGGTTCAAATGTGATTTCTGAGCATTTTAACCAAGAGCCTATGATGGGGTATTCAATCAAAGGTGATTTTTCAAATGATTTTCAGATGATTTTACAATCAAAATATTCAATTAAAAGTGCTGATTTCTCAAATTGTGGTAAAAATTGGTACGGCCAGAAATCACATTTTCCTGCAATTTTTCGCCAATGTAGTTTTGACTTTTTAACAAAGTAAAACTGCTTTGGCGGTAAGACCGCCATAAAATGACCGTAATTGAATAGGTACAGTGGGGGAAATTTACTAAAGGAAATTTGTAAAAAATAGGTGTATTTGTATTTAGAAATACACTTATTTTTGACATTTACTATCCCGAAAATACGGCATTTCGTATTTGTATTGATAGAACATCAATACGAATACAAATTGCCGTATTTTCGGGATAGTAAATGTCAAAAATAAGTGTATTTCTGGATACAAATACACCTATTTTTACACCTATTTTTTACAAATTTCCTTTAGTAAATTCCCCCCTTTATGTCTGTTTTTTTTTCTGGCTAGCCAAAAATTTAAATACCCCCTTATGTCCTGATTGGAGAACCCCTTGATGAGGTCACTGGACATACCCCAATAAACAGAAACTCTTTGGAGTTCCCTTGAGGACATTCACAGAACATAATTGAGAAGGGGTTAGTTAATTGATTATTCAATGTTAGCTAAAATGAAATGTAAGCCATTGCAAAGCAACAAACCAATAAAAGAACTTTGATACCATCACATTTTAAATTATGAAATGAGACAAAAATTTACATTTTGAATCACATGTACACAGTAATTTGCACAGTTGCCCTTTAAAAGCTTCACTTTGATTTTATTATTGCAATCTACCAATGACCTTGAGAAGCAACAATTTTACAAAAAAAAAAAACACTTAATTTTATCTCAACTAGCAACTACAGTATAAATAGTCTACCCAACCAAAATAAACATCATGCTAAAAGCATCCATTCCATTTAGATCAAACACATTTTCAAAGATGTCTTTAACTCGCAGGTCACCTACCAGGAATTGTAATTTAAATTTGTTTTTGACAAGTGGTTATAGATGGGACAGTGATGATTATGTGAAACGTGAAAGACAGAGAGCAGGTCAATAAAGCTGGTTGTTAATGTGTTTTGCAACACGTTGGGAAAATGCAATTCAACAATCCCAAGGGTAATTGTCTGACAATCACGTGGAAGCTATTCGATAAGTCAAACATCCACTGTAAACTCAATGCACAAATAATCACACTGTAGGAAAAGCTTCTTTGGTAATTATGGCTGGGTGCAAACTCTGTTTGTCATTACCTAAAATTTTGCAGGTGTGAAATTAAAATTCACTGCATGGTAAAATCTGACTTTAAGGTGCCCATACACTTATGTGACTTCTCTGAGGGGAGAATCATATAAGATTTCCCTTGAACTGACCGACAGCTTCCCTGGTGGCAGGACTGCATAATAATGTTACGGCTGCTAATAGTAATGATAATAATAGCTTTGAACATTAATATGACCAATTGGGGAATAACATGGGTGGTTACATTAGGTGCTGTACAGTATCAGCAGAATTTGAAATAAGTCCACACAATGGATCCTTAACCAGGTTTGCAGGTTTATTGGTATTAGTGATACTCACATACACACACACACACACACACACACACACAGTGATCATGCAGATACACAGTCAGGGTTATACTAGCATTATTAGGTCTTACCTCTGACATTCTTAGTACTGCACAGATGTGTATTTTCCTCCTGGCTGCCATTAATAGTTATCGTATTCCACAGCGATGACTGGGATCGCATATGATACATTGTATGCAAAAGGACCCCATACACCGTATGTATCGTATACCCTCCTTGGTACCACCCCCAAGTTTATTGATTCATTGAATATCAGATATAACAGTAGTGCTATGAAATAACTTATTTATTTTAGTATCCTAGGGAATGGGTAGCCAACTCCACTCCTGGAGAGCTACCAACAGTTATGGTTTCCAGGTCTCCTCGCAGAATCACAAGTGAAGTATTTATCTCCACCTGTGGATCTTTTAAAATGTGTCAGTCAGTAATGAGTGCCCCTGTGTACCTGCGAGGTGAGCTGGAAAACGTGAACTGTTGGTAGCTCTCGAGGACTGGAGATTGCTACCCCTGTCCTAGGGTGTATTTTGTTTGGGCCAGGAGATTTGTTACTATTCAGGTCCTGTAATCTATTTTTGACTATTTTGTCACTCAAACATACAGTTTGGGAACAATCAAGATTCTTCTCTTGTAAATTCCGAAGCAAATAATTCATTGAATATTTCCGCTTTCTCATTTTCTTCCGTTACCAGGATAATAGTGGGGCAATGTTTTCCTTCCTTAATCGTTTCCTGTTTCTGTAACTATAATTTTTTGGGATTAGATTTGCTATCTGCAGCAATTTTTCATTCAGTCTCTAATTTAGCCAGCTTGATTGTATTTTTACATTATTACTACATTCTTAATGTGCGGCAAATGATTTGGGTGTCTTATCTTGTTTAAAAGATTTGAATGCCCTTCTTTTTTTAGCCATTTCAAATATGACTTTGCTGTTACATTGGTTTCCTTTTGACATTTGTTCTTTTATTTTCCCTAGGAATAAATTGATCAGTGCCCCCCCTGCAGTATTTTTTTTTAAAGTTTGCACCTAGTAGTATCCATACCTCTAAATAATTCCCCAAAGAATGTCCCCATTGTTGCTTATCAGGAGATCCAGGATACTTTGTTATTTTGGGTAGGATTTTCAATAAATTGATAACAAATAGTGGTCATTCAGGGCATCCAATAAAGCATATCCCTTAGCGGTACTACTTGACCCATCTTTCCAATTTATTTTTGGGTAGTTAAAGTCGCCCATAATAATAATGTCCCCTAAGATGGCTGCCTTTTCCACTTGTAGCAAGAGGTCTTTCTCCTCCTTCATATTTATGTTGGGTGGTTTATAATACCTCCCTACTATAAGTTTTTTAGACCCTTTATTGCTACCTGTGATTTCTACCCATACCGATTCTACTGACTCCATTGTGCTCTCATACAGTATATGTCTTTGCTTATGTATGGTTTTAAGGATGGTTTATAAACATACCCCCTTCCAACTAATCAACATTTTCTAAACAGAATATAACCTTCTATGTTAGCCCCCCACTCATGTGATTCATCCCAGCTAGTTTTGATAATGCCTATGAGATCCCCCATTTTACCAACTAAACTTCCAGCATTCAGAAAAGGGCATTTCAGATCAAGTTTTCCTTTGCCCTTGTCATGTTACGTGTTACGGTACTTATGTAGTAGTTGGGCGCCCAATTTATATACGTACGCTTGCGGAAGGATATCGCATTGCATGTCCTGTTTTAGTGCCATACGATTTGTGCGATGCAATGCGATCCCAGTACTTTCTATGCATATAGTACTGATGTATGTATAGAAAGTACTGTACAGTAACGATGCTTTGTGAATAAATTTAATCTACGTAAATAGTGTAGTCAGTCATAAGTTGTGTAAGTTTTCCCGGGAACTCACTCTGAGGTGATAAAGTGTCAGTGATGGATGCTACTCAGAGCTCTTCCACTGTTTCAGTGACTAGTGTCCACAGCGCAGGCATGGCAGGTGAGCAGATGTCATTGTTCACCCTGCCAACATCAGAGGAGGAGGCGTTGGTGTTTTTACAACAAAAACATTTTCTGCCGGTTACGCAGACTTGCGTTAATGGGCATCCCATGAGGCTCGCAGTGAAAGAAGGTACGTGGCGCTGCCACATCAAGTCCTGCCGTTGAAAGGTCACTATGCAAGCAAATCTTTGGTACCCTGGATGCCGGCTGCCGTTTGTCACCCTGATACGATTTCTGTACTCCTGGGCACAGGAACTTACTAGTGTTGTCTATTGCCAGAGGGAGTTACAGATGTCGATTAAGACGTTGGTGCAGTATAACGCACTTATGAGGAAGGCCTGTACCGTTGATCTTCTCTCACAGCCTTAGACCCAAATTGGAGGACCTGAACTGGTGGTGGAGGTCGATGAGACCCTGTTTTCCAAAAGAAAATATGCAGTCAGGAGGATGCTGCCCCAGCAATGGGTGTTCACGGCATATACAGGGAGACAGGGGCCTGCTTCCTCACAGCCGTCGAAAGGAGAGATGCCACCACCCTTATGGCCGCCATCACTGTGAATGTTGCCCCAGGCTCCATTTTATACAGTGACTGCTGGAGGACATATATTAAATTGAGGAACTACAGCAGGCCGGCTACGAGCACTGCAGGGTCAACCACAGATACAATTTTTTGGACCCTGAATATGGGGTACAGACACAGAATATTGAAAGGATGTGGGGGGCCAGAAAATGGCGCAACAAGAAACACAGAGGCAATGCAAGACAGCACTTAAATTCCTATCTGCAGGAGTTTATGTGGAGGAGAAGTGTGCGTGTAGAAACCCCTTTTGAAAGGATTTTATATGCACTAACCCTCCTGCCGAAGGGTACTGCAGTGCCCTCTTGGTGACTGGCTTTTTTTAATACTTATTATTATTATCTTTACTGTGTCCGCTCATTGCACTCGCCACACTCGCCGACATGGCTAGTGGGGGAATAAAAAGGTCGGGAGGATGCTTTCCGCCGCCGATCTCCACGCTTCGGGGTGGCGTAGATAGTGGGGGAGCGCTGCGCTTCCAACGCTTTGGGGTGGTGTGGATAGTGGGGGGGGGGGGCTAAAAATGGCAGTACAGTTAATCCCATCACACCCTACACTCATTTATTGGTCTATGGTTTCTTATGGTTTCTTACTATTGGTCTATGGTTTCTTACTATTCCCTACCCCCAACCACCAAGTTTAAAATCTCCTCCAGTCTACCCACCATTCTACCCCCCGAGCACCACTGCCCCTCCTCTTTCAGGTGCAATCCATAAATAAAATGAAAATAAACAATTGCAGAATTTTTGAGGGGAACATAGTTTTATTGTACTATTTTAATATTTATAGCCGTCCATGTATATAACATGCTATAATGATAAAATGTCTACTTTAATATGGATTACTGGATTTCTAGTTACAGGTATTATGCCCCATTGGTGTCCTAGAACTGTTTAGGAGCACATTAAAAAACATGGTACTGTTCAATGTCGGTAGAAACCAAAGTCTTTCCTTACTAGCTTTAACATAACTAATACTTTAGCATTATTTTGCAATCAATGCTATTCACACTCATTCAGTCTTAATCATAGTACTGTACTTTTATTCATTAAACTGTTTGCCATGTGAAAATGTCATGTTAATTGCAGAACCCATGAAATTCCTATTTGATCCACTAATTTCTAGGAAAATCTGAAGTATACTATAGAATACTAATGTAACATTAGCATTCAAGTCCCTAAATGCCCACACATGCACTCATCAAATGTATTCCTTCCAAGAATTTCCAAACAGAAAAAGCCTAGCTATTGGCAGAAAGCTTTTTAATCTCATTGCAGTTTACAGCGTAAAGAAGCATCCTCCAGGGAGTTCTGTAGAACCAATTACAGACCGCACTACTATATGTGCATGATGTGAACGTCAGTGCATACATTCAACTCAGTGTTCAATTAGATTTAGATAATAAACATTCTGTAAGGAATAAATAGGTCTTCAAATAACAACATTTGGTTTAAAAGGCTATCAACACAATTCAAAACAGACAGGCTTGTTCTGGTAAATTAAATCTCTCTTACCTTTTGTTTGAGAGTATTGGATCTGAAATGTTCAATTATAATAGGTTGGAAAGCACCACAGTTACCGAATTGGCATAACATTAAGGTTCTTGTCTTTATTTTATTATTAACACAAAAGATAATTCACTACATTTTTTACATGAATATTTGTAATAAATAAAACAGAAAATATTGTGGGTTAAAACTGGATAATATTTGTTGTTTATTTGATTATTGGCTTACTGTCAACTTCATCATAATATGACCAAAAAGAAAACCTTTTAAAAGGCTGTAGAGTCCTTCATTATAGCTGGTAAAATACTCCCATTAATCACTAAAATTGCAGCTGACACAATCAGTATAGCTGCCCTTTAGATTTAGAAATCTAAAGTAAGTATAGGCAGTGCCTTATTGTCAGCCAAGGGAGGATGCTCTTGGACTTCTTCTTGGTCCTGGAAGCCCTTCCCTCCCATTCAACAAGTTAATGATACTGCTAGTTTTGTTATGAAGCTGTTGCTAAACAACCTGGATTGGGTTTTCTGTGCAGCAAGCACACCTGCACTGAATTTCCCATTATCTGGTTGCCCTTTATTAGAGATTTTGACCAGCTGCTCTTACTGGTGATACTTCCTGTTTTGTTCTCCAGTAAGCAGTGGCTTCTCACTGTGAAGTCTGTTTATTAGTGTTCCGGCCTTATTTCCCAAACGTTTATATGCTGTCTGCCGATGTTCCCTGTTTCTGAGTCCAGTACCAGTCCTGTGTCCTCTGCCGGCCCTGCATTACACAGGAGGTTGAGATAAGTGCAATCCCTTTCCATCATTGTGCCTTACTACCATTCTGTGAGAGTTATGTGTAGAGTTATATTGTCTCTCTTTCAGGCCAAGTGTCTTCTAAGACATTGTGTCTTTGTACTTGTTTATTATTTTGTGTAACATCTTCATGCGTTGTTGCATTTACCAGCATTATACTCGTGAGTTACTTTTGTTTAACATCTAACATCTAGTATCATTCATTAATACTGCTTGTGTGTATGTTTTTATTTCCTATACCCACATGCAGGGTGGTTGTCTGTATTTTGTACGCAGGGTAGTGGGGTCATCGGTTCTGTGCTTTTACCTCCTGACTAGGCCTTTATGGCCCATTTGGTCATTCCACGAATTACCCATTGGGAACAATTGTGCCACTGTCTGTTTATTGGGTTTTAGTTAGTCTTCCTCTTGTCTGCTCTGGAGGTGTTGAGCACCTTGTCTCCCTGCAAGGCCTGGTGGCACCGCCCTTCTGGTGGAACTAATTCACCACTTCAAACGTTGCTATTATACAGTATGTGAAGTCTTAGTTCTACAGGTGCCCATAATCTCTGGAGGGATTCAAAGAGTCAGGGTTGGGATTGTGGCCCGTCCTCACCTCTATGGTCCTGGTTATTGTCAGGTACTCTTGTCTGTCCTATGTCCCATATTCAGTTAAATTTATGTCATTTGTTTATCCTTATCATCCAACAACTGCTCCAGGTACCTTATCAGCTACAGTTCCCTGTTCTATCCCGATAGAACAGGGGTTAATCCTGACACCTTCAAATAGAAAGACTCCAATATTAGTGAAGGTACTTAGTAGACATTGTGTTCCATTCAGTAATATCTCTATTCCTGTACCTTCAATTGACGGTGCAGTATATATAAATACAAAACAGACTCTTGGGTGCTAGGGAGTTGTATGCCCATAGTGCTGAATGTGATACATGTGACACATACATGCATGGAGGGGGGACCGAGCAGAGCCAAAGTACTGCCTTTCCTTGAGTGACGAAAAGCCTACATTCAACTCTGTAGAAAGGGGTGGAGGCAGGAGTCAGTCAGGAGATGCCAGGCTTAAAGAGGAGGGAAGCTACAAGTGAAAGTTTATAAAAAAAAAGATAATAAACAACTGACCCAACAGTACTCCCTATTTTGCAGCATTTTGTGTGGTGGCACACCCAGCTCCACCTTAGTTACAGCCCTGCCCTTGGCTACATCCTTCCTCTGTAATCTACATCCATGAGCCATGAATGAATTTGATTCATGTTCCACACTTACAGGCAGAGGCCGATTGGCCGTAGACCTTACAGGGAAGACCTCACTGGTACTGATGCACCAGTGAGGCCACTTTTTAGCCAGTAACTTATTTTTATGATCTGGCCCTACCCAGAGTAGTGGCCTATGCTCTTCCTGTTTCTCACACACACAACATTTGCCAGATCACAGAGCAGAGAACCTGGTGGACATCTGTTAAAGTGACAGGTGTGGGTGCTATATGTTGGTGCAACAACTTCTGGGGTGTTTCTGGGCTCCACTTGGGGAGGAGTTGGGATAGTTGTGATTATGGTAATAAGTTGTTTGTCTGCATGATGGAGGTTTTGGGGTCTGTGTTCAGTCTCAGTTTGGGGGTGGCGGTATTATTTGAAATGTGGAGGTTTGTGGTTTGTTGCAGCAGCTTAACAGTCTGGGGGTCACTAGACTGCCAAACATATTTAAACAAATGCTTTCAGTCAGGTGTAGAGATGTATTAATCCCACCTCTTTTGGTGTTGGTTCTGCCAACATTTGATTTGGTGCTGCCCACTTGATTCCACTTGGCTCCGGTGCAAGGACACTAAAATCAGCAGGGTCATGAAACATATACTGTACACTAAGAATAATCTACTTTTACTTCGTACAGGCTCAATATAATTAAAGTGATCACATCCATGTAAGGCAACAAGTAGATCAATAATGTAAAGTTATGTCTAACAATAGGCATGCTGTGTCTTAATAAACTGTTAGAACCCAAATACACCAAAATAAAGAATACATATTAAAAAATGTAATAAAACAAAATCCCCCCCATTTTTTTTTTTTTTTTTTGATGAAGCAATAACCCAGAAAACATCATACAAATATTAGGCGCCAAGGTAAAGAAATCTATATTGATAGAGAATACTCATGCCTTATGCAAGTAGTCCCACTACAAGAAGATATTACAATTAATCTCCTGATTAAGGCCGTCAGGGGCCAAAGTCCCAAATTTATATAAATTCTGTTTCTTTTTGCAGCAAAATTAAATGTCAATCTCCACCACGTTTGAGGGTCATAATCTTGAAAAGCGGCATAAATTTAAAGTCTCTGACTGTGTGGCCAGCTTCAAAAAAATGTTTAACCACTGGTGGTGTGCTCAGATCTCTAATACCCCTTTCAAACCAGCCTAAATTCCAGGGTTGAGTCCGGGAACAACCTGGTACTAGCGCTGGTGTGAAAGGTTCCCGGGACAAATTACCAGGCTAATTTGCAGGCAATCCAACCCTGCTAGGTAGCATGGTTGTTCCCGGGTTCAACCCGGGGACCTGGCTGGTGTGAATGGGTTATGGTATATTTACCCAGGTTGCCGGTTCCTCTGTGTCCTGTCCGGCTGGGAATTGACACAGGCGGTGGGCGCAAATGATGGGACATCCAGTGGATGATGATAAAGCAGCTCTCCAGCGGCAGTGAGGGCGCCGGAGAGCTGCATCATCTTCATCCACTGCCTGTCCCGTCATTTGCGCCGCCGCCTGTGTGGATCCCTGGCCTGTGCGGAGGATCAGCAACCGGGGTGAGTACTCTCCCCACCTCCTGCCCACCTCCGTCGCCATCCCGCCGACTGCCCGATGCCATCCCGCCGACTGCCCGCCTCCTGCCCACCTCCTGCCAGCCTCCTTCCCGCCCCCTTCACACACCAGAAAATGCAGGGAATTTTCTGGTCCGAATGGGTCCAAACCCAGGAATGTCCCTTCTTGTCCCGGGAACTGAATTCCCGGGTTTGTCCCTGCATTTCTGGTGTGAAAGGGGTATAACAGTCATAGCCTTCTTGATTGATGAACAATGCATCACAATGCATTCCTTGTGCAGTCTTTAAGTCTATGCACCTGGGTACTGAATTTCCTCACAGAGCATAGACCTTCCGGAACACCTAGTTGTAGCATCTTCCATTCAGCCAGGCCAGGTTGGATGGTATTAAATGCCGAACTGAAGTCCATGAACAGAATCCTCGCATAGCAGGATGGGGAGTCCACGTGCCTCAAGACGTGATGCAAACCCAGGTTCACTACATCCTCTATATGTTGGCCTTGTATAACTATTGTTATTATCACTCATAACTTTCAGAAGGTTTTCTCTCTCCAAAGATAGACACTTTTGAATAGAAGACTCAACATCTGATCTATCATTGCCTCTTTGAATGAAATCATCACCCATCTTCCTTAGGGCTTGCGGTATTTGAATTTTATCAGAGGTTATACGTACCACTCGTAACAGTTGGGAGTTTGGAAGATTTTGTATAAGTGGCCATGGATGAAAACTCTCTGCCAACAGAACTGAATTAATATTGGTAGATTTTTAGTATATATGCTGGTGGGACTACATGGATATGTAAATCTAATGGTACTTGGCAATCCATTAAAAAAATTCATAAATGAAACCACTAACAAGACCCCCTGTCCACATAAAAACATACCATCAATAAATCTAACGTCAGATGATATAAATGATGAAAACATTTTTATTGTTAAGGATAAATAAACTTTCAGAATTATGCATATACAGGTTAGCATAAGCTGGGGCCATGTTTGAGCCCATAGCTGGGCCCTGTAACTACTGTAAATAGAAATAATTTTCACATAAAAAAAAAATAATTGTGTGCAAATTTAAATTAATCAATAAGAAAATAATTTGACAGGGAGACCTTGATGAAGTGGGTTGGAGGTAATGCTTTTTTAAATATCCTCCAAATCTGCTTGCATGAACAGATGTGCTTCTACTGTCTGTTTTGACGAAGTTTCTCCGGCGTTTGAAACTTCAACTATGGTGTTAATGTTTGTGTATATAGGATTTCTGCTTTTGGCAAAATTTGGTGAGTGCCCTCTTTAGTTTATAACCATGGATGGTTATATATGTATGGAATGCTATGAGAGTCAGATTCCCAGGTCACTCAATCTGTGTTATTGTTCAAGTTGTTTTACATCAATTTGTATTCTGGGTAGACTTGGCAATTACCCAGGTTATTACAACAGTAGAAAAGGGGTATAACTAGCAGGTATTCAATAGCTTTTAGTATGGCACTACTATATATCCTATATTTGGCTCTTATGCTGTAATACACTACTCTCATTCATTTTGCTCTCATGCTGTAATACACTACACATAAGTACATACACTAATCATCGGCACTCACCTTTTTCCAGTTTTGGGGGGCCCTATGGCTTGTGACCATATTGTTTAAATAGAAATTGCAGGGGCTCTGCACTCACTAAAATAACTAAATGAACTAATATTAATAAATAGTTCATGTATTAATAAATGCATTTAAGCCTGCATTCCCCTTTACTGTTCTGCAGGTCTTAACACTATTGCTCAAAATCATTACAATAAACATAGCTTTCACATTAATGTTTGATTTTAGGCATGCTATCCGGTCTAATGCTCACAGCAGACTATGCTTTTAAAGGTGAGCAGTTACCAACACACCTGTCACTATACAAAACAGGGTGCATGAGAGAATGTGACCACAATGAGACTAATTAAAAAATTAATCCTAATAAACAATATACAGTGAAAGAGTTTTTAATGGAGCCGGGAACCTTGTCAGCGATCAGCATAGGAGGTTGCTTCGCAGGGCCCCACAGCCCAAATGTGTATTGGTTTTTCATATAATAACTTTGTTTAATAAAGATGTAAATACATAGGTCTGTTTAAATAGATCAACTGTGTGGGAGGTGGCATGGTAAAACAATAAGCTATTCTCTATAAAGCTTAGAGACAATGGGCCAAATGTAATAGGGTGAGAGTTTCAAAAAGTGAGAGATTTTGGGAGAGTTTTCCCCTGTTTCTTAAAGCAGCAATCAATTACATGGCAAAATCACCCTGGTTTTGCAGTGTAATTGGTTGATGCTTTAAAAAACAGGGGAAATCCAAAAATCTATCACTTTCTGAAACTCTCACCCTATTACATTTGGCCCAATATTTGGTGTAATATCCAATATCTCGGCTAGTAGTGAGCAAACTGTTAGCAGAGACATAGCGGTCTCAGTAAGTAGATACATGTAATGTGTATCCTGAGATCGCTACAGTGTACAAACTGCCGTTTCAAGTGCCAACCCGCTGAATACATCGTGAGAACGGGACAGAGGGCTGACCGGGCAGCAGAGTCACTTGCTGCGCCCGGAGGGATTGCTGATCGCGGCTACCTGTGGTGCCACGGACACACTTGCTAGCCAGAGCTGGAGACACGGTGCTAGTACTGCTACACCGTGTCAGTTCCTGGCGGAACTCACAATGACACAGACCGCCGGAGCACACCTTATAAATTATAAAAAAAAAAAACAGATCAAAATGCATTGTATTAGGGAAGGGGAGTGGGGCATACGCAAAGTGTACGGTTGGCATACGCTTTGCTAATGAGCTTCCTCAGTACCAACCTGGGGGAACTAGATATTGGATATTACACCCAATATTGTCTCTAAGCTTTATAGAGAATAGCTTATTGTTTTAGCACACCACCTCCCACACAGTTGATCTATTTAAACAGACCTATGTATTTACATCTTTATTAAAAAAAAGTTATTATATGAACAACCAATTCACATTTGGGCTGTGGGGCCCCACGAAGCAAGGGTACAAATATCCTTTTTTAAACACATGTCTGTGTCAACAATGTATGTATGTATGTCCTAAGTGTCTTTTATTTTGTTACCAATTTTAATAGATATAAAATTAAAAGTTATGTCTTATTATGTCCATTTCTTAGGTGCACCACATAGTGACCATTCTTTTTTGCTCTTGCAAAAAAAAAAAATACAGTCCAAACATATGTCCAGTGGTAGCACACCCCTTAAATAAAATCTAACTCTTATCACTTGATTGATACCTGGGGGTCCACCAACTATATCTATTTTTGAATCAGTGCCCTGTGCGATTGACTTTTTTCTCTGCTTGCTACCTTTCCCCAGGAAGAACAGCAATTATCTCCAGAAAGTACAGAGAAACATGTGATTGTTGATTCCAGGGACTTGTGATAGTTGATGTACACAAGGGGGTGAGGTATCGGAGGATGAGGAGTACTTCTTGCCTCTGTAGAGCCAGTTTGTGCAAGGAAGCTTCTTTTTTGCGGGGCTAAAACAAACCAATAATTTCAGCCACAGTCGTGTGGCAGATCCTGTCGCTGAAATGATTGGTTTGTTAAAGTGTGCATGTTCTATTTATACAACATAAGCATGGGTGGGAGTGCCCAAGGACAAATCCATCTTGCCCATCTTTTCTTTGCATTATCTGCTCTATGCGGTTTCATTTTAAAACTGATATCGTGTCTGCCACTCCTATATGTGCCACGTGTTTGTGCTGCCCACCAGTGTCACTTAGCATAGTCATCCAGCTACCTCGTTGCAACCTTTTGTCCTAAAAACAATAAAAGCATAGCTGTGAGGTGTTCAGAATATACTGGAAATTAGTGAAATTAATGTTATTAAGGTTTATATTAATGTAACAAGAACCCCAAATCAAAACCAAATCCAAAATCAAAACCAAAGCCCGAAAGGGTGGTTTTGGCAAAAACCAATCCAGATCCAAAACACAAAGGGAGATTCAGATCCAAAGCCAAAACCATGGAAAGAATTCGGTGCACATCTCTAGTTTGTAGTGGTGTGCTGTTTTTCTTTTCCAGCACTATTCGTCTTACATGCATCACTTCTACTTTCTTTTGATGTTGTAAAGGCATTTGACAGCATACATTGGAAGTACAGTATTTGCAGGATTCTCTATAAAATGCGGCAATTGTTTCCTTTTATGAGCTGAGGGATATGTGCAAGTGATGCTTCTCATATCTACGGATATCAGGCATGTCCCCTCTTACCCTTCATGTTTATCCTTTACATGACATATTAAGCAGCTCTATATGAGGAAATCCAGATGTGGTTTGTAGCAGAGTATTCCCTGCTCCTAAGGCTCAATAATGTTTTGTGTTTTGACTGTTGACAATAAGAAAATAAAATTACATATATTTCAAGAAGTCTTCAGACTCCCACAGCCATCTTCCTGTTACAGATAGGCATTTACCAGACGTCAAACAAAATAAATTGTCATTATGTACAGAGAGTGTGCTGCGATTTGTATTATGTTTTTACCCCTAAATAGAGAAACATTTATCAATTTAGCTCAGTAACTAATTTCAAAATGAATTAGTTCAAATGAGGGATTTTGGCCTTTAATCCAAGTATCTGTTTCAATAGGAAACTAATAATATAAAATATTGAGGAATGGTTATCCCGTGGAATCATGTAGCCCTATAGTGCCTCAGATATCATCCTCTAATATTCCAAATTTGAAAAGATCCTCAAGATTGATTTACGTATTGTGCAAGCTTGTAATTAACATAAATTAAATAAACTCATCTATTTAAAACATACAGATATTGCATTCTCTGTATTCAACTAAATTATTTAGTTATTACCAGTTATTTATGTAGCTCACACATAGGCCCTCATTCTGATCATGTGTTCACACAGGGGAACGATAGTGAGCGACTGCGCATGTGAATAAACTGTTATGTGCATGTGCAGCCGATTGGTGCGAGCAAACTGCTTGTTCGCCATCTTGTTCGCACCTAGCAGTGCGAGTGGGTGGCATGGGGTGGTGGCGATCGGCTGCGCCAATGGGAATGTCCAGCATTTCATGGGCATCCCCATACTGGGCGTTCCCATGTAAATGCTTTCGTGACGCGGGTGTCGGGGGCGGACAGCTGAGATCAGCAAACGACAGCTGCCCACCCGCATCCCATACAGGTTGCCCGCAGATGTAAGACACCAGAGAGGTATCTTACATCTGCACCTGCAAAATCATTTGATGGTCGGCAACCATTGAATGATTTTGTATCCGCGTGCAGGGATATTCGGCGTGCAGTGGGGTGGGGGGGTCGTTTGTGCAGATGGCAGGCGGCATTAAAAAGACATGCAAAGCCGCAAATTTCGCAGCTTTGCATGTCAACCGAAATGACCTCCATATTCCACCACAGGAACCAGTAATAGCATAGCTTGTCTGTCCAGAAGGAAAGTTATATAATACATAGGTGCCTCAGAGGGTTATGCGTATGGAACTTAAATATAATAGGTTTGCCTGAAGAGGTGAGTTTTCAGGGAAGGCTCAAAAGTTGAAGGCTAGTGGATAGTCTTATTGTGCGTGGAAGGGCATTCTACAGGATGGGAGAAGCCTGATGAAAGTTCTGTAATAGTGAATGGGAGCTGGTAATCCGTGCAGAAGAGAGGTGCAGATCTTGTGCAGAGTGGAAAGGTTGAGATGGGAGATATTTTGTGATAAGTAAGGAGATATAAGCTGGTGTAGTATGGTTAATAGCTTTATATGCTAGTAGAAGGGTTTTATTTTCAATACGGTAAAAAACAGGTAACAAATGGACTGGCAGAGCGGATCAGCAGACATTCATTATGATGAATAAAAATGTTTGCTTGCCAATTTTCACACCAGTTTTGACAAATTTACTTTGCACTGAAAGGGTTAAAACCCTTAGGCACATTTGCATTTTTTTCTGACACTCCCAGAAAACTGCAGAGTACCACCCCCAAGTACAAACTACTAGAAGATTATGATCCAAATGTATTTCTATCGCTAAAGTCCCTGGCGCAGGCACAATTTGATTGGTTCAAAGGTGCAGTCATTCAATAATGCTTGATTTGCTAATTTTCTAATGTGATCAATATCTAGTAATCAACGCTGAATCAAGCCCTATATTCCCTATCACGTGCACACAACCGTAATCCTATAGGGCAAATTTTGTCCCTAGCCAATTAAACCTCCAGGATATTTTTTGGATTATGAAAAAAAAAAATGGATTACCCGGGGGAGGGGGGGGGGGAGGGGGGGGGGGAACCACGCTAGCATTGGGAGAATTTTCAAACAGTTAGGGCCATGGTGGGAATTGAACGAAATGGGAAAAACCTAGAGCAAGCTATGTTTGGATAGGGAAAAAGTGTATGATTAGCTTTGCTAGCTCTTGACTTAAGAAGGCTTACAACATACCTACCAATCACACTGATTTTGGCAGGAAAGTCCAGTTCATACACTGTACCACCATCCCTCCTGTTGACTGCAGTGTCCTGGGGAGGCTTAGCAGAACAAGTGGTGAATAGATGCTGTGTGATACAAGCACAAGCCACAGCTTTTTTCTTTTTGTCTTGTCTTTGTTGTTTGTACCACCATGCCAGGTTTTCGGATGTATCCCTTGTTGTGTATAACTTGGTATTGGGGTCCCTTGATCCCTCATCAAGAGGGGGTACTGTTATTAGCCCCCTCTGGTGGGTTTGTGTAAATGCAGCCTAACTCTTGAATTTGTTCTGTGTGCAGTTTTACCTGTCACATAATAAGGTAATTTGTACTCCGCCTTGTGTGTCAAGCTGCTCACCTGCAGTGACTTTCCTCACTAAGAGGGTTTGTCCATTCCAGCTGTTCTGATTGGATATTGCTCACTATATTACCCAGCCTGCGCCAAACACTGTGCTGGTTATACTGCTTATAGGAAAAAGGGGGAACGGTTAACCTGGCTTAGCGCCTCCCTTGTGGGGACACCAAGTGATTTTATATTAAAATAAAATACTTCCTTTTTATTAGAGATCTGATGTCATGTAGTCCTTCTATTATTGTTGATGAGTCCTCAATATTTCGGGGTTCAGCATATATGAATAAAACATAAGCGAGAGAGAAAAAAACAACAATGTGTATATCTGTTGGTTGTCCTTACGTATAGTGAAGATGCGTACCTAACTTACACAATATAAGCTATGGTTACACATATAACGGTTTCTTTTAAGGTGACATTGTGGGTGGCATACCCATACTCACGGTGCGTTGTTGTTATCCAATCGTATAAAGGTGTCTTTCAATTCTTCTTGTATAAAAGCATTTATTTGAAAAATACAATACAATAAACGTTGTAAAATAAGTTTTTTCGCAGTGGTTAAAATCGGTTGCACCTGGACTTGATCACAAGTCAAGGTTCAGTGTTGCGGATGACAGTCTGTCATTAGGTACGCATCTTCACTATACGTACAATACATAGGCGAATCTAGAATTATGTTAATGGGTGGTCCCAGATCTAGACATAATAGCAGGGGGACCTTTGCGAGGCATAGCCATGCGGCAAAGGGGGCGTGGCCTCATGGGAAGGGGCGTGGCATCACAAAAAGGGGTGTGGTATTACACTTTAGACCATACACAGTAATGCCCATTACACATTTTAGCAAACTCCGTAATACCCATTACACATAAAGCCACACGCCGTAATGCCAATTACACATAAGGCCACACACCATAATGCCCATTACACATTGTGCCACACATCATGATGCCCATTACATACTATATAACAAACCATAATGCCCACTACATATTTTCCACATAAGTGCTGCTTATCTATGTGCTCATTGCTAGGAGGTTCTTGCTTGATGGCACCATAGTACCCATTACACATGATACCGCACACCATAGTACCCATTACACATGATGCCGCACACCATAGTACCTATTACACATGATGCTGCACACCATAGTACCCATTACACATGATGCTGCGCACCATAGTACCCCTTACACATGATGCTGTGCACCATAGTACCCATTACACATAATGCTGCACACAGTAATGCCCATTACACATGATGCTGCACACCTTACACATTAAGCCACACATTATGTGTAATGCCCCCACATACCGCCACTTGTAGCGTCCCTTAAGCAATGACCCCAAAAGTGCCACTTACTGTAAATTTTTATATGAGCCTTCACTGCTGCTGCAGGGAGAGATGGAGAGCGGTGCAGCTGCTTCTATGGCGAGAGGAGCAGAGCACAGTGCAGAGCACGCTCCCACTCCCCTCCTGGTGTCCCCTCTAGCCGAGTGGACATTTGAAATATTGTGCGCGCTGTTGTTGTGCGTGACATCGGGGGAGCACGCCGGGCGCCGGCACCACATGATTAAAGGGGGGGCGGGCTGAGGTGAAAGCGGGGAGAAGAATTGGAGCGGAAGCTGCAGGGGTGACAGTCATTGACAGCTGGGCAGAGAGCAGGGGGCTGCCCGGCTGTATTCAGAGCACTGAAGGTCATGGCTGTTTGAAATAATACCCCTTTCACAACAGAAAATGCAGGGATTTACCCGGGAATATGGTCCCAGGATCATGCAGGGACATTCCCAGGCTGACCCCTTATACACCAGCCTAGTCCCTGCATTTTCTGGTGTGAGGGGGAGAGACAACTACTCCCCTCTCCCTACCCCCCTTTAACCAACCAGCTATATCTTCGGAACCAACTGACCCATTTACATGAGACCAGTATCATATTGAAGAACTTTTGAGTTGGCTTCAAATGATTTTGGTCCTGTGAAACTGGGCTGTTTGGTTCCAGAGAAATCTGCCCTCAAAGAACATAAACAGTCATGAAATTACATTTAAGAAATGAAAAAAAAAAACAGTTTAACCTCAATATCCCTATAACCAATTAACCCATATGGATCCAGCCTGGTATCCAACCTCGAGCTTCAGTGATGCCAAAGGGGGAACTGGCAGCCGTTGAACTGCGTGGGGGTCGGAATTAGCGGGTCCCATGTTTTCCTATAGGGAAAACGTTCCAGCTTTGCCTGGCAGTATCTCCGGTTTCCAGGGGGCTAGAGACACGGGTCTGGGCTCGATGGAAAGCCCCATCCCTCAGCTACAAAATGTGCTAATGGGTGGTCCGGTGCACCACGGGACCACCCCCTAGATTTGCCTATGGTACCATATTACAAAGCAGATATACACATCTTAGTTTTTTTCTCTCTCGCTTATGTTTTAACCACATATGCTGAACCCCGAAATATTGAGGACTCAATAATAGAAGAACTACATAACATCAGATCTCTAATAAAAAGGAAGTATATTTTAATATAAAATCACTTGGTGTCCACACAAGGGAGGCGCTAAGCCTGGTTAACCGTTCCCCCTTTTTCCTATATCTGTTAAATGAAGTCTTTAAGGCTAGACTTTACAGGTATACCTGTAGCCCCCCTTTGGAGCACACAAGAAATACTCTACCTCATAAAACTACAATGTTATACTGCTTGTTTATAGCTATTGCATCAGATCATACTCAGTCTTTCCTGACAAACCTTTATCCTGATCTAATCCTGTCCAGCCTGTGTTAACTAGAGATAATCCAAGCTTGCTGTTGCTCTGCAAGAGCCTGTACCTATAGTCTTCTCCTGTATATTCCCAACTGTACCTGCTCTAATAGAGCGTCTGCTTTATATTGTGCTTCTGTTTGTCCTGTGTACTTATTCTGCCTTATTGTGTTCATGTACTTGCTCCTATTGACCTTCTGTGTGTAGATACCTGTGCTTACATGTCAGTACACCTGTGCTCACGCTGCTCCCCGGTCCAGTCCAGTAGTCTATTTGTCTGCCTCTAACCGGTATTGCTTTGCATTCTGCTTCTGTCTGTTTGTCTGCACACATTGTACTCAGACGCTACAGTGCTTAAACCTCGGCCATTGTGGTTCATTGCCCAGTGCGGTGGTGCTTGTGTATACGATCTGCCCCAGTGGTCCCGTGCTAGTCACAGTAGTGTGCTAGTGTATTTTGTTTGTCCTGTGTGTCTGGTCCTTCCTTTTGTGCCCCAGTCTGATTTCAGTCCTGTATTTGTCTTGCCCAGCCTCTTGTATCAGCCTTGTCCCTCTGTAAGAACTGGCAGCACCGGAGCAGGGGCGGACCTAATTCGCCCTCACAAACGTGGCTGTTATAGGTGAAACCTTAGCCTGCAGGAGGCTTTAAGGACTGCTGGGCAAGTGCAAAAGCACTACATATACTACCTTGGTGGCTTCCTTGGCACTGTGTCCATGCATACAGCACCTATTCACAGGAGAGAGGGACTTGGGGCATGCTCTGCAGTTACAAGAGAACTGGGCATGCCCGCAGTGTGACAGAAATGGGAGGCATGGCTCAATGTAATGGCCATGCCAGTTAACATTTTCTAGGTCTTCTTGCAGAATCACAATTGATGTAAATGGCTCCATCTGTAGATCTTTTTAAATGTATCAGTTAGTAATGACTATACCTGTGCACCTTTTAAAAGATCTGGAAAATGCAAACTGTTGGTAGCTCTTGCAGATTGCTTCCCCTGTTCTTGAAGCTAATAGCTAGAATTTGATTGGATGTTATGGGCAACATATCACCTTCTAAAAACCTTCACTTTAGTAAATTTACCCCCTAGACTTGAGGGAAGTTGGAGAGAGATGTTGGTGGATGTAGAGGAGGCTTTGGGTGGTGGTAAGAAAATGATTTCCCTATTTTTAGCAAGCAATTAATTAAATGGATTTTTTGCAACCATTGTAAATGCACTTAATTTTCATTTGAATGAGTAATGAGCTGCTTTTGCCGAGCAGTGTAAAATCACCTGAAGTTATCTGATTATAATATAAATTGATCTATGGTAGTTTTGAAAGTTTGGGGAGTTAATTATTTATTGTGATGAGAAGTTCTGAACAAAATTGATCTGTGAGTGAGACTTTAGGAGAGTTTCCCATTTTTTTAAAGCGGCAATCAATTACATTGCAAAATCAACCGTTTTTTTGTTTCCAGTGTAAATGATTGCCGCTTTAAAAAAAATGGAAAAGCTCTCCCAAAATATCTATCTTTCTTATTCTCACACCCTATTACATTTGGCCCCAGGTGTGCATTCTCAGCTGGCTGGCATCTACCTTGGAATCTGCAATGAGACCAAAGTTACTGTGGCAGAGACAGCATCTCTCCACATGAGTAATCCAGATAAAGGATCCAGACAAAGGTTTTGGAGCAGTAGCAGCAACAAGCTTGTGTAATCAGAAGCACCTGTGCTCTCTTGATAAGTGTGACCAGGGCAGGGAGTAAATTCTCTTTTTGGTGGATTAGGTCCCCAGGTGGTAGGCTAGGATGTGGGCTC
This sequence comes from Crinia signifera, assembly GCF_055691185.1. Taxonomy (NCBI): domain Eukaryota; kingdom Metazoa; phylum Chordata; class Amphibia; order Anura; family Myobatrachidae; genus Crinia; species Crinia signifera. The sequence goes on along the minus strand of NC_139219.1, from coordinate 238,033,664 downwards.
AGGTAGGGACCACTGGAGCTTCCTGAAGTGCTTGTATAATGCTGTGTCCTGTGTGCTGCAAATGCTGTAACAATCATTAATGTGCTGATTACCTGGTATGCTGTATACCTGCTGTGACTAAGACTTTATGTGATCCAGTGTATCATATGTCTTCCATTCATCACATTACCCCATACTTGCCAACCTGACCCTCTCCATGAGGAGGAAAATGCTCTGTTCCTGGACTTCCCTGGTAATGTATGATTGCCAGCACCTGTGGTAAAACACCTTTCTTGTCAATTACCTAGCTCACCACAGGTGCTGGCAATCCTACATTACCAGGGAAATCCAGGAACAAAGCATTTTCTCCCTCATGGAGAGGGTAAGGTAGGCAAGTATGCATTACCCATACACCTGCTTATATGGTCACTTTAACTGAGTACCAAGCTGGGTCTGCACTATGTTCAAGGTATCCATCCACATAAGTGGGCACAATGGATTGCTGAGTTTGTACAGTAATAAGGATAATCAAGCAGGTAACACAGGGAAAGGTATAACCACACACTACCAGTTTATTACTGATTTAAGAGTATTTGATAAACAGACGGGTGCTATCTCTATGAATATCTGATAAAAACTCACTACATTAACTGATATTAATAAATAGTGGAGATTTAGTTCATGAATTGATCAATGCATTTAAGCCTGCAGCCCCCTTCATGGGACTCCACTTTTCTGCAGGTCCGACTCCTAACACTATTGCTCAAAATGGCTACAATACACACAGCTATCACATTAATGTTTGATTCCAGGCATGCTATCTGGTCTAAAGGTGCGTACACATGGGGCAATATGATTGCTGGCAATATATTGCTAGCAATATATTGCTCAGCAATCATATTGCTCAGTGTCCCGTTTTCATCTGTGACCAGAGATGGTCGCAGATGAAAAAAAATGTCACACTGCCGAGAGAAGAGGCAGTGGAAGTCACTGGTCGGAGGAGCATGCTGCTCTGACCAGCGACCATTCAGGGGCTGAAAACGGGAGCGTGCACCCGGCATTTAATCGCTGGTGCACACTGCGATAAGTGTAACGTGTGTACGCAGCTTAAAGCTCACAGCAGACTAATCATCTAGGGAAGTGGTTAACATAAGCTAAGCAAAAGAGGTTAAAACAGGGTGCATGATAGATAGATATATATATAACTATATATATATATATATATAGTTATATATATATATAGTTATATATATATATATATATATATATATATATATATATATATATATATATATATATATAGTTGTGTTCATACGTTTACATACCCCCCTAGCAGAATTTGTGATTTTCTGGCCATTTGTCAGAGAATATGAGTGATAACTCACAAACTTTTCTTTCACTCATGGTTAGTGGTTGGGTGATGCCATTTATTGTCAAAGAACCCAAATGACCCAGATCAAAAGTTTACATACCCTGGAGATTTTGGCCTGATAACATGCACACAAGTTGACACAAACGGGTTTCAATGGCTACTAGAGGTAACCATCCTCACCTCTGATCTGCTTGCTTGTAATTAGTGAGTGTATATAAAAGGTCGGTGAGTTTCTGGTCTCCTGAAAGATTCTTTCATCTTTCATCCAGTGCTGTACTGACGTGTCTGGATTCTGAGTCATGGGGAAAGAAAAATAATTGTAAAAAAATCTGCGGAAAAAGGTAATTAAACTGTATAAAATGGCTTATGAGCACAACTGTATGTATATATATATATATATATATATATATATATATACACCCTGAGACGGCACTCCAAACAATTCAATGTGCGATGATTGTAGTCCACTGAGGGAACAGCAATGAGTGTGGTGCCCTCCGAACTGGACAGCAAAACGCTGCCAGTAATACAGGCTGGCGAGGGGGCGGCGGCACTCAAACAAATAAAAAGGCAGCAGGCAGTGTTACTGACGTTTCGGGACACGGCAGTCCCTTTATCAAAGTGCTGGTGAGACAAACATGTTTACAATAAGAACATACCTTTATAGCAGAGGACCCGTCCACGTAGCCCGGCGTGGCGCCGGGAGGCGCAAACTGATGACGTCATACAACCCAGGCGCTCCGCTGGATCACGTGGAGGAGATCACGTGGTCTACAACACCAATGAAACAAAAGTTAAAACCGTTGCTGAGGCAACTACATGAAAACAAAACAGTGCATAGAAAAAACAGCGCTGTATATACCGGATGAGCAATAAGCAATAGGCAGTGTACATAATCAATTACCATGACAACCTACTCAGGATCAAAACACAGTGCAACATACATAACACAAGGTTAAATAAGACATCATATATAATACCTAGAGGAATAGAAAAAAAACGAGTGTGTCAATATAGCCAATTGGGAGCAATGTCCCCCAGACATGGTATATATAACACATATATAAATGTATATTACAAATATCTCTCTAGGATAAGCAGCAAGCTGTTAAGAAGATGGACATGATGACATAAGCTGGCCCTGTTCATTATAAAAATTGTGACAAACCCAGGTTTTCATTTAAGCCTCGGGGGGCTAGTGTGTCTAGGCAAAAGATCCACCTGCATTCCGCTCTTCTAAGGATCCCCGACCAATCACCACCCTGAAATAGGGGGGGACATGGTCAATTATCCTATAGCGTAGCGTAGCAAGTGGGTGCCTAGCATCAATGAAATGCCTCGCCACAGGAAACTCACTGTGGCCGGCTGCAAGACCAATCTTAATGTTGGACCGATGTGCTGCGGCCCGTTCCTTAAAGGAACAATCAGTTTTGCCTATATAGTGGCGCCCACACGGGCAGCTAATCATATAGACAACAAATTGTGTACTGCAACTAACTCTATGTTTGATCTTGTACTTCTTTCCAGAGTAGGGGTGGCAAAATGTATCACCCTGTACCATGTAGTTACACGGGTACTTGTTTCCTATCTGGGCGCCCGCTACGTTAATTGAGCACCATGCTATTCTCCGTATAAAAATCGGATCGCATCGCATCGGATACCACAAATGCACATACACGATATTGAACGATGCGATGCGATCCGATTTCGTTCCCGCTTTTATGGTTGGCCCATAGGATGGCCCATCTGTAACACTACTGTATTTATTCACCCTTCAAAGCCCCCCCCCCTTGTGACATCTGCACAGAAACACAGTATTGACGTCAACCCGAAGCGTGGCGAGCGGCGGCGGTACGCGTCCTCCAACTTTTTCATACCCCCACTATACACGTCGGCGTGGAGTTGAGAATAGAAAGTGTGGCGAGCGCAGCGAGCCACCGAGCCCGAAGCGTGGCGAGCGCAGTGAGACTTTAGTAGAGTTTCCCATTTTTTTAAAGCGGCAATCAATTACATTGCAAAATCAACCGGTTTTTTGTTTCCAGTGTAAATGATTGCCGCTTTAAAAAAAATGGAAAAGCTCTCCCAAAATATCTATCTTTCTTATTCTCACACCCTATTACATTTGGCCCCAGGTGTGCATTCTCAGCTGGCTGGCATCTACCTTGGAATCTGCAATGAGACCAAAGTTACTGTGGTAGAGACAGCATCTCTCCACATGAGTAATCCAGATAAAGGATCCAGACAAAGGTTTTGGAGCAGTAGCAGCAACAAGCTTGTGTAATCAGAAGCACCTGTGCTCTCTTGATAAGTGTGACCAGGGCAGGGAGTAAATTCTCTTTTTGGTGGATTAGGTCCCCAGGTGGTAGGCTAGGATGTGGGCTCAGGAAGGGACCACTGGAGCTTCCTGAAGTGCTTGTATAATGCTGTGTCCTGTGTGCTGCAAATGCTGTAACAATCATTAATGTGCTGATTACCTGGTATGCTGTATACCTGCTGTGACCAAGACTTTATGTGATCCAGTGTATCATATGTCTTCCATTCATCACATTACCCCATACTTGCCAACCTGACCCTCTCCATGAGGAGGAAAATGCTCTGTTCCTGGACTTCCCTGGTAATGTAGGATTGCCAGCACCTGTGGTGAAACACTTTCTTGCCAATTACCTAGCTCACCACAGGTGCTGGCAATCCTACATTACCAGGGAAATCCAGGAACAAAGCATTTTCTCCCTCATGGAGAGGGTCAGGTAGGCAAGTATGCATTACCCATACACCTGCTTATATGGTCACTTGAACTGAGTACCAAGCTGGGTCTGCACTATGTTCAAGGTATCCATCCACATAAGTGGGCACAATGGATTGCTGAGTTTGTACAGTAATAAGGATAATCAAGCAGGTAACACAGGGAAAGGTATAACCACACACTACCAGTTTATTACTGATTTAAGAGTATTTGATAAACAGACGGGTGCTATCTCTATGAATATCTGATAAAAACTCACTACATTAACTGATATTAATAAATAGTGGAGATTTAGTTCATGAATTGATCAATGCATTTAAGCCTGCAGCCCCCTTCATGGGACTCCACTTTTCTGCAGGTCCGACTCCTAACACTATTGCTCAAAATGGCTACAATACACACAGCTATCACATTAATGTTTGATTCCAGGCATGCTATCTGGTCTAAAGGTGCGTACACATGGGGCAATATGATTGCTGGCAATATATTGCTAGCAATATATTGCTCAGCAATCATATTGCTCAGTGTCCCGTTTTCATCTGTGACCAGAGATGGTCGCAGATGAAAAAAAATGTCACACTGCCGAGAGAAGAGGCAGTGGAAGTCACTGGTCGGAGGAGCATGCTGCTCTGACCAGCGACCATTCAGGGGCTGAAAACGGGAGCGTGCACCCGGCATTTAATCGCTGGTGCACACTGCGATAAGTGTAACGTGTGTACGCAGCTTAAAGCTCACAGCAGACTAATCATCTAGGGAAGTGGGAAGCTAAGCAAAAGAGGTTAAAACAGGGTGCATGATATATATATATATATATATATATATATATATAACTATATATATATATATATATATATATATATATATAACTATATATATATATATATATATATATATATATATATATATATATATATATATATATATATATATATATATATATATATATATATAGTTGTGTTCATACGTTTACATACCCCCCTAGCAGAATTTGTGATTTTCTGGCCATTTGTCAGAGAATATGAGTGATAACTCACAAACTTTTCTTTCACTCATGGTTAGTGGTTGGGTGATGCCATTTATTGTCAAAGAACCCAAATGACCCAGATCAAAAGTTTACATACCCTGGAGATTTTGGCCTGATAACATGCACACAAGTTGACACAAACGGGTTTCAATGGCTACTAGAGGTAACCATCCTCACCTCTGATCTGCTTGCTTGTAATTAGTGAGTGTATATAAAAGGTCAGTGAGTTTCTGGTCTCCTGAAAGATTCTTTCATCTTTCATCCAGTGCTGTACTGACGTGTCTGGATTCTGAGTCATGGGGAAAGAAAAATAATTGTAAAAAAATCTGCGGAAAAAGGTAATTAAACTGTATAAAATGGCTTATGAGCACAACTGTATGTATATATATATATATATATATATATATATATATATATATATATACACCCTGAGACGGCACTCCAAACAATTCAATGTGCGATGATTGTAGTCCACTGAGGGAACAGCAATGAGTGTGGTGCCCTCCGAACTGGACAGCAAAACGCTGCCAGTAATACAGGCTGGCGAGGGGGCGGCGGCACTCAAACAAATAAAAAGGCAGCAGGCAGTGTTACTGACGTTTCGGGACACGGCAGTCCCTTTATCAAAGTGCTGGTGAGACAAACATGTTTACAATAAGAACATACCTTTATAGCAGAGGACCCGTCCACGTAGCCCGGCGTGGCGCCGGGAGGCGCAAACTGATGACGTCATACAACCCAGGCGCTCCGCTGGATCACGTGGAGGAGATCACGTGGTCTACAACACCAATGAAACAAAAGTTAAAACCGTTGCTGAGGCAACTACATGAAAACAAAACAGTGCATAGAAAAAACAGCGCTGTATATACCGGATGAGCAATAAGCAATAGGCAGTGTACATAATCAATTACCATGACAACCTACTCAGGATCAAAACACAGTGCAACATACATAACACGAGGTTAAATAAGACATCATATATAAAACCTAGAGGAATAGAAAAAAAACGAGTGTGTCAATATAGCCAATTGGGAGCAATGTCCCCCAGACATGGTATATATAACACATATATAAATGTATATTACAAATATCTCTCTAGGATAAGCAGCAAGCTGTTAAGAAGATGGACATGATGACATAAGCTGGCCCTGTTCATTATAAAAATTGTGACAAACCCAGGTTTTCATTTAAGCCTCGGGGGGCTAGTGTGTCTAGGCAAAAGATCCACCTGCATTCCGCTCTTCTAAGGATCCCCGACCGATCACCACCCTGAAATAGGGGGGGACATGGTCAATTATCCTATAGCGTAGCATAGCAAGTGGGTGCCTAGCATCAATGAAATGCCTCGCCACAGGAAACTCACTGTGGCCGGCTGCAAGACCAATCTTAATGTTGGACCGATGTGCTGCGTCCCGTTCCTTAAAGGAACAATCAGTTTTGCCTATATAGTGGCGCCCACACGGGCAGCTAATCATATAGACAACAAATTGTGTACTGCAACTAACTCTATGTTTGATCTTGTACTTCTTTCCAGAGTAGGGGTGGCAAAATGTATCACCCTGTACCATGTAGTTACACGGGTACTTGTTTCCTATCTGGGCGCCCGCTACGTTAATTGCGCACCATGCTATTCTCCGTATAAAAATCGGATCGCATCGCATCGGATACCACAAATGCACATACACGATATTGAACGATGCGATGCGATCCGATTTCGTTCCCGCTTTTATGGTTGGCCCATAGGATGGCCCATCTGTAACACTACTGTATTTATTTACCCTTCAAAGCCCCCCCCCTTGTGACATCTGCACAGAAACACAGTATTGACGTCAACCCGAAGCGTGGCGAGCGGCGGCGGTACGCGTCCTCCGACTTTTTCATACCCCCACTATCCACGTCGGCGTGGAGTTGAGAATAGAAAGTGTGGCGAGCGCAGCGAGCCACCGAGCCCGAAGCGTGGCGAGCGCAGCGAGCCCCGTGAGGGGACGCGGATACTTCATAGGTATCCGTGTCCCCTCACGGGCTTCACAGGTATCCGCGTCCCCTCGTGGGGCTCGCTGCGATCGCCACGCTTCGGGCTCGGTGGCTCGCTGCGCTCGCCACACTTTCTATTCTCAACTCCACGCCGACGTGGATAGTGGGGGTATGAAAAAGTCGGAGGACGCGTACCGCTGCGCTCGCCACGCTTCGGGTTGACATCAATACTGGGGTGGCATTAACAATGGAGGCGCATTTTAAACCATCAGGGGGGGTTTCCTATACAAATCGTGGGTTTGCAGGGTTATTACATTGAAATCAATGTAAAATCGGGTCTCAGGGACCATTTAACATTGATTCCAATGTAAAAATCTGGTTGATCGCTTCACCGCATGCGATGCGATCCGATTTAAAATGAAATCGGATCGGATCGGATAGCATCGTATGCCATCGTACATCATCGAGTACTGAATCCGATGCGATGCGATCCGATTTCATTACGATGCCGTACGTAGAAAACCTGGGCGCCCAGATAGGAAACAAGTACCGTTACACGTAATGCAGCCACTGCAGCGATAACATCCTGGTTTAGGTGTACCCAGGAAGGTAGATGGTTTAGATGGGGGAAACCTAACATCATTCTTGTTTAGGTGGCAGGGCCGTCTTAACAATCTACTGGGCCCCTGGGCAAAATAATTTTTAGGGCCCCCCTCCACCCACCTATGTGCAGCAGCAGAGGAGGACTGGGAGTTGTGTGGCGGGGATCCGGGCAGCAGCTGTCAGCGGCATCTGTCTAGGCGACTCATCGGTGACGGCGGTGATCCAGGCAGCGGGGGGGGGGCTGGGAGCTTGATGTAGCGGTGTGTGGTGGGGATCCAGGCAGCAGCTGTCAGCGTTGTCCGTCCAGGCAGCTCGCTCAGAACTTGATGTAGCGCTATTTGCTGCCGGGCAGGAAGCGCTGCAGATTTTGAAAAGAATGGCCGGACACTGATTGGCTGAGCGTCCAGCCAATCAACGTCCGGCCAGAATTTTCTGAATCAGCAGCGCTTCCCGCCCGGCGGCAAATAGCGCTACAGCAAGGTCTGAGTCGCCACTGCCTGTATGGACAACGCTGACAGCTGCTGCCCGGAGCATCCCCGACATATGCCGCCCAGATTGCTACATCAAGATCCCAGCCCCCCGCTGCCTGGATCACCGCCGCCACCGCTGAGTCGCCGCTGACAGCCGCTGACCGCATCCCAGCCGCCCACCGCCATTCCCCAGAGCAGTGCCGTCTTCCCCAGTGGGCTGGGCCCCTACAATCCTTGGGCCCTTGGGCAACTGCCCATTCAGCCCAATGGGAAAGACGGCCCTGCTAGGTGGTCTCTCAGATTTCTACCCCTTTTATAAGCACACATGATGAATTTGTTGTGCAAGGCTGGTAATTGGGGGTCCGTGGATATATATATATATATATATATATATATATATATATATATATATCTATATAATAAGTTGAAGAGTCTGTGTGCGTGTGTGCGTGTGTGTGTGCGTGTCCGTCGCATTGCGGACACACCGTGGCACTCAGAGACACCAAATTCAGCAAAAAGATACCTCTGGACCCGGTGGTGTGCACCTCGAAGCCGTTTTTGGGAAATTTCACTTAGAAATTTAAAAAAACACCAAGTTTTAATTTTCCTTCATTGATGTTCTGGGGAAAAGATCGACGATCTGGGAAACTGTTGCGAAGGAACAACTCCACACCTGATTTCATTGCTGTCATTGAGTATGAATGACACATTCTAACATTATGGTGAAGGCTTTAAACAATTAGGAAATAATTGAGGATATACATAGACCACACATAACACACACACGTACACACACAAACATTGTACACACACACACACACACACAGTACACCACATACACACACATAGCACACAACACACACATTTATACGTAGAGCACCTCACACACCTACACATTGGACAGATACACACACACACAACACACCACATGCAGTACAATACAAATCCATACACACTACAACACACACCCAAAAACAGTACAACAAACACACACACTTAAACATTGCCAGGATACACACAGCACACTACACACACATATATACGTAGCACACCTCACAAACTTACACATTCGGCAGATACACACAACACTCACAGTACAACACACACCCACATTCACTACAACACACACCCAAAAACAGTACAATACACAGAACACACCCACTTAAACATTGCACAGATACACACAGCACACTAAACACACACACACAGATTTATACATAGCACACCTTACGCACTTACACATAGGGCAGATACACACAACACACACACATAACATACCTCTAACAGCACAACACACACCCACATTCACCACATACACCCAAAAAACAGTACAACACACACACTTAAACATTGCACAGATACACAAAGACACAACACACACATAATGTATATACATAGCACACCTCACACACTTACGCATTGGACAGATACATACAATACAACACACACAACCACATACACTACAACACACACACACAAAAAACGGTACAACACACACAAACACACAGAACACATAAAAAATAATTTGCTGTTTATTTAACAGTCTGTACCGGCAAACAAAAACTGTACCTAATGTACCATTTCTACTTTGTTCCCCATATCCGTCTCTCCAGTCCTCCAGCCTGTCACTGCGCTCCACGGCCAGTTGCACTGAGAAATCTTTGTCCTGGCCATTGCACCCATTAATCAATACAAAGTGGGTACACTGCACTCACCCTGTTAGTCAGTTGGATATCAGGCACTGCCCTGCCTTAAGGGTTTCCCAGACTCTTTTGGTTCATAGATAATGTTTGGTCGATGGGCATGAGCGCTGCATGCATTTGTTTGAATGTTATGAGTGTAAGAAGTTGAAGAATAAGACTTTAGATGAAGATTTGTCACGTTATAGTGTACAATTTAAATCGTGAAAAAAATATGTGTACATAGAAGTACAATCAAGAAATGAAAGTAGGATTAAAAAATAAATTCTGATTCAAACTGATAATTGTTTGGATGGCGGTGGGTTGCGAAACAAATATATAGGTGGAGGGGGTTTGGATATTGTGGGCATAATTGGTGTTTGGTACACCTACAGGGGGTCCCCAGTTGATGAGAAATTTTCACTACAGTGTCACCGCAGGGGGATTTCCAATTGGGGTTCAGGGGGTCTTTTAGGGACCCCTTTACAATCCCGTTGGTCTCTTCTCCTGGAGCCAACGGTCTCCCTCAGTGATTGACTATCATTAAGGGAGACCGTAAGCTCAAGGAGAAGAGACCTACAGGATTGTAAAGGGTCCCTAAAAGTCCACCTGGACCCCAATTGGAAATCCCCCTGTGGTGACACTGTGACACTGTAGTGAAAATCCCATCAATTGAGGGCCCCCTGTAGGTGTAACAAACACCAATTATGCCCACAATATCCATACCCCCACCTATAGATTTGTTTCACACCCCCACCCCATCCAAACAATTATCAGTTTGAATCAGAAATTAATATTTAATCCTACTTTCATTTCTTGATTATACTTCTATGTACACTTACATTTTTTTTCACAATTTATTGAGTAAATTGTACACTTTGTAACATGGCAATTCAACTTCTTACACTCAAACCTTATCAATGCACCCATTGATGATTGTGATGGCTGGATCAGCCCGGTGGGTGTAGGGAAGAATTTGGCCCATTGCACCCATTCCCAGTGGGGCATTACAGTGGTGCGGGTAGCATGCGTCACGTCATGACATCATGTGGCCAGGCCCACGGAACTGCTCCCACACTCAGGGGCTGCCCCACTGTTTGGTAGAGATGCCCGGTGCATGTGCTTTACAGATCCCCACACCTCAGAGACTGCTGCAGGCAGGTTCGGTGAGGGGAGTGGCAGGGAGCAGTGAATTTTTTATTAATTATGGCGCGGTAAGTAACGCCCACCCGGTCCCCACGCACTCAGCGCCTGTAATTACACACCCTAGAAACTGTAGCATTGAAAGTATAGAAATGGAGGTGTGGCCACGTCCCTTTCTGATTTTGTACCGATTTCTGACCCTCAGATGTTGGAGGATATGTCATACAGTAGGTGCTAAATCTCAGGAGTGGATGTGGAATTCATCAACAGATACAAGTTATCAACTCAGGAGCGTTGTGTTTCAAACAACAACACCACACCTGATTTCATTCCCGTCATTGAGTATCAATGCAAACACATTCTAACATTATGGTGGAATCTATAACAAATTACAATCTTAGGTCTTTGGCACAGCATACTGTAAGATGAAATTTTTCAGCAATTTTGGAAATAAAGAAACCCCAAGGTTTTCCCGGGCAACGCCGGGCGGGTCAGCTAGTATATATATATATATATATGCAATAAGATCGCACTCCATACAAAATATGCAACCGCTGGGGTGATGTCCAGAACTTTCCTTACAAGAAACAAAGTCCATGTATATAAAGACCAAAAAGACACACTCTCCAGACTGTTTGATGCAAAATAAAAAGCTGTGTATTTGTATTCACATAGACATCATAGTATATACACAGACACATTTGTCTGATTGATGCAGCTTGTTCAACTGCCCAGCGTTTAGCTTTGTGTTGCTAACAGGCACACAGAGACATTTTTTCACTTGTTACTTATTTGTTTATACCCGTTCTTTGTGATACTACGAAACCGGAAGTGATGTCATATGCACTCCAGCGTGGAACACGGAAGTAAGGTACTGCACACATTGATTGATTTGGGTGGCGCCCTTTTGACATGCTCAGGGGGGTATATATATCACAGGACCAACAGTGGCTCCTTGCTGTAGGAACCTGCTGTGTGGTCCACGCTGTGCTTCACCCCAAATGGATGCCCTTGTTGTCTAACTCCTGAGGAAGGTCCTATATGGACTGAAACGCTAACGTTGAGTACCCTTCTTTATACTATGATGTCTATGTGAATACAAATACACAGCTTTTTATTTTGCATCAAACAGTCTGGAGAGTGTGTCTTTTTGGTCTTTATATATATATATATATATATATATATATATATCAAGAGAAAATACCCCTTCAATGCGCTAGAAATTATGGGTGGGCAGCGACCTTGTAAGTCCCCCCTGTGGGGGAATAGGAAAAGATAGCAAAAGGAAAAACAAAGTGCGCCCCTTGTTTAAAGTACCACCACCAGATGTCCAATGACAGCAACTGTATAATGACAACAACTATGTAGTTGTACAAAAATTTTATATAATGTTAAAAGACAATAAAACATTTTTTTTCATCTGTGTAGAGTCATGAATTCAATTCAGTCAATATATGGAAAACCCAACGCGTTTCGTCGTTAAAACGACTTCCTTATTAAACAAATAAGGAAAAATATGGTACAATGTCAACAGAAATTCTATACAGAAGGAAATAAGGCCACAAGACTATTAGCAAGGAAAATTAAGGGTAAAAAAACACGAAAAGAAATAAGAGAAATATACAATAAGAATGGAAATAAGATTTCTAACCCAAATGAAATAGCAAATATTTTTGCAGACTATTACAAAAACCTATATAATTTAAAAGAAGATAAAGATACATTTCAACCCACAAGAAAAACAATAGAAAATTTTTTAAATAAGCAAAAATTTCCAAAATTAATAAAAGAACAAATAGAAAACCTAAACAAATCCATAACTATTCAAGAAATAGAAGAAACTATTAAAACATTGAAACAGCATAAAACAGCAGGCCCAGATGGGTATATCAATGAATTTTATATACACTTTAAAGCAAAAATAGCGCCAATCTTATTAGACACCTTCGAAGCGGCAATAAAAACAGAAAGATTCCCAGTTGAGATGCTAGAGGCACGCCTGGTGACCATTCCTAAGGAAGGTAAGGACACCAGGTGTGTCCAAAACTACAGACCGATAGCACTGTTGAATACAGATATTAAAATTTATGCTAAAATAATAGCAAATCGCCTTAGCCAATATCTCCCACAACTGATAAAAGAGGAACAGGTTGGATTTGTGAGAAATAGGCAGGGAACTGAAAACATAAGGAAAGCAATAAATATAATGGAGCATTTTTCAAAAAAAGAACTCCCACTTATGGTGTTGTCGCTCGATGCACAAAAAGCTTTCGACCGCCTTAACTGGGAATATATGGAAGTAGCTTTGAGGAAATTTGGAATAGAAGGAACATTCCTTAAAGCAATCCTAGTCCTATATTCGAATCCAACTGCACATGTATATATAAATAATAAAACTTCATATAGATTCCCTATTTCAAACGGGACGAGGCAGGGTTACCCACTATCGCCAATTATTTTTGTCCTATCGATAGAGCCTTTTGCGGAGAGTATAAGAGCAACCCAAAGAATAAAGGGGCCTGTAATAAATAATGAACAATACAAAGTACTGCTATTTGCAGATGACGTGCTATTAATGCTCACGGAACCAGAGGAATCAATAGAAATATTAATGGGAATTATAGATGAGTATGCAAGAGCATCATACTATAAATTAAATAGAAAAAAGACAGAAGCCCTACCAATGAATATAGAGAAAAGGAAACTATTGAATTTGAAAGAAAAATATAAATTTAACTGGAAAACAAAAACAATAAAATATCTAGGAATAAATTTGGTAGAGAGAGACGAAAATTTAATAGAATATAACTATGCGCCATTGCTGGAGCAACTAAAAAGGAAAACTAAAGTTTGGATAATGCATGAGGTCAACTGGTTAGGAAGGGTGGCAACATTTAAAATGTTCCTCTTGCCAAAGCTTATGTATTTGTTCAGGGCAATACCACGACTATTGCCAAAATATTGGTTAAAAGGGTTTAATACAGTCCTGAACAAATACATATGGAAAAATAAAAAAAACAAAATAGCAAAAAAATATTTGGTAAGACCAAAAAAAAAAGGAGGTGTGGCACTACCGGATTTAGAAACGTATCAACAAGCATGTATAATCAACCAAGTATCAGGATGGGTAGGAAAGGAAAAAAAATCATGGGTAAAATTAGAAGATGATTTAACAGGACACCTGGACACAGGAGAACTACTCTGGATCCCACCAAAAAAAAGAAATATAACTAATTCAACCCCCAAAGCAATAAAAGAGACTCTGAAGGTGTGGGACACTATATTAAACATAAAAAATAAATGTACAGCCCCACTAAGACAAACAGAAATGAGAACAATAGCAAAATGTATTCCACACTTAAACTTAAAAGAATGGGTAGCTAAAGGTATAAACAATCTACAGGATATATACTCAGTGGAAGGTCTAATGTCCTTTACACAAATACAGATAAAATATGATATACCGACAGTGGACTTCTATAAGTATTTACAAATAAGGAGCTGGTTGGCTGAGTCCCCAACATCTGAGGACTCATTGGAAAACCTTCCAAACATTGTATTAAACAAAATGAAAAATAAAAACTATAAAGGGGGAATTACGTTCTGGTATGGTTATATTTTGAATAATAAACTAGAAGAGAAAATTATACCACAATATAAATGGGAGCAAGAACTAAAAGTGTCCCTGGATGAAGGAGAGTGGGTCAACCTGTTTAATTCAATCCATGGAATGACCAAATCCAGTTCCCATATAGAAAAATTCATGAGATTATTCTATGCGGTATATTTAACACCTGAAAAAATTAACAAATTTTATCCTCAACAACCAAATATATGTTGGAGATGTATGGAGGAAAGAGGAGATCTGCTGCATATCTTTTGGGCATGCAGCGGGCTAAAAGACCTATGGCGTGAAATTGAACGATTAATTTGGCAAGTAATAGGAGTAAAAATTAACTTAACCCCCCATATGGTATTGTTACACATATATAATAAAGATGACAAAGTTAAAAATAAATATGTACTAAATCAGATATATATTGCAGCTAAAACAGCAATAGCCCAGAATTGGAAACAAGATCAAGCACCAAATCTAAATTTGGTAATAAGTCAAATTAATTACGCATATAAGATGGAAACATTAGATATACAAGAAAGCAATTTAACAAAAAAATGGCAAGTATGGAAAAAATATGTGGAACAAATACCACCTGGGGAGAATTAACAACAGTCCTAGGCCTAAGAATCATATAAAATTTAGCACCAAAATACCATATGACTACTTGGTAATAATGAAGATTAGTGAATACAACCTGTAAATGTTAAATGTTAAATGTTTGTATGTAAGAATGTAATTGTATATATGTGAGATATAATACATGCATGTGCATGTTAAATATATCTAAATGTATGTAACTGTTTTAAAAAATGAAATAAAATAAAAAATTTAAAAATTAAAAAAAAAAACAGTCTGGAGAGTGTGTCTTTTTGGTCTTTATATATATATATATATATATATATATATATATATATATATATATATATATATATACAGTATATATATATATATATATATATATATATATCAAGAGAAAATACCCCTTCAATGCGCTAGAAATTATGGGTGAGCAGCGACCTTGTAAGTCCCCCCTGTGGGGGAATAGGAAAAGATAGCAAAAGGAAAAACAAAGTGCGCCCCTTGTTTAAAGTACCACCACCAGATGTCCAATGACAGCAACTGTATAATGACAACAACTATGTAGTTGTACAAACATTTTATATAATGTTAAAAGACAATAAAACATTTTTTTTCATCTGTGTAGAGTCATGAATTCAATTCAGTCAATATATGGAAAACCCAACGCGTTTCGTCGTTAAAACGACTTCCTCAGGGGCAAATTTCTAGGTGGTAGAGAGAAGTCATGTTATTGACTATAAAAGGTGCATTGGAAAATGATTTAAAGGGATTATAAGGGTACATACCCGTATACATATGTGGTCTAGGTTTGATTGGGTGCAATTCCAAATCAAGCCATGCATTTTACCATTGTGAGTACATTAGTGTACACTAGAACAGCAGGTGGCAATGCTTAGCACTGTACTCTGGCTGAGTGTTTGTATAACAGATGAAATTTGCCCAAACATATGTTTCTGAACAATGAGATGGGACATTATAACACTGAAATCACATAATAAATGTTATGTTTTTAAACATTTCAATTTGATTATCTAGGGCTAGATGTACTAAGCTTGAAAAGTGATAAAATAGAAAGTGATAAACCACTAACCAATCAGCTGCTAACTGCCATGATACAGGCTGAAAGGAATAGATACCTAGGTATCCGTAAAAGGCTCCAGTAGGGCATGCTTTGCCAAGCTGCAACCTAAAAAATGGGGCGTCACACCCTTACAAGAAAAAATATGAGGTTGGGTGGTTGCACTAAACAATAATATTCAATTATACATAAATTAAAACAGTGATATTTATTCAAAGTTAATAAAATATTCCGAAAATAATATCAGTACACATACTCAGCTGTAGAGCTGTTAAAAAAGAAGAAATATCGAATAAAATATGAATATACAAAAAATGTTACTGCGTTTTTTTTGTGTATGGGTTATATTCCAAAAGTCACCTCAAATCCAGTTGCGTCCTGTCCTCTTTTGGGCCCAAAAAGAAGGTGGTCTCAAAGGGGATGGGTGTCAAAGGGGATGTAATGCAGTGGTAGATCCATCTTATCCCACTGTTTACCCATCCCCTTTGAGACCACCTTTTTTGGGCCCAAGAGGACAGGACGCAACTGGATTTGAGGTGACTTTTGGAATATAACCCATACACAAAAAAAACGCAGCAACATTGTTTTGTATATTCATATTTTATTCGATATTTCTTCTTTTTTAACAGCTCTACAGCTGAGTATGTGCACTGATATTATTTTCTGAATATTTGATTAACTTTGAATGAATATCAATGTTTTAATTTATGTGTATTTAATATGTGTCCCGGATTAAAGGGATGAGTTGGACACCCTAGGTGACGGAGACCCCTGCGATACCTGTGATGTGGTCTGCGGGGGTCTCCGTCACATCCCGGCGGCTGCCAGTGTCCCCCTGCGTCTCCTCCTCCCCCCTGCAGCCGGATGTCCTTCCGGCTGTGACACCTGCTGGGGGAGGAGGAGATCAAAGGAGGATGGGAGGGGGGTGCACGGATGGCGGGCGGCGATAGAAGCCCATAGGCGATACCCTGCCTGGCGAAGACGGGGCGGACGGGTTATAGTACATAGGAAAATGCGGTAAAACCCCGTTTTACCTTAGTACATCCCGCCCTGTATGTCTCAGAAGACACAATGGGGGAAATTTACTAAGATGTGTATTCTACTTCACATGTGATGTTGCTATGGGCAACCAATCAGAATCTACTTATTATTTATTTAGCACCCTCTAAAGTCTAGAATTTAGAGGGTACTAAATAAATAATAAGTAGATTCTGATTGGTTGCCCATAGCAACATCACATGTGAAGTAGAATACACATCTTAGTACAGTACATTACCCCCAATGTATTTTCAGTGGGGGAGACACACAGTTTATCCAGTTTATCTGCTTCAAGTTTGTTAATTCTATCCACTCAGAAATACTGTAGCTCAGAACGCCAGTGCATGTTCTATATTCATTACTCAGACTTCCTTGTGCCATATATATGATTCCACTGAACTGAAAAATATTTTCACACCCACTTTTGAAAGGATTATTCCATGTGGACTGCAGAATTTGACATACCGGTCTATATTTACCATTTAGCCCACTACAATATTTATTAAAATCATAAGCAGTGTGTCAATGGCTTATAGATTCCAGCAAGCATACTAGAACACAGCAGTGCTACCCTATCTGTGCTTTAGATGATAACTTGTTTTTAGTCATGTCTAGTACGTCTTGCATGCTCCTTTGTCCTTCTAAACTATTTCAGACATCTTGAGCAAGGAGCATAAAGCAATGACTTTGCTGTGGTTGTGACATTAAATAAGCTCTAAAAAAAAGGCTTGAACACAAGAGCTAATGAACGCTGCACACAACAATATTACTGCTGGGGGCAGTTTGGAGGATTTTGCTGGATCTCTCTTAAACATTGTGTGTTTGAAGAGGATGTGACATCTTCACACAGGTAAGAGAATAGCATGCAAGCACAATAGAATCTGTTGCTTAACGCTTTGGGTAGAGGAGAGGAAGGCTTGTGCAAGCAACTTAACAGGCAACAGTGAGAAAGCTCTCTGTTGACATTCTAATAAAATAATGCTATTAGGATTGGGTTGTGTGTTGTGGCAGAAGCATCTTGAGGACAAACTGGCTGTTGATGATGCATCACAGTATTTCAGATTTGCCATGAAACAGGATGCAAAGAGGTCATAAGACAGAAAGCACTTGCAGCTTATCTCCTGTGTCAGCTGGCGTGTTGGAAGCGAAGATGGGGTGTGTTGTGTGAAAGTGGGAATCCTGAAGCAGAAAGGTAGCGACTGCCAGCACTGAAACCTGTAGATAAGGACGCTGGTGCTGCTGGGATGCATGCTCAGTGTAAGTGTCATTACCGGCGATATGCAAGAGGGATTTTTGCTAATTATCAGAAATGCATCAAAGAAAATATTGCATGTTGTCATCCATTGTACATAATGAAGGAGACAAATGATGTCTGTATATCTCTTCCTTGCTGTATGATTCTTATATTAAGTATTTACCCTATTTGCAGTTTTTGGATATATTATGTTGACTTATTCTACATGACCTGTCTGTAGTTACCAACTGTCTGCTGTTCACTTTGTCACATAAGGGTTAACCAGCGACAGAATGTAAAATGTCAGTGAAGCGTGTTAAATATTCACATTGTAAACAAAGGACTATTCAGTATGAGTAATTTCCCTGAGTCCTTCTGTTTTCATTTCAGTTTTTGCTGTAGGCAAATAATTATTATGAAATGGAATACTCAAAACAGAAGTTAATTGGATACATTATAAGTTTTGTTGTGGCTATGTGATATATTAACGCATATTATTAGTTTCATGAAAATAAAGAGATGAAGTTAATGACCTATAAAATGAATGTCAAGAAGTCATGGAGAGTCTGAGCGTCATTGCGTAGTGCTTGAGAGTGTCCCTTCAAAGGACTAGTAATGAATATTATAGGTGAGCTTTATCCTGTGTTATGAGTCTGGAGGTGTTAAACATGGTCATTAGTTTAATGCAAGGTTGTGATTTATCCTCAAGGTACCTACTTTCAGTTACAATACTTTCATATACTATATTTAAATTTACTGTATATTTCTGCTTGTGCCTATGAGAAATGTTTTTAGTATCTATGAAAATATTGATATGTACAGAATAAGTAATTGGCACTATTATATTAGTCAGTGGGTTCTGCACATTTCCATTTAGAAATTTGTTCTAATATGTATTTTTATATTTTATATTTATATATTTTATATTATACATTTAGTATCTGTGTGTAGTCTTTCTATTCTGAGATCCACAGGAATCTGTGGGGATTATTCAGGTTGATTCGCAAGGCTGCAAATTCACCGACCAACGAAAGTTGTGGAAGGTACATGCATATAAAAGTGACTTTCAAGTCACTTCCATATGCGTGCACGTTGGGTCGGATATGGACGGGCAGCTGACAACCGGTGATGTCAGCTGCCAGCCCCCCGCACCCGCGACACCAGCTCATTACCATGAGAATGCCCAGTGTTCTCATGGGAACACCCATGTAACGGCCAGCGTTCCCATATGGTAATGGGGCAGCCCGGCGCCCCCCCACTCTTCTCTGCCCTCCGCATACCGTGGGTGCACGCACCCTACGTCTGCACATGCGCAGAAATGCGCATGCACAGACGCGCAACACCGGCCCTCCGTGTGAATGCACGGAGGACCGAATGAATTAGAATAACCCCCTGTGGCTGGTGGCGTGGTAATTGTGTTGGTATGAGATACACTGAATTACTGGATCAGGCAAAACACCTTCTTTTATACCTTTCTTTCATCAGCAGCAGCACACAGCAGAGGACATAAGTAGAGGTGTATGACTGGTGCCACAATGCACAAAAGGCTCGGTTCTGTGGACTTCTCCGTGACCGTTGCTTCAGTCTATCCAATCCAAATCAGTCTGTGCTGCACTTACCGATGCTGGTGGCCCTGCCCCGTCTGTTCGATGTAGTTACATGACGCATACAGTGTCATGACATCAAGTGACCAGGGGCAGGATCAGCACCAGTTGCACTTGAGCCCATTCACAGCACTACTTCACAGGCTTATAAGTAATTAGGATGTTGCATACTGTACCTATTGTTTTTATGACACATAGTATATTAATGAGTAGATGGAAATACTACATATTTCTATGGAAGATAACTTATGAGAATGCGTGTTGTTTGGAAATGACCATATACATGTATATCTCTACAAAATAATAGCAAAATACATAGGCAGCACTCAGAAATAATGAACATAAATAATGCAGTGCATTGCAACTAGCGGCCCTTATGTATGTATGTATGCCATCATGGCATGGAAGCAGTATGATGGCATACATACATATGATGGCATAGATACTGATGCAATCACAATGCCAATGAAGAAGGGATCCTTTTCAGTGATAGAACTTCTCAGCAATGGTGCAGACCATCAGAACTGTGATGAATATGTGAGGAACTTTGACTCCCTGAGTGCCTTCATGGCCACACAGAATGACTGAAGGAGCTGTAACACTCTGGCGCCGTGTTTTGTAGGTATGAGTCACACACCTAAAGAGGCCCTGAAAATTATTATCTGCTGACACTCCCCATTCCTGCATCTGCTGACACTCCCCATTCCTCTCCCCAAACAGTCTCTTCCTGTCAATCACTGCAACTGACTCCTCAGTGCAAGCAGCATTGCAAAGGTACCTTGTCTTCTGCATGCTTCAGTTTACTAATAATCGCTCAGTTGCAACACTATTGAAGTTGCTTGCACATCTGTATAAGGCCTTGTACACAAGAAAGAATTTTAATATAGATTGACCTTTGCGCTAGTCGCCGCCTATGGGATATACAGGACAATATGGATCACCTTTCCAAACAAAAGAACACAAAGTAGACAAAAAGTATACCATATATACCAGTGGTCGAAGTGGGGCGGTATACGGGGGTATGGCATACCCCCACTTTAATCTGAAGATAAAAAAAAAAGTTTTTTTTCCCCCTCAGGATGCTCTCTGATCACTCAGCAGCACATATTGTGCTTTTGTAATACCCCTGTACAACGGGGCAGTCTGGCAGGGGACGTTGATGGACAGGGGGGTGTCCGAAGGTGCGCACTATATTCACTCTTTACTTTTCCATACCCCCACTTCAAAATTTCCACTTCGACCACTGATATATACCATATATACTAATTTTCTTTACTCTCATATGGTTACCCAAAAAAGAAAATAAAACAAGCACAATAGTGTAACACAATTTTTCATATGTCACATGAAATAACAATTTGCATATGGTATTTATGTAGATGAGACTTGTACCCAATAAATAAGTCTACTTATGTAGTAGACAATATTCACCTTTGGGGGAATGGTAACATCACCATAAGCAGGAACTTCCAATCCAACATGTGCCATGGAAAGAAAAAACTGAATATGGTGCAATACAGTTTTTAATAGTAAAAGATATATACAATAGTAAAAGACATGTGACAAGGTAGACTCTCACCAGGCACCAAGGTCCACAATAAATTGCAGACAAATGAGCAGTTGGTCATTAGATCACAAGCGTCCCTAGTAGCTCCTGGGATCCAGTCCCACAATGTCCCTCATGTAACCTCCAGGCCTTGTGTTTAATTCATGGGTTTCAGGGGTCTTTTAATCACTTTTATGGTAAGGTAAAACAGTCACAGTATACAAACTTTCCTGTAGCAACAACCTAAAATCCTCAGCTTGTTCCCTTGCCTAATTGTATCCTGGGATTCACAACTTTTTTTAAGAGGGGTACAATGTAGTATAAGCTCAAATGCTGACTTCTCAAACACTTTGTTTACATTAAACAGCCCACCCATCTATCCCTGACTCTTCATCCTTGTGAGAAAAAGCAACTATGGTCCCTCGACTTGAACTTTCTCCTCCAATATGGTTGACTTGTTGAATATGCCATCCTAGAGGAGCATATACTGTAAACATCCTCCTTCAAGCTCAAAACTGCAACTTCCCAGCAGACTCTGCACACATATTTTCCTGCTCTGAAATCCCCCTGATCCTCAGACCCCTTGTGAGACCATATGCTGGTGCGGTTGGCCCTGGGTTCCTCCTAATGCAAGACAATGCTAGACTTCATGTGGCTGGAGTGTGTCAGGCATTGATGCTATGGACTGGTTCACCTGTTCCCCAGACCTGAATCCAATTGAGCACATCTGGGACATCATGTCTCACTCCATCCACCAATGCCACATTGCACCACAGACTGTCCAGGAGTTGGCGAATGCTTTAGTCCAGGTCTGGGAGGATATCCCTCTGGAGACCATCTGCCTTGCTCTTTGGTGTCTTCGCCTCAGTTGCTTCCTGCGTTGAAGGTGTCGGAGACATTGTCAGCTTATCAGAACAATCAGGTTAAAGAATTTCTCATCCCAAATAGGGAGATATTTTCAGAGCTGCCTGACCAAACGACCATAATAAAACATGGCACCAGGGGTCAGGGTTCCATGCTCATCCACACGGGACATGTGGTATGCATCAAATTTGGACACCTCATTTCATTTATGAAAATCATTACAGAAGTTAAAAACATGTTAGAACTTGGAGGCATAGAGGAATCCAGCAGTGAGTGGTCCAGTCCCATAGTTCTCATCCCGAAGCCAGGCAGTAGTAAATGAGGTGTCCAAATTTGACGCATACCCCATGTCCCGTGTGGATGGGCTTATAGAAAGGCTGAGAACAGCTAGGTTTCTTACCACATTGGACCTGACTAAAGGTTACTGGCAGATACCTTTAACTGATAGTGCAAAAGAAAAAAACAGCATTTTCGGTTCCGGAGGGGCTATACCAGTATAAGATGTTACCCTTTGGGTTGCATGGGGCTCCAGCAACCTTTCAACAGATGATGGATAAATTTTGAGGCACCATATAAATTATGCAGCTGCCTATTTGGATGATGTGGTAATTCACAGTACGGACTGGGGGTCCCATTTGGTCAAAGTACAAGCAGTACCGATCTCAATCAGAGAAGCAGGGTTTACTGCTAACCCAAAGTGCTGCCTCGCAATAGAGGAGGTTAAGTACTTGGGCTTCACCATTGGTAAAGGTTTGATTAAGCCTTGAATTAAACAAAATTGATGCTATTCAAAACTGGCCTTGTCCAGTCAATAAAAAACAATAAGGGCTTTTTTTTAGAACAACTGGGTACTATGGATGATTTATTCCTAATTTTGCAGCCACAGCAGTGCTGTTGTCAGACCTTACCAAAGGGAAGCAATCAAATATGGTGACATGGGACTCTGATGGAGAAAAAGTGTTCCAAGCGTTAAAAGTGTCTTTGTGTTCACAACCTGTACTGATAACACCAGATTTTTCCAAATAATTTGTTGTACAGACAGATGCCTCAGAGGTAGGGATAGGGGCTGTGCTGTCCCAAACCAGAGATGGGGATGAACACCCTATTATCTATTTGAGTAGGAAACTCAATGAGCATGAAAAAATGTATGCCTTTGTGAAAAGGAGACTTTGGCCATTAAATGAGCATTAGATACCTTGAGGTATTACCTCTTGGGAAGACAGTTCAGGCTAGTGACAGATCACGCCCCTTTGAAATGGATGTATGTAAACAGAGGTCAGAATGCTTGTGTAACTAGATGGTTTCTAGCATTGCAAGATTTTAAGTATACGGTTGAACATATACCAGGTACACAATTGGCCAATGCAGATGCATTTCCCCGCATCTTCTGTTTGGGGAGTACAAGTGGTCCGGCCCCTAGGTCGAAACAGGGGAGGGGAATATGTGAAAAGAACACTGTATTAGTGTTTGAGGGCAGGTATATTTGTCCCAGGTTCTTGTCTTACACCTTTTAGAAACAGGAAAACTTCCATGAGAATGTTTCTTTTTTTGTTAAAGCTGAGTAAAGGCCCAGCTCAGGTGTTTGGCCTCACAGAGGGCTAATCAGCACTTGCAGCTGTGCAATGCCCATGTAGAGCTGCTGGACTGATCAGTGTGTGCAGACTGCCTGGGGAGGCTGCAGAATCTCTGTGAGAGGAACAAGCTTTCTGATGCAAGTAAGCCATCCAGTAGTGACTGGAAAACTTGGTGTTTTGTTTAGAGATAGATAGGAATATCCTGTGTTTAGTGCTGGACAGGCAAGGTTTTTTTTGTTGTTGTTTATTTTAATTTTCTGCTGAATAAAACTGGTTGCGGCCAGTTGCACCCCAAAGACGGGCCTTGTATGATTTCTCAGCTGCCGGCACTCAAATGGCGAATAAAGCAACAGGCCCTGGTGCCCCACTAGTAAAGCATATACAAAACTCCAAAATAATTGGCACTCGGGAGGCAAAATACATCAAAATAAATGGATGTGTAGCTAAGCTAAGCTTTCGGGATTTGACCCCCTTCTTCAGAGCTGAATCCTACAGCCAAACAGCTAAACCCGTGGCTAATGCAGCGAACCTGCTGTATTTAGCCGCGAGTCTTGCTGCTTGTGCAGTCGCATACGCCGAATCCCCCTCACTCAAAAAACGGAGCAAGGGGGAATTGGCGAATGAGAGGGGTGAGTTGAATACTGACAGGGTGAGTGGTGACAGCGAGCAGGAAGCCCTGCTCGCTGTCACCGCTCATCCATGGCATTAAATATACCCCTATGAGTTGAAGTAGGGGTGTCTAGTATAAAAGAAGAATCTATGGCTTGTGCGTCACCATTAAGAACTACCATATCAAATCCAATTTTGAGGTTTTTTTATTGGGTTTTAAATAAAACTATTATATTTATCTATACTAGAAAAAAAAAAAAAAAAGTTTATTGTTACAAAGATTTCATTATATGTATAAGAAGTTTAGTTGATTATTTATAATATTAGTAATTTCATCCTTTCACATTGTCTCATATCATTCTAAAGACTATCAAGACTATCACAGACGAAATATAATTTGTGGATTCACCAGCCATACCAGCTCTCAGATAGTTTCAGAGAATATTGATTGCTTTGTGGATTTTATTGCAGAGTTTTAAGCAGTTGCAATCAGAAACTTCTGACATCATATGTCATTGTAATAGTTTTACAAGTCCCCATGCGATACATGTTGAAAAGCAGATCAGGAATGTCTGTTGTTGCTAAGAAGAGCAGTATCTATTTATTTATTAACAGTTTCTTATTATATAGCACACACCTATTCTGCAGCGCTGTACAGAGTATAGTTGAACAGAACATTCACTGCCCTATATATAATCTATATTCCCTAACTAGATATATATACACACACAGATATTCTAAGGTTAATTTGTTGGGAGCCAATTAGCCTACCAGTATATTTTTATAATGTGGGAGGAAACCGGAGTACCCGGAGGAAACCCACGCAAGTACGGGAAGAATATACAAACTCCGCACAGTTAGAGCCAGTGCTATTTTTCAGTAGGAACCAGCAGGAACTCAGTTCCTGAACCTCTAATTAAAGATGACATCATCAGGAACTGAAAATGTACTTTTCATAAGATAAGTTTTATTTTAAAGTCACCTGTGAGTGCCTTTGTTTCTAAATAGAATATATACATCTCTCTCTCCCTCCCTCTCTCTATTATATATGTTTTTTTTATTTAATTGATCCACCCGCAGACCTGGAGTTCCTGGACCTATTTTTCCAGAAAAATAGTACTGGTTAGAGCCATGGTGGGTATCAAACCCATGACCTCAGTGCTGTGTGGCAGTAATGCTAACCATTACACCATCCGTACTGCAGTAGATTTACATCTGACACATTGAGGCTGTGGGGTAGATTTATGAAGTGGCGTTGATGTGTAAATGCGCTATCCCCGTGCGCTGAAGCAGGGGATAGCGCATCTCCTAATCTATCAAACCTGCGTTGCCGGTGTCCTAACAGCGGCGATGGGAGGGCGGGGACATAGCGCAAGTACTATTACAAGTACTGCGCTTAGCGGTCAAACTACATTTACGATTCGCCGCTATCCTCCTCCCGGCGGCTTAGCGCTGCTGTCTGCTTCGCCAGTCAGATCTGGCGTTGTTCACTTCGTTTCTGACCTTTTTTTTTTTTTTCACTCTACAATCTACAAGCAGCCTCCAACATGAGGCATCCATCCACTCCTGCCTTGAGAGCAGTGCAGCTGCGGCACTCACAGGGTAAATAAACTAGAAATTGGGCCACAGATGAAAATTTACCACAAGGTGCAGTGACGACGCCGCAGCCTCGAGCTTGACGCGTGCGCACCACTGTCTTCCCCCCGTCTGCCTTTGTAAACTGCGCATGCGCCGGATACCAACGCGATACCAAGATATCCGGCGCATGCGCAGAAGACGCCGCCGGACGCCTGCGCGTCATTCGTTATGGGAGGGAGCGTATCCCCGGCAGGAGGGGATAACGCACTCCCATAACGTGCGGCCAGACAATAATAAATACGGGCGGACGACAGGTTCTCTTCACCACGATAAAGTGGTGAAGCGAACCTGCGCCCTTAAGGAACGATAAAGGACTATTAATAAATCTACCCCTCAGTCACGTGTGGTTGGATCTGCACAGGGCCTGATACATCGGAAGCAGGACAGCAGCAACTGTCAATGTTTGTGAAAGCGGAGGTGTGGCAATGCCATTTACAGGCTGGGAAGAGGTCTGGAATCACTGTTATATGTTGGAAAATTCATACATAGTAACATAGTAATTAGGCCGAAAAAAGACATTAGTCCATCGAGTTCAACCTATCTACCTTGTAACTACTGACTTGAGTAAGTAATATCTATAGGATTCCCTTAGTGGACAAAAATGCATCCAGTTTTGATTTCAATTAATTAAGTAGTTGCTGTAATCACCAACAATGAGTTCCAGAACTTTACTGCTCTAATGGTGAAGAATCCACTTCTTAATTCAATATGAAATTTCTTTACCTCGAGCCTCAGTACATGCCCACATGTCCTAAGTATAGGCCTGCTAGTGAACAAATCATCTCCCAGTTCCATATGATTCCCAATCCTGTATTTGAACATACTAATCATATCACCTCTCAACCTCCGTTTCTCCAGTGAAAACATATTCAGCCTGGTTAACCTATCTTTGTATTCTAGTGATTCAAGACCTTTTACTAGCTTAGTTGCCCTTCTCTGTATCTGTTCCATTTCATTTATGTCCTTTTTAAGTTGCGGTGACCAGAACTGAACACAATACTCCAAGTGTGGTCTCACCAATGCCTTGTAAAGAGGCACTATAACATTGGCATCCCTTGAATCCATTCTTCTGTTAATGCATGCCAGTGTTCGGTTTGCTTTTGCCGCTGCACTTGAGCAGTGTGCACTATTACCAAATTTTTTATCTATGATGACCCCCAAGCCCTTCTCTACAGCAGTATTCCCTATAACAACTCCATTTAGCCTATAAGTAGCTTGTTCATTTTTGTTCCCATAATGAATTACTTTACATTTTTCAACGTTAAATTGCATTTTCCACCTTTCCAGTTTATTTAAGCCACTTTGTAGTGTTTCCGCATCCTCTCCTGAGTTAATTTTCCTGGCTTCTGTGATGGCCACCCGAAGGTTGAAGAGAAATCTGATGCTTTGCGCCAGGATGCAGCTCAGATCACTATTGTGGTAGAAGGTATCTGCATTCAAACGCCTTGTGCTGCATCACTATCATTACCCCCTCTTAAGTGTGGTGTACAACCTCTTGCCTCACTGGTTATCTCAGACAAGGGGTTTATTTAATTACCTACGATTTTTATTTTAAATCAGATTTGAAATAATTTTATGGAAAGATTTAAAGCTGTGATATTAATAATAAAAATATATTTGTATTTAGTGCCAGACTAGAGCATGAAGAGCACACTGGGGCAATGCAGTAGGGACATATACTTAAGGTCTGTGACCAGCCACAACAGAGGCTTGGCCAACTATTAGAGAGGTCATATACCACCTACACACATGCCAATATTAAGGCATTTTCTAAGCGACTTTGCTAAGTTTGACAAAGTGGCTTAGAAAATGCCCCTACATTGGTGTGTGCATGCAGAGCTATAGCGACAGCAATGCGCATCCCCCGTGCATCTACACTGGAGAACACCGGTACGGTCAGCTCCCTCAGCACACAGCGCTGTATGTGAGCTGTCTGCGCTAAAGCAGAGGCTGACCTAGTATAGCTAGGAAGCCCTACACACATTGACATGTGTGTAGGGTCCAATAGTCTGTAGATAACATAACATACTATAACTAGAGAAGAGGTGTGTCTGCAGTACTGACTCAGAGGTGTCTTAAGAGTCACTCTATTGGATGGTCTTTACCTTTTATACTCAGTAAATAGCTTTGTATAAAAATTACTAAGGTAATATCCAAGCCAGAGTGCAATTTTGAAATATGGAATGTATTAATTCTAAAAATGAAAACATCTTTGGCATGATTTGAACTTCTATAGTAGACACTAATTATACTTATTAAATATAAAAGTTTATATACCAAATGGAATCTTGGAGTATACTATTCCTATAATGAAAACCATACAAATTAAATGGAGACCATTAAATATCTCCTTAAAATGTATTTCTCATTTAAAATGTGCATCTTATTAGCATGTATAAAACAATTGGAAGTACTCTGCTAGGTTACACTGATCACTTTGATATGCTACATTTCTGCATCTGTATGCAAATGAGATTGAATCTGTATATGAAGTATTACGATGTAACGTCTGCTGCTTTCTCTAAGTTCCGCTGTGCTGTATCTGTGACTTTGTGTGTTTACAACTCATTTTAGTGTGGTTAGAGTCACATTCCAGCATCTCTAGTACACTTTTATGTGTGTTTTGCTGCATCTGCTATGCAAATTTTGAAGAAAAAGACAGTACACATCATCAACAGTAATTCCAGTTTATCTAGATTGACATCAGGGAACTCCTGAGATCAAGGGACCTTTCAAGATAAGGATTCTGTGTTTCGAAGGCTATAAGTAACCACAAAAGCAATCTTCATCTATCAAATTGACTTAATTGATAGATGAAAAAAGAGCTGTAAAGCTGACCATACATCAGAACGACCACGATCACAATTTCCCTTTAACTCCTTATCAGTTTCCTAGATGCACGAAAGACCGCGCATCGGATCGTAATTGTAACAAAATACCTCACAATGTGCACAGAAACACACACAATGCAGCTTATGGGCCACCAAAATCGGCCAGAAATCAGGCCATGAATTGCCAGATTAATATTTTAGCGTGGACAGGTACAAAATCATTATTGGTTGATGCATTTGATCAATGGAGCTAATATTAGAATTTTCATTTTAGAAGACATACACAACTAAACAAAGTGAAAAGCGATGTGACCAATAATCTAATCATACGAAGAGAAAAACAAATGTGCAGCTGCTTAATAATAGCAGGCAGAGGCAATGGAGTCATCTGCCGCCGGGCTCCTGCTCCCAAGGGGGCACCTCTCCTCCACTGTGAGTTTGAATCAGTTAATTGAAAGCCATTTATATCACTGTGGCTGTCTCCTCCTCCTAGCAGGTCCATAGATGCCACACTCTCTTTATTCTAAACATAATATTCATAACATACATACATGCATACATTTATTTATATAAGGTGGTGTGTATGTGTGTGTTGAGGGGGGGCAGCAATATTTATCTTGCCTCCGGGCATCTGGGACGAACTTACACCATTGGTAGCAAGTATTCAGTACTGGGGTGAGTAGCTCAAAGTCTCAGCCAAAAATTCAAGTATCTAAATGGGCTAAACACAGAAAATTCCCAAACTTCTAATCAGACTGCTTCCAGTATGGGAATACATAGCTCAAAGGTTACAGTATGAATTTATGGAATCAGAAAGTATCTATTACTAGGGTAGCCAACTCCAGTCCTCAATAGCTACCAACAGTTAATGTTTTCCAGATCTCCTCACAGAATCACAAGTGAAGTAATTAGCTCCACTTGTGAATCTTTTAAAATGTGTCAGCGAGTAATGAGTGCACCTTTGCAGCAGCTAGGTTGTCTGGAGATGTGAACTGTTGGTAGCTCTCGAGGACTGGAGTTGGCTACCACTGATCTATTACATAAATGTTGTTAGATATCCTCTATAAAGTGATGGACTGCTAAACAACTGAAATGGGATTATTACATTTTGATTACTAATATGTGTTTTGTAATATATTGTATCGGTAATATGTAATTTAAATGCCTATAAATTTAGATTATCTCTCAATGATATTATCTTGAGCTTATTTTCCCAGGTCCTCAAAAAGTAATTAACTACAGTATAACCCTTACCCTTCTCTGTAATTAATTCCAGGGTGGTATTGAATCCAGGATTGTGACTGTCAGGGCCTCCCGACAGTCCAAATCCTGGCCGTTTCTGACAGCTTCCGACAGAACCTTGACAGTCGGTATTCAATGCACTGAATGTTGAGTGTTGAAAAGCCTGTAAATTGTCAGAAAAAGCCGTGGATTGTTTGAAAACGGCCGCAAATTATGACAATCAGCAGCCGTTTCCAATAAAACAGATCCAACTTTTAAAAAAGTCGGATCTGACAGCTTTCAATGCTATCGGTAATGGCAGCATTGAATAGGTGAATGCTGATATTTCTCCTGTCGGGAAATATCTCCACAGATTGAAAACCCGCCATATTGTGATTCATGATTCTGCTAAAGCTAGTATTTACTTACTGTATATAAATGAAAAACATTCTACATAGTGCTATCATTTTTTTAAATAAATTTTTTTTTTCCAATTTTTAATATAAACAAACCTATATACAATAACAATATAACACCACATAGATTTCAAGAGTAAAGTTCTCATTGAAAATTTTATTTGACATTTTGAAATAATAAAATTTTAGACAATTTCAAAAACAATTAGCCCATGACCCATTTCTGTAACATAGGATCTGGAATGTACATTTATTAAATAATTAAATAAATAAGTCCAGGATACCACTGTATCTCATAAAAAATACCAAATAGAGCTAAGAGTATTCCCACCTCCATGGTGGTGTAAGAAACTGGCATTGTTGCTTGATCTACTGTAAAGAATGTATTAAAGAATTGTAATATCTAGCTTTCAAAACAATTTGAAATATTTTATGTCTGGTTTTATTCTGTCTTATAATATGGCGAGACTGTTATGAAATATTTAGCAAATTCCTGCTCTGGTTGAGCCAACTAGGAATTTGCAAGTAGTTTAATCTAAAATTAGACCCCACAGATTCTAATGCAATATTGTGACTTTACAACAGTGGGGTATTAATGTTTCAGCACATTAGCAGTCTTTTTATTGGCATGTTTAGAATATAAGAAATGTAGAGATTAGACCCTGAACTTAGTTATAGAACTGTTCTCTGTGCTGTCTATGGCAGTAGAGAGCTTTTTACATGCCTTTTGTTAAAACACAACATGAAGGGATATAGAGGAGATACATTGATTTTATGCTCGGTCTTTAACCCTTCGAGCGCTAAGTATATTTGTCAAAATTGGTATGAAAATTGCCAAGCAAACATTTTTATTCATCATAATGACCTGTAATGTTTACCTTATATAGTAAATATAATCTTGTTTTACACTAAATTTGTTTATTGAATTTATATAACAAATGTGAGCAACCCTGGCATTTTTAGCAGATATTTTGCATATTGCTCACAGATTTGTTGGCATTTTTAGCAGATATTTTGCAAAGATTTCACAGAGATGTTGGCACTCAAAGGGTTTATGGACTACTAGATTGTCTTAATACTCAGCTTTGTATGTAAAATTTTAACTTTAGGCTTATTGATTTTTCTTACCAACATGGAATGTCTTCTCTCCAGGATAGCCCTGATAATAGGACATCTGAGAGCGAAGGGAAGAGGCAGATAACATACATTGTGCTCCATCCCCACCACGATATGCTGTAAATGATACCATTACAGATGGAGCGCCAATCATTCTTGCCACCAGCACAAAGATTTTGGCGACCCTCTTTTCTCCTTGCGCTCTCATCCGCCAAGGGGCGTGGATGCTCACCATGCAATACAAACCACCACTGCTGGGTGGCTAATGCTCCACCAATCTAGCGGCGGAGTGATATACTGTACCCCGCCATTCGCTGAGCGGAGCACGCTTACAATATAGTATGAGATGCTCATGCAATAGGAGACGCTCATGCTGTATGAGACGCTCCTGCATCTCATCCCAGGAAACATCGCTGCAAGCAAATGGGCTGTGCAGTGTCACTTCCTATTGGCAAATATTTACCTTCACGTTCATGTAGCCGATTAATATTGGGGCATTAAAGTAGTGTAGAAGATTGGGACATTAAAGTAGTGTAGTAAAATAAAGAACATTGGGAGTGTCTGAGATGCTCCTGCGACTCGGGTTTCTCCAACAGCGCTCATTATGTAGCAGAGAATGGGGCTTAATGACGTGATTCCCTTCAAATTGTATAATCTAGCCCTGGGGTAGCCAACCCTAGTCCTCGAGAGCTACCAACAGTGCATGTTTTGCAGGTCTCCTCACAGAATCACAAGTGAGCTAATTAGCTCCATCTGTGGATCTTTTAAAATGTGTCAGTGATTAATGAGTGCAGCTGTGCAGCAGCTAGGTTGTCTGGAAATGTGAACTGTTGGTAGCTCTCGAGGGCTAGGGTTGGCTACCACTGATCTAGCCCCTAGATATCCCACTTCACTGGAGAAGTAGACAGATCATGAGGGTTATAGTCTACTGTCCTGAAACACTGGAAAACTCATGAATTAGAGAGAATTAAAATATGATATTAATAATTGACATTATTGGTTATGGCATGTATGCCATATATACTGCCTGACCACACTTTTCCCCTCCCCTGGTCATAAAGTCCCGCACATAAGAACCACTTTTTAAAAAATGATTTGCGGTACTTACATTGCATTCCCAATGTTAGATAAAACTGCTATGCAAAGACATAACTGTGGCAGCATATATATTGGAGGTGCTTGAGCACCCATAAAGCTGACTCCCATCATCCAATACCACACCCCCAGCCAATTATAGACATGTAGGAGAAGCTTCCAGCAGCTTCACAGGTAATAAACATGTCGCCACTTAGTGGACATCATTCAAACTGAGGTTGCTGTGGTGACAAAAATGACGGTTAGTGACATTACAGTATGTAACTCGTTCAGTGTTTAGGCACCTCCAGCACATTGGTGCCCTCGGCAACTACAAAAGGTATATCTGCGAAAGTGCCAACCCTGATTGGTTAACCATAATGCACACTGTATCATTAAAAAGCCAGAAAAGGTACTCAATGACTGGTGGAATGGATTTTTGATACATTGAAATAACTACTGTATAATGCATTAAGCTAGTACTAAGTAGTGATAAAGGGTACTGGCATGTATAATGAGCGTTGATAATGAACTCTGTACTATTAGCTCTATGTTTTAAAGGCTTAAATGACCTATTAATAAATGTAAGGCAATTTTTTTAAAAAAAATTTACACTTCATTTACTAAGCAGCATGATGCCTACAGCTACTGTACTGACAGATGTTAGATTAGTTATTGGGAGCAATTCTATAAACTGATCATCCTGATTGACCCCATTACACGTGAGTGCCTTGTGAACTCACGCAATTTTCCTCAAGTACTTAAAAAAAACGTGTAAAGCATGATACCAATATAGTGTTCTCCTGCAGGGTAGACTGGAACTCTCAGTTTCAGTTTAACAGCACAGCGATAACACATAATTTTATTACGTATTGTTGCTTTATTTTTCCCTCCAATTTTCTTTATTTAAAAGAACTAAAATTCTAATCCCAACTGAGGCATATAAAACACAGCTCCTTTCTCTTCTTACTACAAAATCACCCCTGTACATACGTGATACGTAATAAACAATCGCAGTCTAATTGTTTTGACATGTTAATTCTCCCTGCTTCATTTATGTCTTATTTGTATGTATTGTTTCTATTGTTTGTTTTAATGGCTTATTTCCAAATGCTGGACTGCATTTAACAGCCCACTGACTGCTAAAAATAAATACAGACCCATTAAACTAAACATGGAACATAAATCCGTAGGGCTCCATAATTTACAGGGACAGTCTTTTGGTTTAAAGGATTGTCCATGGAATATTTAGAAAATATCTCTAGTTTTTAATGTCGTTCAACTGTACAATACAATTTTTGGTATTCCATATATGCAGTAAAACGCAAATATCAGCATTTTTTCCCCTTTTTTTTAATTCAGATGGCTTTGTATGTATGTTTGTATGTAAATATTTATTAAATACATTACTTTAAAAAAAGCATTTTAGGTAAGTTGTGAATAAGGCACCAATGCGCACAGTACTGATCAGGGTATGTACTGCTCCAGCTGTAAGGTCTCTTACAATTGATTTCCATCCACTGTGAATTAAAAATGTTTTACTGTATTTTCTAGCATCTTAAATGACCCACTCTAACTCTTTACCTTGCACGTGAAGTTAAATGGTTAAATGATAGAAGCTGTCACCTGACTTAAACGTCAGGCTGATTAGAATGCAGGTGCATGTTGTCCACCTAGCTCTATAAAAGGGTCCGCACATGCCCAAGCCTGTCACTGGGTAAGAGTGGACGATTGGTAAGACAGAAGCATATGACAATGATAATTCTAATGGTGCATATGGCTATAAAGGTGGTGTGCAACCTTTTTAAATAGTATGGCTTGCTTTTATAATAGAATGTTGTAGAAAATATTAGACTTGTCACTGAATATCTGTTAGTCCCACGGCCAACTTTTAGCACATACATTTTATTGCAGATTGCTTTTTCATTTTTTTTACGGTCAAGTGCGCTGACCTCTCCCACTGTGTGGCCCTAGGGTGTGTGCTGAACAATACTTACTGTAAGAGTTTTCTGTATAGTTTTCCTAGTGTGTGTTTCTTTCCATCTCTGTCCTTTATTTCTCATTCACCTTCTCTTCTGGTATGAAATATTCTGTGTGGGTTGCATTCTTGAGAACCTTCATATGAGCCTTGACATTGCCATTGCTGTATTCAGTCATCTTTTGGGAGTAATAAAGAGCTGGAATATCCATCTATACTATAAATGGACTACAGCCTGACAGACATGTTAATGATTTTTCACCAGTTCTTTATATTTATTTACCATGGCCAATTTAACATCTAGCCAGTTATTTGCACTTGTGGGAATAGTTGCTTTTAATCATATAACTGATTGGTTTCAGGAGAGATGTTGCATGTGGCATTATTAGGTACAATGATAACTGGGTCCCAAAGCTTTAATTTATTTTCTGTTAATAATATTTCTCACTCACTTGGGTTATACAGTATCAGACTTATTGGATACTTTTGTACAGATATTTTCATGGCCTTTTACAGGGGTTCTCAACTCTAGTCAATTGCCTCCAATTGGTCACATTTTTGGGATTATTTTTATAACATAATGTGAGTGAATATAAACCTAACATTGGGTTTGGTTTGCAAAAAGCAAAATCTTTCTAAAACGGACAAAACCATGTGCACTGCAGGTGGGGCAGATGTAACATGTTAGATTTTAGATGTTAAATTTGGATGAGGTGAAATCTATGTTGCAGTGTAAAAACAAAGAAGCCAGCATTTACCCTGCGCAGAAACAAAATACCTCACTCAAATCTAACTCTCTCTGCACGTGTTATATGTGCCCCACCTGCAGTGCACATGGTTTTGCCAATTTGAGAAAGATTTAGCATTTGCAATTAGAGGCAGCTCCAGAGCCGCACTAACTGCGTCAGTCAGTTTGAAATGGCAACTGGTGGCAATTGGTGTTTCTCCCCCATTTGAATTTTGAACTCTGCTGCAGCCCCTCCTCTGGAGCCGCCACAGTTTACGATCAACTCTGAATCAGGCCCATAGCAAGGTCTGATTTGGTAAGAATGGTTGTACATTTGTCAATGTAAGCCATGTATAGTTTAATCAAGCATGAATTACACGTTATAAGATATAATCTGGCTCCTAGGGCTCCCCAGCCGCACATTGCCCACAATTTAAATACATGTATTTATTTAAAGACCTACAGGAAGACATGGCCTGGATTCTATACAAGTGTAGGAGAAGGAAGAAACTCACGAACTACGACTGCAGCACTGTACTGAGATGATGGGACCTGTAGAGTTCATTACAGTGTGCCATTGGTACATACTGTACTTGGTGGCTTTATGCAGTCATAGTTCAGCATGAATGGTCCCTACTCTGTGCTTCAATCATGAGTATGAGTACCAGAGGAGGCAATACAGCAAAAGGACGACCATTGCTGAACTGTCAGTAAATTATTACAGAGATCAAATCTGGCCAGGAACCTGCTTACATGTGTCACAGCGTGCTGGATCCTGGCATTTACCTACTTGGTCCGGTGGCACTGTTCTCCGGTGGCATCTTTGGGCAGGCAGATGGGGGGTGAGTGGCGCAAGTGACATTGCTGTTGTGCTCTCACGGCCACTTATGGGCTCTGCATGTTTTGGGTGTGTGCATTGCAGGCGCATATCCCTAAATGGACAGGCACTGTAATTTATTAGGGTTTTTTTGAGAGCAGAGGGCCAGGTCCCTTCATTAGATAAGACTAGGAGCCTGCCTCTCGGCAAGAGAAAAGACTGTCTAACCTAGCTCCAGCATTACTCAGTTCTTTATAGTATTCTTACTAAGCACTCTTCCTTCAAGTTAATTCCATCCA
This sequence comes from Crinia signifera, assembly GCF_055691185.1. NCBI lineage: Eukaryota > Metazoa > Chordata > Amphibia > Anura > Myobatrachidae > Crinia > Crinia signifera. The sequence goes on along the minus strand of NC_139219.1, from coordinate 237,996,815 downwards.
AGCTCTTATCTATCAGTGTTACAATCTTCTCTGTTTTAGTCAGAGTTATCATCTGTCAGTCTCTGATCCCTGCCGGTGTAACCTAGGCTTTACTAGTGCCACCAGCACCTGTACTCTGGAACCTACGCTGAGGGACGAAAACTCTTGTGAGGGTCCTTGGTGAAAACTGTTGGTATGTTCGACTCCATGCCTCAGTTCGGCAATAAGTCAATTCCGTGGTACAGGTCCGCATCCTGTGGTACTCGACAACATGTATAACACCATACCTCCGGGATAAGACAGCCACGTTGGCAATGCAGGGGAGTGTAGCATATGGGGGATGTGCACATTCATATGAAGGGACAAAGCAGGGTGTTTCTTTGAAATTGCATCATTGGAGCAGATTATTGATAGCAGATAGTGGGACAGGGCCTTGATGACACAAAATGCATCATCCTTCCCTTCCGACAATAGGTGTTATGTAAATGTGTGTGCTGGTGGATGTCGACCATTTGGGAGACTTGCCCACACTTCGAGAGGACTAGCAGAGCCACCAAATTGTTGTGATCTTTCTGGCCAATCCAGGAGAGTAGGCAAGTATGTGTGACACTCTAGACGATTGCTTCTCATATCCAGCCTCTTGGCACCTCAAGGGGTCAATCAAATTTGCGGCAAAAGGGCAAGGGTTGCTATTGCAATTGGGTAGAAATGCCTGCAGCTCGACCACCTTGCAGCACGATCCATACAACCACACAATTTTTCACCCATAAAAGTGTAAGTTTTTCACAAAATCAGAAGTGAAATAGTTGAAGCCACTTTTGTATCTAAATTTGCCAGCCAGTAATAAATATACCTGTTCTTCAGCAATGAGATCAGGAAAATGTACTCTGTTAGTTTGCCCAGAGAACTGCATTTGAGAAGCAGTACTCTAGTTTATCAGACTGATATAGTACGATATATATGATCTCTTCTCGGTAAGAGCATTTCTGGTGTACTCTTTAACTCCTAACAATTACATTAGATAAAACTAAAATAAGGCAGAAAGGCCCAAATCTGTCCTGACTTCTTTATATCTAATACTGCATACTCTATTTGGGTATTCCAGCCCTCGCAAAATGTAGACAATACTGAAATAATGTATAGAGGTGCAGCTGGTTATTTTCAAATCTAATCAGATTTTATTAATGATATACTTTTATGTGCCATTGTTGTAAATTATATAGGCTCTTTGTAATTTATGCTTTTTAGACATGCATATTATTGGAATTGTTTTCAATAATTTTTTCATGATTTATTAACATTCAGACAAGTGCAGAGTCCTTTTCTCATTAGATTGCAGTTTTCAACACTATTCTATATTTGACTATTGCCTAAACAACATTAAACTGAGGTTTATTTTATTGGAACAAATTTCTTAATTGAAAATGTTTAGTAGTTTGTTCTGTACTTATTAAAATGCTTACTGTAGAAAACATTAAGGGGCTCATTCTGAGTTGGGAGCAAAGAGCAAATAACTGGGCACCTTGCAGTGGCGTAGCTACGTTTTGGGCGCCCCCCCGCCGTTAGGGGGGGGGGGCGCTCCCCCCCCCGTCGCCGCCCCGCCGAGCACCCCTACCCCGCCGCCCATGCAAACCCCCCCTCAATCCCCCACAGCCTTACCTATCGCGCTGGTCCCGGCGGCTCCGTTCTTCTGCTGAGGACCACCAGAAAATGGCCGCCCCCATACAGCAGACAGTTTCAGAGAACTGTGTGCTATATGGGGGCGGCCATTTTGTGGTGGTCCTCAGCAGAAGAACGGAGCCGCCGGGACCAGCGCTATAGGTAAGTCTGCGGGGGATTGAGGGGGGGTTTAACTATAGCACCGCAGCCCCCGGCGCCCCCACATGCAAAGCGACCCGACCCCCCCCCCCACGGTGGCGGGGGCTGCGGTGCTATAGTTACGCCGCTGGCACCTTGGTAAAACCATGTTGTGCTGCAGGTGGGCAGATTTACAATGGGTGCCGGACGGGGTTCCGACAGTCGGGATCCCGACAGGCATTCACCCGATGTCGGGATCCCGACTGTCAAAACACAGACAGCCGGGTTCCCAACGGCCGTCGGCTATTTTCCTTCATGGGGGTCCACGACTCCCATAGAGGGAGAATAGAATAGGTGGCCGGAAGGGGCTTAGTTGTGCTCACCATGCTGTCTGGGTCGGGCCAGTCGGGATCCCGACATCATGATAATGACTGTCGGGATCCTGACTGTCGGACCCCTATACCACACCCATTTACAATGTGCAGTGAGGTACAGATGGGAGAGACGTGTGTCCAAACTCTAATCTTAATTGCTGGGTAAAAAGTGGTCTAGCATTTGTGGGTAGTGTTGTTTAGTCATTAGGCTGTGTTTGGTTTAAATCTGAATGGGGGAGTCTAAAATGAGGCAATTAGCATATGATCACGTCATTTAACCCCATACCCTTCACAGAGCATAATAATCTCTAGGATGTATCCACACTCCTGGGGTAGCAGGGGCCTACCCAAAAATGTCTGTGTTTCCCACAGAAACCGGTAGAGTAGGCAAGTATGAGCAGTGGTTTGCCCTGGAGTTTGCTGGCAGACACAATGCTTATTTCTATGAGTGACAGCACAGGTAATCAGAATGGTCCACCTACTGGGACAAGCTGAGACAAGCTATTTAGTTTAGTGTCAGAAACAGTCTAAAATGTCAGGAATTCAAAATAATGTCAGCATCAGAAAGAAATAAGCATAGATGAGAGCAGAGGAAATTCAATTATAAAGAAGTTAGAAACACCTACCATTAAAAATGCATAAATGAAAAAACACAGCTTGAAGAGAATTGAGTCACTAGGGTGACAAAGGAAGAACAACAAAAGGTTTTTGGGGCACAAAAACCTTTTGTTGTTCTTCCTTTGTCACCCTCGTGACTCAATTCTCTTCAGTTCTGCCACTGAACTCTTTTGGGAGCACCGCCAACCAGACACCGCCAATCGGTTCCTGTTCTGTGCGGTAAATATGTTGGTATAATACATGTACGTATATAATTGTCAATATTTAATTGTTAAACTTGCCAGTGTTGACCCCCTACCCATAATGTATACAATGCCGTCGGCGAGCCCCTGATAGCCAGATATATGGCGAGCAGTGCCGATAGCTCGCTGTCAGTGTATTCAACACCCTCCCCTTTACTCGCTGTTTCCACCTCGCTGGTTCTTTTCAGTGACCTCAGGCCAGCCGTCATGAAACCTACTCTGTGAATGGTACTTAGTACTTCAGAGAGGAGAGGCAGAGGCAAGCAGCGCAGGCTATGAGGCCCAGGTATATAAATAAAATGGAATATGAAGGCTGCCAGGACTCCACTTGCATCAGGAACCAGACTCAGGAGACCAGTAGCAGCCACAATCTCCCTATGATATGGCAGATGTAGATCTCATGTTACGCGTGGGGGGGAGCGGGTGCTGACCTGCCGCAGGGCGATCGAGTGCTGCAGCAGGAGGCGGGTTCTCGGAGCGATGGATGCATGAATGATGAGTACACTTTTGCTTTTATGGTGTGTGTGTCTTTATTTTACTATTTGATTTACTGTGAAACTACAAGTACCAGCAGGCCCTTTTTTGCCCTGCATGCTGGTACTTGTAGTTCTCCAAGTACCGGCATGAGGGGGGAGGATTGCTAGGATTTGTAGTTCCACAGAAAGATACAATATGTTTTCTTATTTTACACCAAATGATATCAACTCCCACCGTGCAGGAGTGCCGGGATAACCCTGTGCTTTAGCGCTGGCCCTTGGGTGCCCTGGAGGGTTTTTTTTTATTGGGTTTACATGAGAATGATTGACAAGGTCAAAAGGTCGACCTGAAAAGGTCGACAAAAGTTTTTCATACAAAATGATGGGAGGAGTCTGAAGTAACAGACAATTCAACAGATTTTTCAGACTCCTTGAATCACTCACTGAGATTGGAAAAGTCATCAGCCTGATTGTCAACAACATGGAGTTGCGACCCCATGCTGAGAAGGTCAGGACCCACTTTGGGGTCAGGAAGCACAGTTTGAGAACCACTGATCTAGAAGCATTTTCTCATACATGCAGCTCTATCCGTCTGCAGAAATGATTCAGAATTGTAACTAGTCAGAGTGCTCTAGGACAGCCGTACGCTGCTTTGAACACCAGGTCATTTTGGTAATAATAAAATCAATTTTGCTGTGTTTCATTGTGAGCTGTTTGGACACTAAAGGGATAAAAAATTTCTAGAAATTAGACTACTCTAATCTTCCAGTCTGCTGGCCAGTGCTCATTCAGACAAATAATCCCTAATAATACCATTCCTCAAAATGTAAGCTATAATTTTGTCTGCTGTGTTCAAGAAAGATTTCCACATCCTTTCAAAATCTAATCAATGTAATATCTAATATACTGTACAGAACAGACGTTTACTGATCTGCTGTGATTTCCTCTGGTCATCTCCAAATACTATAAGGGGAAATGACTCAAAAGTCAACATCAATTTGAACACTCCTCAACAGTTAATGATTTAATCATATTTTAATGTAGCAATTAAAAGGCAGCAAGAGCAAAAGATTGGGTCTAATGTGCAACCTCTGGTGGAAATGTTGCCAAAGCCATTAAAATGTAAATCCTTTTTCAAATATATGTTAACTCATTGGCTGTGAAACGCACAATCTGTTGAACAATAAAATTCCTCTTACTCATCATCTCAACTTCTGGCTGGCTGATAAGAAGTGATGGATGTTTCTGTTCTACAGGCGCTATCAATGTATTTTCCTTATAAAGGAAACCTTTTGCTGACACTACTCGTGAGGACCTTCAAAATGAAATCCTTTCGATACATAGGAGGTAATGGAACTTACAAGACAGTTCAAATCCACATGAGCAATGCTTTTAAAATGTTTTGATTTTAACACATGGAAACAGCAGCAGTATGAACGGATTAAGGGGAGTGGGGGCCCAGGGCAACTGCCGTCCACCTGTTCGCCTAGCTGCTGCTGGTGTCAATGCCGGTAAAACCATGGGGAACTGAAGGATTTGCAGGGCAGCAGGAGGCTCATTCCCTGCAGTGTTTTGGGGCTCTGGGACAACCATCACTGTTGCCCCGCCTATATTCTGGCCCTGATGAGCAGCAATTGCTATAGTTCTCAATACAGGACTATGAGATCTAGTTATCAAAGGCAAAGTGCCCGAAATATTTCCAAAAGAGTTTTGCCGGATTTAGGACCTCTGTCATATTTGCCAATCACTACTATCACTAGCCTTCACTTGGCAACTATTTATCATGGATACTATCTGACAAGCGGCACAGTGGGGGTTATTTTGCTTGATTCGCAATGTTTCAAATTCGCTGCCTTCCGGGTCCACCAGATGCCGAATGCCAGTACACCCGCCCCTCCCTCGCACCCTGTGTACATTTGCATGGCTTTGCGAATGGATGTTTAACATAAACATCCATTCGCAGGCTGTGGGGGACCACTCACATCATTCGATGGTCGCTGACCATCAAATGATGTGGAAGGCACAAGCACATCTAAGGTTACTCTCAGGTAACCTTAGATATGCGTGGCCATTTGGCAGGAAATGGGCGGGCAGCTGACAGCTGGTGATGTCAGCTGCCCACACCCGGCACCCATGTCGCGGGCCGATTTCCATGGGTAAGCCCAGAATTTTCATGGGAACACCCTTGAAATGCTGGGCAGTCCTATGGGCGTGATTATCCACTGCCACCACATGCCCCCCGGCAGCAGTCTTGGGTGCGTGCACCCTGGGGAACAACATCGGTCCCTGTGTGAACAATCGGCCCATGCGACCGGACCTGAATAAGGTGCAATGAATATTACTGCTGTTCACATGACCACATTAGTTAAGGTAGCATACTGGAAATATAAAATAAAGCAATGTTTGGATATTTCTATAAGTTATTATTCCGAAGATTTCCTTTTATTTATTATTGAATCCGGACTTCCAGTTGTATTGAACAGATAAAAGACAGTTTCCCTGGTCACACATGTGCTAACAGACTACTGATTGACATGGCGAGTGTGATGCCTCCTGCTGTAATAGTGCTATCACTACTGCTTCTATGTTAGCAGCTGTGATAGTCCCTCCAACCGCATCTGAATGAGGGACATTGTGCAGATTGCACAACAGAAAACAGCACAAAAACAAAGTTTAAATTAAATCATACATTCTAATGTCCTAATGGAGTCAAGTATCTGTAAAGGATGAATATTAAACTGTCTATATACTATATATAATCGATATAAAACAGGTAATAAAAAATCCAAAATAAAGGACACTGACCATAATGGAAAGCATAATAATAATAATGGGCCAAAATAAAAACTATTTTACAGCATGCATCAGTTGGTTGGCCCATCATGGTTGGCCCAGGTGCAAAAATATAATTTAGGCCTCCCACCTCCAGTCCAATCTAAGTTCACAATATGCCACACAGCAGTGGTTGGCAGCAGTGGGCGTCTTAGTCCTTATGGGCCCCGGTGCAATGCACCCGCTGCACCAATGGTAGTTCCGCCTCTGGCATGCATCACTAAAGCTAAAAGGCTCCAAAAAGAGTTCATAATAGAAATACAGTACTTTGGCATCAGAAATAGTGGTGTCACTAAAGGGATTTGTGCCGCACCCGGGTGTTACTAGCCGAGGGTGACTTACAATGCCGACTCCAGCTCAGAAACAGGAGCTGGGTGCTGCAATGTAACATAGAACCATGCTCCTGTCCCTGTGTAGCAGCCAGCACTGCAGCGAAGGCCCTCTCCGGAGCCAATACACATCTCCTCAACCCATGCAGTGATTAAAACTGGGGATCAAGCTGCAAGAATATTCAGCCCCTTCCCCCCCCCCCCCACATCCTTTCCCAGGGGCACCTCCTTTCCCAGGGGCACCTGATGCCCAAACAGATAGAGACACCATTGAGGTGAAAGGCTCTGGGAATTAATACTTATACTGTAATAAATTGCTAATAATCATTTAGTCCACTTGGTCTGTCGGAGTAGGGTACGTCCACAAGCTACATAATGTGATCCCAGCTGACTGCAGTGTTGGGTGATCTGTCAGTTAATGGGGTTGGGGATGGTTTGAGACAGCAGTGGGAGGTGTCAGTGGAGCTGGGCAGCAGGAGGTGTACCAGGCCAGGCGCACCAGGGACATTGGGGACACAGGGTGTTGGGCTGCAGTGCCAGAGAGCCGGGGGAAGAAAGGCATCAGCAGAGGTGAAACATGCATAGACCCTATTCACTGCATATATTTTAATAAAGCTCTGTCCTTGTAAATCCCCTCAGCACGCTTCTCACCAGTTCTATACCTGCATACCATAAATCCATACATTGGATATATGTGTCACATATTGTATTGTATCACATCTCACAAATTTATCATATCCCTTCTGCATATGAGATGCGGATTGTGATCACTATGTCCCTAAACCACTGGTTTTATCAGACCAACTGTGATTCCATTGCTGGGCTATCGCTCTATAGGCTTTGTACACTGCAAGCTGTTTAAATTAGAGCTTGTAACATTTCTAATTTAATGATTTGCTTTAACCAGAGCCCTACACAATAAGTACATATTGCAAATATATATCTATAAACTAGTAAGGCCGCTCGAAGCAAAAGTTTCCCAAGCTAGTAGATGTCGTTTCACTTGCTGTGAACAGATGGCAGTGTTTCGGAGCCACACCAACACTAGACATTTATATAGATGATAAATTGTATTCTGTGTTCAAACACACATCCCGGGTGAAATGTAATAGGGTGAGGGAATCAGACAGTGAGAGATTTGCTTTTGCAGTGTAAATGATTGCCGCTTTAAAAAAAACTAGAGATTTCTTACCACTTTCTGATTATCTCACCATATTATATTTCATCCCCCATCTTATGTTAAGACTGGAAATGCACTGGTTTAGGTCTGACTCTTTATTGGAAGCTATACATTGTAAAGTTCACATGTCAAGGGACAAAACGTTGAGTACAGAAAGTGCCATCCTCTAGCATGGAAGCGACGCTGTCCATTCACCTGGTTCACAATATTTCTGCTTCTGCAGACAGTAATTTAGATTCTGTCAGTGCACAATTCCAAAGTCAATTGTTATGCTGTATAAAGAACCAGTCATTAAGTCTATAGCAAAATAAATGTCTTGAACAGAAAGCGTATTGTACCCAGTTCTAACAAATTACTTCTCAAACCTCTTAAACATAATTAATATTGCTTTGAATTTCAGAATCTATAATGCATTGAAATGAAACGAGTGAACTCAATGATAGAATTTGTCAATAATAATAATTCACAAACTGTTTAGTGAATATTATGGTTTTGGTAAATATATTTCCTAGGTCAGTTGTCTGTGCCAATTCCTTGTGGCTACCTACCGTCATATTTTCATTTTATAATGAGGAAAGAATCAGACTTGACCCACTAACTGATGCTCAGTGTTGTTGAATCCCTTTACTATGTGTACATTCATCCTAAAAATTGCTCAATATGTAGGCACTAAGGGACTAATTCAGTATATGTTGTAATTTTGCTAAATTAATAAAATGACAACTCCCAGCTGTAGGCTGTGGGGGGCAACCCAGCCCAGAACAAGACCGCCCCACACTGGGTCACTCCGAGCGATGGACCCACAAGATTTTATGGGTACATCGCTAAAGTGCGAGCGCTTTGCCAGACAACGAAGCACTCACTTATCACCAACTGCACTCTGGCTGTGCAGCCTTGCTGCAAAGTCAGACACAGGCCTGTTTTGTATTGCAGCGCCTGTGTATGATGTCACACAGCTGTCGTGGCCCTCCCCCCCTGCATGCATTGCCCTGACTGCTACCAAAAAATGGTCACCATCCTTGAATGCTAAGTTGCGACCCAATGTTGCTTCGTTGCTGCCCCCCAAAGCAGTCCCATTTTTTGCAATCCAACCACAGTTCACGGCCTTGCACCGCTGTTGTATTTGCGCAGGTGCAGATCTGCAAAAATCTCTGAAGACTTGCGAGGCTTGATGAATTAGCTCGTATATCATTTGTCTGAGAGATCAAATAAAAATTGTTAACGACATTGCATTGTTTGCAAGTCATCTAGTGAGTATGCACCTTTACATGTGGTCTACATTTAGAGGGTGACATTTAATAGGATGCGAGTTTTAGTAACATTTCAAAATCGCACCTTATCGCACTTTTCTAAATCGATTATTTAATGGGATGCACTAATGTGCCCAAAAGTTGCAGTGAAGTGCGAAGAGATGCGATGTGGGGCTATGTGGTGCAAATTTATGACACAGTAATGTGCATTTTCCGGTGCAGGTCATGTGCGATTTTCTGAACAACCGGAATGCGAATTACAACACTGCCTCTGCATGCCAAACAACCCCCTAACCTATTGGCCCACCTAAGTCCCCTACAATATGCATCACACCCCCTATATAAATGGGCACAGGCGTCATTTTGACCTTTGAAAGGTAGTAAGGTGAGGAGAATAGACAGGAGCAGTGACAGTGAGTGCAGGTGGCAGAGGCAGAAGTGGGCCAGTTACAGCCAGCAGCAGTGCCAGAGGAGCCAGGGGGAGAGCCAGCAGAGGCACACTTAGTGCCAGCAGTGTGAGAGGGAGAGGCAGCACTTTGCCAGCCAGCATGGTCACAACAAGGCCTGGGCCAGGGCAGACCCCGGAGGAGCAGGCACAGCAGGAGGCGGTGGAGGACCCTCTTGCCTCCCCATCTCATCTCCTCACACAGGAGGACCTGTTCAGCACATAGTCCGAGGAGCTGCAGGAGGGACACATCTCTAAGGTTGACTGGCCTGTGGTGGAGGAAGATGGAGGTGAGGAGGAGGGTCATGCTGCCCTGGAGAATGAGGAGGGCATGGGCGCAGAGGAGGTTGAGGTGCGTTTCTCTTATGAGGAAAATGCAGCCCTTGTCCTCTCCATAGTGCCCATATTTGAAAGGCTGCTGGGGAAGCACAACAACAGGACCGCTGCACAGCGGAAGAGGGACATGTGGGTATCCATCACTGGCTCAGTCAATACTGTTAGCAGCCACAAAAGAAGTGCCAGAAATGTTAACAAGAGGTTTAATGACATCAAAAGGCAACTCAAAGCCAAAATGACAACCGAAATTAAAGAGGACAGCCGCACTGGAGGAGGCACCACCCAACCTGTGACATATACATCATATGAGAAGCAACTCAAAAGAATAATCCCACCAGAGGTCCTTCCTGGGCTCCATGTTGCCGACACCGATAGGCCACCAACACCACCCCAAGCTGGTAAGTGTTGACACAGTTTCATTTACATCAACCATTGCAATATTTTATAACTGTAATGCTGTCTTGTAATGTTTGCATAACAATAGTGCTGCTGTAGCACTACATATCCCAGCAAGGTCAACTTATGTAAATGTAATGGTCATAAATTGCAATTGTTGGTGATGCTGGGTCATAAAGTTCCACACCTGCTGCTATTGGTCAAATGCCTAGCAAATTATGTTACAGGTTCAAATTGGTCAGGCCCCAAACATATTTTTAATTCTGTAATAGCAAAAATGCCTCCATACAGCATTATTTCAGGCATAAAAAAAAAAAAAAATTGTTTTTTTTTTGTATTATTTTCTAAAACCACACAATAATGACCACAAATAATTGGTCAACATGACCCATGTGTGCACCAGGAAAAAAAAAAGAAATCCTTGTTATGATGCATGCTGGAAAGAAATGATGTCCATGCAATATTTCACGCACCACACAGGCCGAGGCATAGGTATGGATTCAGAGGCTGCGGGTAAGCAAAATGAATGCAAAAGCATTACACATACAGTACACACACCCCCATGTACCATGCACAATAGCCTATACTACAATGTACTCCAGCACCCTTCTGTAAACCAAATATAGGTTCAATGTCAACAACATTGTTTAAAGAACTTTATAAAGCATGTTTAAATATTAATACATGCTCATTGAACAAATGTAATATCGGGTAATGGGGGCCAAAATAGCACATTACAGTGCTGCCAGATATGCTGGCCATGACATGGACTCATTGATACCCACTACATAGCAATGGATTTTAATGTAATGTGAAACACCCATCAGACAATCAAAAATTAAAGCATAATTTTTTTTGCAGGGGTACATGTGTTACTGAACAGTACCCATTGTTATGTGGCATAACCCAAAACACACCTTAAATACAATATGACACATACTACACAATTATGATGGTATACTTACCCATTTCTCATTTTCCACAGGATCATCACAACTACAGGTGCAAACAGTACATAACGTGGAGGATGGCAAGCGCTATACAGGTTGAGTATCCCGTATCCGAGTATCCGTTATCCGAATTATTCCGAAAACCATACATTCCAGAAAGTGAAAAAAAAATATTTTTTTTGCTATAAACTCACTGGGGACATTTGTAACAGCACTACTGGTGACATGATATGTAACTGGCACTATATATGTGCAAGAAAATGATTGCTTGGCATTCAAATTCAATATCTGAGATAGTACACAAATTTTGTTTCATGTTTTGAAACCTTGTTTTTTGAACAAATAAAATATATTTGTGTGTATTTTATGTGGTAATAAAATATATTTGTGTGTATTTTATGTGTTTATATAGCATACATGCAAGATACTTCAAACTACATAATTGAAATATTAAAATATTCCGAAATACGGAATAATCCGTTATCCAAAATTCTCCTGGTCCCGAGCATTTTGGATACGGGATACTCAACCTGTATAAGACGCTGTAACGGAATCTGCTGCGCTATATAAGACGCTGTAACGCAATCTGCTGCGCTATATAAGACACTGACGGAATCTGCTGCGCTATATAAGACACTGACGGAATCTGCTGCGCTATATAAGACGCTGTAACGGAATCTGCTGTGCTATGTAAGACACTGTAACGGAATCTGCTGCGCTATATAAGACACTGTAATGGAATCTGCTGCGCTATATAAGATGCTGACAGCTGTAAATAAATACATATATATACAGATAAAGATATATACTGTACAGCACAGCAGGGAGGCAGCAGAAGCCAAAGAGATTCACTTCCCCCCTACTCTCCTCCCCTCCCCCGGGCCCCACGAACCCCCCAAACCCCAAATTTATTACCAAGTTTATTAATATCATTAATTATCTTTAAAAAAAAATCCACCTTGAATAACGAGAAGAGAAAACCTTGTTCTCCTCCAGGCTACAGCCAGCGCTTGGGAAGGCTGATGACGCTGCTGTAGCCAGGGAGGAGGGAGCGAGTCACTCTGCAAGTGACAGGTGACTCTGGGAGGAGTCTGGAGTGCTGCTGCGCTGCGCTGCCCGGATGTCGGACCGAGCAGCAGCAATTTAGAGAGGACAGAGGAGTGAGTCAGCCACCTGGACGGTGCGCTTGGCGGCAGGCACCGCCGAGCGAGCATGAACTCCGGTGGCTCCGCTCTCCCTACGCCTCTGCCTACACCACTTCTCCAGGAAGAGAGTTCCACAGTTTTACTGCTCTGACCATCAAGAATTTTTTTTCTTCTAAGGGAACAAAATATTCTTCTAATCTAAACTTGTGCCCTCGTGTCCTTATCCCTTGTTATATAGTATGTTCTGATATTTTTAACCCCTTCATGACAGAGCCAGTTTGTGCCTTCATGACAGAGCCCTTTTTTTCAAATCTGACATGTCTCACTTAAGTGGGGATAACTTTTTTTTGCTTTTACTTATCCCAGTGATTTTGAGATTGTTTTCTCGTGACACATTGTACTTCAAGTTAGTGGTAAATTTTCGTCGATACAGTCTGTGTTTTTTTGTGAAAAATACCAAAATATCGTGAAAAAATGGAAAATTTTGCAATTTGCAAAATGTTAAATTTTCTGCTTGTGAGACAAATAATCATACCACTCAAAATAGTTAATAACTAACATAGACCATATGTCTACTTTATGTTTCCATCATTATTTCAACTTCCTTTTAATTTTTTTGGACACTAGGAGGCTTACAATATGAATAGCAAATTCTCAAATTTTCATGAAAATTTCAAACACTGATTTTTTTAGGGACCAGTTCAGTTCTGATGTGACTTTGAGGGACTTGTATGTGAGACACCCCCATAAATGATGCCATTTCAAAAACTGCACCCCTCACAGTATTCAAAACAGCATTTTGGAAGTTTGTTAACCCTTTAGGTGTTTCACAGGAATTAAAACAAAGTGTAGGTGAAATTTCAAAATTTCTTTTTTTTTGCAGAGTTTCAATTTTAATACATTTTTCTAACGAATACAGTAGATTTTACTAGAGAAATGTGACTAAAAATTGATTCCCCCAATTCTTTTGTTTTCAAAAATATCCTATATGTGGCCCTAGTGTGCACGTTGACCAAACCACAGGCTTCATAATAGAAGGAGCACCTACTTGATTTTGGAGCCTCCTTTTTATGAGATTTTTTTTTAGGCACCATGTAGGTTTCTAGGCACCATAAGTGCTAAAAGTTAGGAACCTCCCCCACAAGTCACCCCATTTTGCAATCTACACCCCTCAGGGAATTCATCTAGGGGTATAGTGTACATTTCAAACCCCCAGGGGTTTCACCAATTTTGGTACAACTGGGATGTGAAAATGAAAAATTACATTTTTTTACACAAACATGCAGTTCTGGCTCAAAATTTTTCATTTTCACAAGGAATGAAGGAGACAAAGCACCCCAAAATCTGTGCCCCAATTTCTCCCGAGTACGGCAATGCCTCACATGTGACCAAAAAATACCAGTTGGGTGCATGGCAGGACTCAGAAGGGAAGGAGTGATTTTTGGATTTTGCAGCACAGATTTTGGTGGAATGAATGGTGGGTGCTATGTTGCACCAATACAGTGGAACCCCCCCACAAGTCACCCCATTTTGCAAAGTACACCCCTCAGGGAATTCATCTAGGGGTATAGTGTACATTTCAAACCCCCAGGGGTTTCACCAATTTTGGTACAACTGGGATGTGAAAATGGAAAATTACATTTTTTTACACAAACATGCAGTTCTGGCTCAAAATTTTTCATTTTCACAAGGAATGAAGGAGACAAAGCACCCCAAAATCTGTGCCCCAATTTCTCCCGAGTACGGCAATGCCTCACATGTGACCAAAAAATACCAGTTGGGTGCATGGCAGGACTCAGAAGGGAAGGAGTGATTTTTGGATTTTGCAGCAAAGATTTCGGTGGAATGAATGGTGGGTGCTATGTTGCATTAGCAAGACTCCCAAAGCACCAATACAGTGGAACCCCCCCACAAGTCACCCCATTTTGCAAAGTACACCCCTCAGGGAATTCATCTAGGGGTATAGTGTACATTTCAAACCCCCAGGGGTTTCACCAATTTTGGTACAACTGGGATGTGAAAATGGAAAATTACATTTTTTTACACAAACATGCAGTTCTGGCTCAAAATTTTTCATTTTCACAAGGAATGAAGGAGACAATGCACCCCAAAATCTGTGCCCCAATTTCTCCAGAGTACGGCAATGCCTCACATGTGACCAAAAAATACCAGTTGGGTGCATGGCAGGACTTAGAAGGGAAGGAGTGATTTTTAGATTTTGCAGCTCAGATTCTGGTGGTTTTTTGGTGGGTGCTATGTCGCATTAGCAAGACCCCCCAAGCACCAATACAGTGGAACCCCCCCACAAGTCACCCCATTTTGCAAAGTACACCCCTCAGGGAATTCATCTAGGGGTATAGTGTACATTTCAAACCCCCAGGGGTTTCACCAATTTTGGTACAACTGGGATGTGAAAATGGAAAATTACATTTTTTTACACAAACATGCAGTTCTGGCTCAAAATTTTTCATTTTCACAAGGAATGAAGGAGACAATGCACCCCAAAATCTGTGCCCCAATTTCTCCCGAGTACGGCAATGCCTCACATGTGACCAAAAAATACCAGTTGGGTGCATGGCAGGACTCAGAAGGGAAGGAGTGATTTTTGGATTTTGCAGCAAAGATTTTGGTGGAATGAATGGTGGGTGCTATGTTGCATTAGCAAGACTCCCAAAGCACCAATACAGTGGAACCCCCCCACAAGTCACCCCATTTTGCAAAGTACACCCCTCAGGGAATTCATCTAGGGGTATAGTGTACATTTCAAACCCCCAGGGGTTTCACCAATTTTGGTACAACTGGGATGTGAAAATGGAAAATTACATTTTTTTACACAAACATGCAGTTCTGGCTCAAAATTTTTCATTTTCACAAGGAATGAAGGAGACAATGCACCCCAAAATCTGTGCCCCAATTTCTCCAGAGTACGGCAATGCCTCACATGTGACCAAAAAATACCAGTTGGGTGCATGGCAGGACTTAGAAGGGAAGGAGTGATTTTTAGATTTTGCAGCTCAGATTCTGGTGGTTTTTTGGTGGGTGCTATGTCGCATTAGCAAGACCCCCCAAGCACCAATACAGTGGAACCCCCCCACAAGTCACCCCATTTTGCAAAGTACACCCCTCAGGGAATTCATCTAGGGGTATAGTGTACATTTCAAACCCCCAGGGGTTTCACCAATTTTGGTACAACTGGGATGTGAAAATGGAAAATTACATTTTTTTACACAAACATGCAGTTCTGGCTCAAAATTTTTCATTTTCACAAGGAATGAAGGAGACAATGCACCCCAAAATCTGTGCCCCAATTTCTCCCGAGTACGGCAATGCCTCACATGTGACCAAAAAATACCAGTTGGGTGCATGGCAGGACTTAGAAGGGAAGGAGTGATTTTTAGATTTTGCAGCTCAGATTCTGGTGTTTTTTTGGTGGGTGCTATGTCGCATTAGCAAGACCCCCCAAGCACCAATACAGTGGAACCCCCCCACAAGTGACCCCATTTTGCAAACTACACCCCTCAGGGAATTCATCTAGGGGTATAGTGTACATTTCAAACCCCCAGGGGTTTCACCAATTTTGGTACAACTGGGATGTGAAAATGGAAAATTACATTTTTTTACACAAACATGCAGTTCTGGCTCAAAATTTTTCATTTTCACAAGGAATGAAGGAGACAAAGCACCCCAAAATCTGTGCCCCAATTTCTCCCGAGTACAACAATGCCTCACATGTGACCAAAAAATACCAGTTGGGTGCATGGCAGGACTTAGAAGGGAAGGAGTGATTTTTGGATTTTGCAGCTCAGATTCTGGTGGAATTTTGGTGGGTGCTATGTCGCATTAGCAAGACCCCCCAAGCACCAATACAGTGGAACCCCCCCACAAGTGACCCCATTTTGCAAACTACACCCCTCAGGGAATTCATCTAGGGGTATAGTGTACATTTCAAACCCCCAGGGGTTTCACCAATTTTGGTATAACTGGGATGTGAAAATGGAAAATTACATTTTTTTACACAAACATGCAGTTCTGGCTCAAAATTTATCATTTTCACAAGGAATGAAGGAGACAAAGCACCCCAAAATCTGTGCCCCAATTTCTCCCGAGTACGGCAATGCCTCACATGTGACCAAAAAATACCAGTTGGGTGCATGGCAGGACTCAGAAGGGAAGGAGTGATTTTTGGATTTTGGAGCACAGATTTTGGTGGAATGAATGGTGGGTGCTATGTTGCATTACCAATACAGTGGAACCCCCCCACAAGTCACCCCATTTTGCAAACTACACCCCTCAGGGAATTCATCTAGGGGTATAGTGTACATTTCAAACCCCCAGGGGTTTCATCAATTTTGGTACAACTGGGCAGTGAAAATGAAAAAAATACATTTTTTTACACAAAAATGTACTTCTGGCTCAAAATTTTTCATTTTCACAAGGAATGAAGGAGACAAAGCACCCCAAAATCTGTGCCCCCATTTCTCCAGAGTACGGCAATGCCTCACATGTGACCAAAAAATTCCAGTTGGGTGCATGGCAGGACTCAGAAGGGAAGGAGTGATTTTTGGATTTTGCAGCAAAGATTTTGGTGGAATGAATGGTGGGTGCTATGTTGCATTACCAATACAGTGGAACCCCCCCACAAGTCACCCCATTTTGCAAACTACACCCCTCAGGGAATTCATCTAGGGGTATAGTGTACATTTCAAACCCCCAGGGGTTTCATCAATTTTGGTACAACTGGGCAGTGAAAATGAAAAAAATACATTTTTTTACACAAAAATGTACTTCTGGCTCAAAATTTTTCATTTTCACAAGGAATGAAGGAGACAAAGCACCCCAAAATCTGTGCCCCCATTTCTCCAGAGTACGGCAATGCCTCACATGTGACCAAAAAATACCAGTTGGGTGCATGGCAGGACTCAGAAGGGAAGGAGTGATTTTTGGATTTTGCAGCTCAGATTCTGGTGGAATGAATGGTGGGTGCTATGTGGCATTAGCAAGACCCCCGAAGCACGGTGAAATGATGAACCTAATAATCCATAGATGTGTGGTATATTTTAAAGCACTCCTTTATACATAGGCCGGGTTTGTCGGGGCAAGTTTCACAGTGGAAAATAGTTTCCTTTCTTATTCCCTTTTTATAACAAACTTTGCACCTTTTTTGTGTCCTGCCCTTTCTTGCAGTGGAGGGGATTTCGTTGGGAAAATGCTGCCCTGGTACAATACGGGGGCCAGTACTAGAAGTACTGGGGCCCTCTGCCTGCTGATTCCCAAATGTTAGGCTCTTTATGACTTCCTCTTGAAAGTGCATAAATGTCCCCCTCTGGCCGGTAGAACGGAATAGCACGTAAGCGTTATACAGTGCCATCTGGATGATATACACGGCCAGCTTCTTGTACCAGATATTTGTTTTCCGCAGGGCACTGTACGGCTTTAGTACCTGATCTGAAAGATCCACTCCGCCCATGTACTTATTGTAATCTAGGATACAATTTGGTTTGGAGGTGTGGGTACTGGTACCTCGTACAGGGATGGAGGTGGTACTGTCTCCATGAATTGTTGTCAGTATAAGGACATCCCTCTTGTCCTTATATTTGACCAACAACATATTTTCGGTGCATATTCCCCTGCTTTCACCCCTTCTCATTACTTGGGCAATGTGCGTTTTGGGGAGGCCTCTTTGGTTCTTGCGCACAGTACCGCAAGCTGCTGTACCTCTTGAACCAAGGGCCTTAAACAGGGGGATGCTGGTGTAAAAGTTATCCACATAGAGGTGATAACCCTTATCCAGGAAGGGGTGCATTAAATCCCAGACAATTTTTCCACTAACACCTACGAGGGAGGGGGGGCATTCTGGTGGTTCAATTCTTGAATCCTTCCCTTCATATACCCTAAACTTGTGGGTGTACCCTGTGGTGCTTTCACACAGCTTATACATTTTTATGCCATACCTTGCCCTCTTACTGGGAAGGTACTGGCGGAATTTAACCCTTCCTTTAAAATGTATAAGGGACTCGTCGATACTAATACATTTATCAGGGATGTATAGCTCTGCAAATTTGGCACTGAAATGATCAATGACCGGCCTGACTTTGAATAGCCTGTCAAAGGTGGGATCATCTCTGGGTGGGCACTGTGCATTATCGGTGTAATGTATAAATTTATGGATTGCCTCAAAACGAGCCCGGGGCATGGCCATACGGTGAAATGGGGTGCTGTACAGAACATCTGTACTCCAATATTGCCTAATTTGTGGCTTTTTTACTATGCCCATATGTAACACCAGACCCCAAAACGTCATCATCTCTACTGCATCTACAGGGGTCCACCTAGCAAATGATGACGTGGGGTTTTGAGCAATAAACTGCTGGGCATATAAATTAGTTTGGTCCACCATTAAATTTATAAAATCATCAGAGAAAAATAATTTGAAAAAGTCAATTTCTCTGAGACCTGTTGAATCAAATTGGATTCCTGGGATGGCCAAAAACTCAGGAACCTGGGGCTCAAAATTGTCTGGTGGTGGGGTCCATACGAGATCAATTATTGGGGGGGGGGTCTCAGCTGCTCTACGGGGGCGTCTTTGAGGGGGTCCCTCATCATCAGAGGAGGAAGAGGAGCTTAAGACAAATCCTTCAAATTCCCCGCTTGCCTCACTGGCTGTGTCAGAGTCAGATGCAAGCATGGCATATGCCTCCTCCACCGAATACATTCTCCTGGATGACTGGGACGACATTTGGGATGACATTTGGGATGCCATTTATATTTTTGTGTTACTGGTAGTGAAATGTTTCAACACGTGTATAGTGTAGGGGGGGGTACAAACTTTATTTCAACCCAGGGGGTATGTAGTGTGTATTGTGTATGTAGTGCAGAAAAAAAAAATACAAAAAAAAAAAAATTGAAGGGTTCAAAAAAAAAAAAATGGAAGGGGTTAAAAAAAAAAAAAATGGAAGGGGTTAAAAAAAAAAAAAATGGAAGGGGTTAAAAAAAAAAAAAAAGGTCCTGCGCCAAAAATTGAGCACAGATGTTGGTCAGTAACGTCCGTCACTGAACAGCGCTCAAAGGCAACAGGAATTTGATCAAAAAAAAAAAAAAATAGATCAACCCTGTGCCGAAAAAGCTGATCAGTGATGTACGTCACTGATCAGTGCACAGTGGCCACAGGACACACACAAAATCACAGTGTGTGTAAAAAAAAAATGTAAAAAAGACCCCACAGCACTCACAAAAAATAAAAAAAGGTGATCAGTGATGCGACACTGATTACCAGTGAGGGGCAGCAGGTGCACAACCTTTGGTGGTACTGACAGGTATATATAAAAAAAAAAAACCTCTGTACCCCCAAAAAGTTGCTGATCACCTCAGATATAGTGATCAGCACAAAAAGGCGGGGGCAGCCGACACAAAATTTAGCACTCTATCACTATCTCTCTCTATCTCTCACTATCTATCACTCTATGACACTGCAGCAGTTATATAAAAAATATATAGCACAATCTGTCACTATCTCTCTCTCTCTATCTCTCTCTATCTATCTATAGCTCTATCACACTGCAGCAGCACAAAATATAGCACTAGGCCTCTCTATCTCTCTCTATCTCTCTCTATCTCTTTCAGTTATATAAAAAATATATAGCACAATCTGTCACTATCTCTCTCTCTATCTCTCTCTCTCTATCTCTCTCTATCACACTGCAGCAGCACAAAATATAGCACTAGGCCTCTCTATCTCTCTCTATCTCTCTCTATCTCTTTCAGTTATATAAAAAATATATAGCACAATCTGTCACTATCTCTCTCTCTATCTCTCTCTCTCTATCTCTCTCTATCTATAGCTCTATCACACTGCAGCAGCACAAAATATAGCACTAGGCCTCTCTATCTCTCTCTATCTCTCTCTATCTCTCTCTATCTCTCTCTCTCTAACTCTCTCTAACTCTCTATCTATCTAATAAATCGCAGCAGCACAAGATGCAGCACAAGATGCAGCACAGGATGTCACAAAATGTCACAATATCAATGATCAATGATCAGGTAAGGGTTCTGGTCAGTATAGGCGGCAGGTGGGGCACGGTGACCGCACTGCACGCTTTTCCAGACCGGAATGGCGTCTGCAGTGCAGTCACCGTTAGTTTAAACCCCCCTCCACGGCTGTGATTGGTCCGTCGGTCCGACGGACCAATCACGGCCTTTGGGGGCGGGCGGGGTGAGGTGGGGTGACACCAGTGTCACCCTTACACCCCGCGGTGATTGGTGCTGTACTTTACAGCACCAATCACCTCCGATCCCGTGTCACCGGCGAACGTTATTCGCCGGTGACACAGGAAAACGCTGTGAATGGCTGTTCACACTGAACAGCCAATCACAGCGATCGGCGACGGGGGGGCGGCATCGCAGCCCCCCCTGGGCATGCAGGGACATGTCTGCTGTCAGGGACAGCAGACATCGTCCCTCTGTCACTGCGTCTCTAGACGCAGTGACAGTTTTAAGCCATGACGTATATATACGTCAACGGTCGGGAAGTACTTCCCGGCCATGACGTATATATACGTCAATTGTCGTGAAGGGGTTAAAACCAGATTATGATTCTATTTGTACCCTTGGATGTTTTTAACTAATAAATGTTTGTCCAACCTAATTTAAAACATATTTATTGTGTCTGCCTACACCACTTCTCCAGAAAGAGAGTTCCACAGTTTTACTGCTCTGACCGTAAAGAATTTTTTTTCTTCTAAGGGAACTAAATATTCTTCTAATCTAAACTCGTGCCCTCGCGTCCTAGATTCCTTTCTTGCAGTAAAAAGGGTGTTTGACAGTTCCTTATATTGGCCCTTGATATATTTGTACATGTTGAGCATGTCCCCCCTTTAAACGTTTCTTCTCTAGTGTAAAAAGTCCCAAATTGCTCAATATTTCCTCGTAACTGAAATTCTCCATTCCCCTGATTTAGCTTTGTTGCTTTTCTTTGGGGTTTTTTCCAAGCTACAATGGCATAATTACTTTTGAGTCCCTAGTTTCCATGCCCCTTTTAATGCATGCTAGAATTCTGTTGGCCTTTTTTGTTGCTATATGACATTGAGAACTACACCCCAGTTTGTTATCTATTTGGACTCCTAGATCCTTTTCAAGTACTGACTTACCCAATGCCTCCCCGCTCCATACAGGTGTCTCTGATCTGCGAGTGCTGGAGAAATCATTTGATGGTTGTCGACCATCAAATGATTTCTCCCCGGCTGAGAAGGTATGATTATGCAAATCATCCAGTCGCAGCTGTGCAGGGATTCGCGGGGGAACACGGCACTGTGGGCTGCCGGCGGCATCTGGTGGACTCCCAAGGCTGTGAAATTCAAAGCCTTGCGAATTCACCAGAATAAGATCCACAATGTTATGTATGCACAGATATGCAGTGTGCCTGCATGTTGTTTTGACATCATACTCATGTAATTAAACCATTTACTTGAATTTATTATAAATAAAAGATGAGCATGCTTTGTTTATATAGTTAAAGTACATTAAATATGTAAGAACTACTTAAATTATGTAAATATCTTATAGTATAAATACAGGAAATTGTAATGCATATACTCCTATAATCAGAATATCTGGGAAAGTACATCCCTGGCCCTATGCAAATAAGGCCACACTGAACGTCTTTTATGTCCTCTAAATGTGCATCTTGTTTGCATATATTAAACAAATAGACTCAACAAAGCCCCATTGCTAGTGTACACTGATTGATGGGATGTGCGACATTTGTACATGATGGTGCGAATTTGTATGAATCCAGGTAGATAGGACTTACTGTAGATGCTCCAACCATAGATGCTCCTGCCATATGCAGGGGTGGATATTGGGGTGAGGGAGCCCCTAACAGTAATGGCTGACCCCTTGCCTAATCCTAATTGTATTATGTTCATTGGTTGGCCATAAGCCCTCATTTGAAGACAGCCAATTTTTTAGAATAATAAAAAAAAGGCAATATGACATTTACATTTTTTTATTGAAATAAACAGTTTAGGTAGTATGTTCATGTCCTACTGGTTTACACTCCATTCAAGATGGCATATGGTACAGTATTATTATTATTATTTTATTTGCACCAGGGGACAGGACACTGAACTAATCATTAGAGTGGTGGTAACCTAGGGTTAGGTGTTGATAAAGGAGTAGGGAGTAAAAAAAAAAATTGCTAAAATAGGGAAGGTGAGAGGGTCCTGCTCGTGAGAACTAACATTCTGAAGGGGAGTAGCAGTACAGTGGAAATGTCTTGCAGTTACTGGTACATGTCTGACTAACAGTACCACAAAAGCATTAAGTGTGCTGCCCCCAAACAAGTGCCACCCCTATGCACATGCCTCACGTTCCAAATAGAATATTCACCACTGGTCGTATGTTGTATGTAGTAAGTAAGTTTTATTCTTTTCTCCAACAGGACTCAAGGCGCTATACAGACATCAATACAATGCGCATAATACATAGGATTTAGGTAGTACAGAAAAAGAAAATATTAGACATAAAAGAAGCCTTGAGAGGATAGTAAGTAAAACTCAGTGTTGGTGCAGACATTTTGGATAATAATTTCTACGGGTTGTGTATTCCAACGTAACAAGGTACCAAGTGAGGCAGCCATCTTGGGTGCATTGCGTAGAATTATCCTGGGTGAAATAGGTTACTCCTAGAAGAAATTACATGAAATGGGGTTATTGCAGTGTAGAGTAGAGTCCCCAAAAGACACTCATATCCATGTATTTTCCAGTGTATCAGATGAGGCAGCTATGTTGTGTGCACTATGAAGATTAGACTGTAGGAGATGAGCCATACAACGGCCCAATGCAAATATGGGAAAGCAGAAGCTTGTGTAGTAGTATAATGTACAGCAGTGATGACTATCAGTGACACTCTAGCTGTTGTTGAACTACACATTCCAGCATGCCCTGCTACAGTTTTACTATTTGGCCATGCTAAAACTGATGCAGAGCATGCTGGGATGTGTAGTTCAACAGCTGGAGTGTCAAGGTTAGCCATCACTGATGTACAGTGTATAGAAACATCCACATGTAGCACATCCTGCGCAAGGAGGAACCATCTGAGGCAACCAGCACTGTGTAGGTCACTGCTGACGGGGTGTGCAATCAGTGGAGGTACACATTACAGGAATAGCACATGATGGGGCAGAAGTACAATGTTGGCGGGAAAAAACCCAATGATTTTGGAATCATTATTTTGATAAAGTCATTCAGTATGTACAGTCAGCATGTAAGGACTCCTCTGTTTACTGTTTGCTTCTGCAGTAACTCTTTGGAATGTTCTCCACAGTACAGTTACTGTAGGCTTCCAATAGTCATTTCATACTTCTCTGTGGTATATGGCAAGAATCAAAACATGATAAGGCTCAAGAACTTCCATATAAACATAGATAATGACAAAATATATTGGTTCAATAACTCAGCATGGCTGAAAGGTCATTTGATCCCTGCTGTATATGGCTTGGTTTGTTTAATAAAGGTTACATTTTCTTTATATTCCTTTAAACTCTATGAACCATCCAAATATAACTTTAATCAAAAAATTGCTTATGCAGTGCCTTTTTTTATTAAGAAGATTGTATAGGAAGTGTGAATAAATGAACCTGAATTTACATAGACACACCAGAAGAGCGCTACTTAATCAGGAGTTTTCTGCTATTTAGACAGCGGTGATTAGTGACAGGAGAGTAGGGACCACTTCACTTGGAATCCTGAATGTGATTTGTATAATTTGATATTCACCTACTGGGCCAATTGCCACTTAAAAGTAAAAGACAGAATTCACTCTTTATACTAGAAAGCACATTGGACTAGCTAGAAATGCTCTTTATTTTTTTAAAGGTCAATTATATGTTGCAGTTTTTAACTTTGAAAGACAGACTTATTGCCATGGGTATTGTAAAGCTACCTATATATTTTGCACATAATTTATTTAATAAATTATTGCTCTATTATTTACCTTAACTTACTTTATACAATCATGTGTCTCTCTCTTTGTTGATACACAATCTGTAATGGCAATTTGAATAGTCAACAGATATGTGAACCATGGAGGCAGGGTAAAATGACAGGGGGGGCACCATGATGAAAGAGGGTTTAGGTGGGGGAGGGGCAGTGTTAGTGGCGCCAGTGTACATGCTAAGAGAGTGGCAGAGAGAGGGTGGGAATGGGATTAAAAATAGGCCCTGGCATTTAAAGTATGCAGGCCCACCATGGCGACAAAAGTGAAGGATGTAGTTGTGTGCGCGCCGAAGGCACGCTCCGGAAAAGGGAGTGTGGCCACTCAACAGGGGGCGTGTCCTTGAGTGTAGTGTACCACACCATATACATCTTCTACACATTATGCAACAAAATACTAGACCCCATAATACTTTCCACTTACACATGATGCCAAATGGAATGAGCCAAAATTCACATAATGCCACACGGATTGAGCCAAAATTTACATAATAACACACGGATTGAGCCAAAATTCACATAGTGCCACATGGATTGAGCCAAAATTCACATAATACCACATGGATTGTGTCAAAATTCACATAATGCCACATGGATTGAGCCAAATTCATAAAATGCCATACGGATTGAGCCAAAATTCACATAGTGTCACATGGATTGAGCCAAAATTCCCACAATGCCACACGGATTGAGCCAAAATTCACATAATGCCACACGGATTGAGCCAAAATTCACATAATGCCACACGGATTGAGCCAGAATTCACATAATGTCACACAGATTAAGCCAAAATTCACAATACGCTCCATTAACAGGGACATTGTCCACCAAAGGCGCGCATTAAACATTTAAACCATAATGTCCATTACACGTTACACGCCATTATGTCCATTATGTATTATGCCAAACACCATAATGCCTATTAAAAATTATGCTACATAAGTGCTGCTTATCTACATGCTCATTGCCAAGGGTTCCATGCTCATTGCCAGAGGTTCCATGCTCGTTGCCATGTGGGATTACATGCTTATTGCCAAGGGGAATACATGCTCGCGGTAAATGGGGGACAGCCGCCGCCAGGCAGAAGTGATAGCCACTGACAGTGGCAGAGCCTGGCTGTATTCAGAGCACTGCAGGTCCCAGGTATTTGAAATAATATCCCTTTCACACCAGAAAATGCATTCCCAGGTTGGCCCTTTAACCGGCTATATCTTCGGAACCAACTGACCCATTTACATGAGACAAGTATCATATTAAAGAACTGGGGGCTTTGAATGATTTAGGTCCAGTGAAACTAAAACGTTTGGCTCCAGAGTAACCTGCCCTCAAAGAACATGAACAGCCATGAAATTAAGTTTAAAAAATAAAAAAATCGGTTTACATGCAATATCTCTGGAACCGATTGACTGATATGGACCAGCCTTATATTATATTAAAGGCCCAGCGATTGCAATTGAATAAGATCAACCAAAAGCTTTTGTGATGCTAGTTGGGGAACTGTCAGCCGTCGGAACGGGGTGGGGGTCGGAATTGACGGGTACCATATTATCCTATGGGGAAAAAATGTTACAGCTTTGCCAGGCGATATCTCTGGTTCCCGGGGGGCTAGAGACACAGTGCTGGGCTCGTTGGAAAGCCCTGGTCCTCAGCTACAAAATGAAATGACAGGGGGAGCACGTGCCCGGGTGCCCCCCCCCCCCCCCTGAATCCACCACTGCATGGAGGTAAAACACATTGGGGCAGATGTATGAAGCATGGTAAAGTGATAAAGTGAAAGGTGATAATGCACCTGACAATCAGCTGTGTTTGAAAAATTACTGTTAGGAGTTGATTGGCTGGTGCATTATCACAGTGGTTATCATATCAGATGACACCTAATGGGTAAAAGTGGGGAGAAGGAGGCCATCACCACTATCCCATTCTTAGTTGCCCTCTGCTTGGTTGGTCACAGAACTGTAGTGGGAGGAATTGGGGATGGGGAAGATAGCACATGATTGAGTCTGGACAGCTTTAAAGTAATCACCACCAACAGTTATTTGCGTTTGTCCAAAATATCAAAAGAGTGAGTATAACTCACATTTGAATTTAAGACAATTAACCACACAATGTTCACAGTACTACAGTATATTCTTTACTTTTACATATTTTGGGAATTTTCTTTAAGTCATGTGATTCTTAATATAAAAGACACAATAAACCTAATAAGTACAGAGCAAACCTCCTTGGGATTAAGGATGGTGTAATGGTTAGCATTACTGTCTCACAGCCCTGAGGTCATGGGTTCGATTCCCACCCTGGCTCTAACTGTGTGGAGTTTGTATATCCTCCCTGCACTTGCGTGGGTTTCCTCCGACTACTCCGGTTTCCTCCCACAATCCAAAAATATACTGGTAGGCTAATTGGCTCACTACAAAATGAACCCTACAATGTCTTTGTGCATGTATATGTGGTATTGAATATAGATTGTAAGCTCCACTGGGGCAGGGACTAATGTGAATGTTAAACTATGCTCTGTAAAGTGCTGCGGAATATGTATGCGCTCTATAAGAAACTGTTAATAAATAAAATAAATAAATATACTCAACTGTGAACTGTAAATAATGGTGACATTTACTAAGATGGGAGTTCTGTTTCAGCTGGGCTGTTGCTATGGGCAACCAATTATATCTATCAATTACCTTCTAGAAGGTGCAAAATAAATAAGAAGAAGATTCTAAATGGTGGCCTATAGCAACATACCATGTGAAATAGAACTCCTGTTTTAGTAATTATTCCCCAATTAGTTAATTTGCCATAGGCTGAAAAGAGTAACTAAGGTCCAGAAGGTTAAAGACACATTGGCAGAAGTTCTAACATTCTATCTAACAATTAATTTCTTTTATCTGAAATCTTTTATTTTCATGTTATGGAAATGGCAATGGGAAACAGGTTTGCACCCATTAATGCCAACTTCCACATGTATGTTTGAGGACCACTATGTGTGGTGTGTTATCTTGGCAGATCCCTGGTTTTCTACAGCTATTTCATAATATTATTTGGAACGAGGATATCTACATACCAGAACAATTTATGTTTCTTTAAAAACTATTACTTTTCATTTATCCTTATGTTCAACTAGTGTACAACAATAGTAATTCTGAATATGTCCTTTACATTATTACCTGTAGCTGCAGCCTACATTATGTTGGTTGCACCATCAGTGCCCCCAAAACATGGTTTATGGAGGATCACTGTAACATTATTTATAGATAAATAAGTTGGTATAACTATTTTCTGAAGATACATAATGGTGATCAAGGCAGCCCCGGATTTGTAGGATTAGAACACATTCACAATACTCCTAGGGGAGGTGACAGATATAAAGTCTTATGTCCCAGGAGGTCTTCTGGATGTTTAAATTTAATTCTCTTCATGTAGGTGGTCTTAACGAATCCATAGAACTGAATTATATCATTTATTGCTCTGTTTTTGATAATTGCCGTCAACTAGAACTTATAAAGCCCATAGACTTTAGGGATTTGGTGATTTTAGTAAATGTAACCAATTATTAGATCCACTGTTATCCTCCATCAGCTTCAGTATTTACCATCTTTTCAGTCATTTCCTACCACCAGCTCTGAACCATAATGCATGGCTACTGTACAGTGACTGAGCAGATGACAGTAATTCTCAACAAGCAAATAATATCCATCATTCTTTGTGATTAGATTTTTAAAAAAGTTTTAAGACACAATTTAAGACTCTCTCATACAGTTAATAGTACAAATACAAAAGGTGCTATTTAATAATAGTATGATTTTGTATAAAACCTCACAAAAGCTGCAGGAACAGCAAAACGCAATGGTATTATGCAGGTGTCGCAACTAAGTCCATCATCACCTAGACCACACTGGTTTCTATACTATTGGTGACCAGATCTGCCCTTGAATTATACCCAACACAGCCTGTGAATTCACCATCTTTAAGCTATATCTTTAATATATATGTCTCCAACACCACCAGAGGACCCTCCATGGCATTTATTGGCTGCCATCCATAGGAGGAACACCACCTCTTTAAAGCCATGGAAAAAAGGTATTTAAAAATAACACACTCGGCTGTTTCAGCTATTAGGGACTCTTCCACCAGGACATTATAGGAATGGACATGGACACAGTATATCGGTGCTGGATTTAATGGGTAAATTTCAATTGAGTTGAAGGGTTTTATGCACACCAGGGCTTTTTAATTGTATATTTTAATTGCATATTAATACATGCCTTTTTACTTTTTAAATTGTTGCACATTCTAACAATATTATTTAGCGAAGTTACCACTTTGTATCTTTCTATACATGTTGCTTAGAACAGGCTGGAATGGTTTTCCCCACACTGTGGAACTGGATTTCCACCACACTATACAATAAATACACAAATAAATGAAGGTGCTCAAAACACACTGCTCCTTTGAAATAAAAACTACAGGAACACCACCGATAATCCTATACCCATGATTTTGGCACTGTGCAGGAATATTCGCTTTGCTGGAATATCAGTGGTATCAGCTGGCATACACAGCAGCCCCAGGATGCATCTACTCTGCAGCTGGACACCTTCCCTACAGATCATCACCCTCATGCAGCCCAACTCCATGATCCCCATGCTGCATAATTCCCCCCCCACCGGTTATCTTCCCCTTGTAGCCTTCCTAATCCCCTGCAGCCTGCCTCCCAAGCCCCCCCCCCCCCCCCACCCCACCTCCACCTAACTCTTAACTTCTCCCAGCCCCTGATGTGTCCAGATTAAAAGAGGTGGCAGGCCATTAGGTGCTGGCAAATCATGGTATATCTGTAGTAAAAATAATTTATTAAGCAAATAAATACAGTATATTCAATCAGTAAAATACATAATAACCATGGTTTGCATATGGAAGTAGAAATAATATCCTATGGCCAAAGAAATCAAACTGGACGATTCTAGCAAATACATTTCAGTCTAAAGACAAAACAGCTGGTCAGAAGATTCAAAAGCAGCAATTCAATTATTGGGTATATTCCAAAAATAAATTCATTCACAGCTGGATGGAATTAAATGTTACCACACAGGAACCAATTGTTCTAAATTATGTATCACAGGACTTCTATAGAAACTGCATTCTAACAGTCCTTTACTCTACAGTAAGTGGAGTTCACTTTATCCTTCATATACTCCTGGCTGCTTAATCTGGATATTCGGCCATAATAACACCATTTTGACTATTACTGTTAATGCTTGTATTTGCACTCTCAGTGCACAACTGACTCCACCTCTCCTGCACTTCCACTGACAGTAGGTGTCTTTCAAAATGATATTCTTGGTCCTCTTCTTCTTCTCTTTCTTTGCATGTCCTTTCTACTCATTCGTTCACTCAACTTCCAATATCACATTTATGCTGAAAATACAGAATTCTACTATCCTTTCCTGATCTCTCTCCCTCTATCCTCACACATATCTCCAACTGTCTCTCTATCTATTTTTGGATGACCCAGAGCTTTTTTAGACTTAAAATATCAAAAACTTGAGTTGTTCATCTTCCCACCCATTCGCATACAACCCTACCATCTCTCATCCTAACCTTCTGTTTTTGCTCAATTATTTATTATTTATTTATTTATTAACAGTTTCTTATATATGCAGCATATTCAGTTGCACTTTACAAAAGGAGACAGTGATACAACAAACAGGGTATTTGCAGACAGTCAAAAGGTAGGATGGCCCTGCTTGCAAGCTTACAATCTATAGAGAAATAGGCATTGATACATAAGGATAGATACTGTGTTCTTTATTGCATCGATTCCACCAGAATGCAAGGTTCTGTGACTGGTTCTGGAATTTGATAAGCTTGCCTGAAGAGATGAGTTTTCAGGGAACGCTTATAGGTTTGGAGACTGGGGGAGAGTCCTATTGAGCTTTGGAAGGCATTCCACAGAGTGGGTGCAGCCCAAAGAAAGTCTTGCAATCGGGAATGGGAGCAAGTAATGAATGTGGAGGAGAAACGAAGATCTTGGGAGGAGTGTAGAGGTTGGGTTGGAAGATACTTTGAGATAAGAGAAGATATGTACAGTATGTTGGTGTTGTTTGGTTTATGGCTTTGTGTGTAAGTAAAATAATTATGTATTGAATATGGTAGAATACAGGTAACCAATGAAGTGACTGACAGAGTAGCTTTGCAGACGATGAACGTCTTGCTAAGAAGATTAGCCTCGCAGCTGCATTCATGATGGACTGTAGTGGTGAGAGTCTGTATTGGGGACGGCCAATAAGGAGGCCATTGCAATAATCAATGCGTGAGAGCATGGATTAGAGTTTTTGCAGTGTCTTGTGTAAGGTAAGGGTGAATTTTGAATATGTTTTTTAGGTGCATGTGGCATGATTTTGAGACAGATTGAATGTGGGCTACAAAGGAAAGTTCAGAGTCAAGGATAACACCTAGTCAGCAAGCTTGAGAGGTAGGAGTGATTGTCATATTCTCAGCAGCAATAGAGATATGAGGTTGGTTACTACTATTTAATGGCAGAAATATAATTAATTCTACCCCTTCTGTGTCACACCTGTCTGTCTATCCCTCCCCTTTAGAATGTATTCTCTCATGAGCAGGGCCCTCTCTCTTCATGTGCTTTTCTTAGAATATATATATATATATATATATATATATATATATATATATTTATTTCTAAAGCGCATTGTTAGGGCCACTACACTTTATATATGTGTGTATATATATATTTTATATATATATATATATATATATATATATATATATATATATAAAATCTGCCACCCTGAAAATTGCTTCAGTGTCCCGTCCCCTGATTCAACTTTCCTTATTTACCATGTACAGTACTTGTCCTAAATTGTCTTGTAGTTCTTGTAATACATTATCTGTTTTTTGCTCATTTATGTATTGTTACGCACCGCGGAACCTTTGTGGCACCATATAAATAAACGATAATAATAATAATAATAATAATAATAACAGGCTGCTGGTTGTCTGTGAATGGTTGTTTATCGGCTAACCAGGGACCTGTTGCAATGGCAGTGGCAGCTGATTGGATTTGACAGGCAGATGTGGGGAGGGGGGGAGCTGGGAAGCTGCCATAGCTGCTGCTGAGAAGTGGGATAGGATTTCTGCATACTGCACTACTGACCCTGAATACATGAACATAGGGCTTTACTGTGTGGTGCCACGTGTATAAGGAACACTAATGTGTGATGTAATGATCTCTATTGGGTGGCATCAATTGTATAAGGGCTAGTACTGTGTGGTATACTGTGTATAAGGGACATGTAATATGACATGGTGATAACTGCCTTGTCTTCATGTGCTGCTTTTAAAGTGTTGCTAATTTGAAATATAAACACATCTTTTATTGGAAACATTTTAATATAGACTTACACATTGACTTTTATGCTAGGCATTGATATTGCAGATTTACTAAAACTTGTATTTATTTTTTAATTTGTAGAACAGCATCAGTGTTGTTGTTAGTGTATGTTTTTTTTTTAGAAAATAGCAAATTGTATCAAATGATCCTGTTGCCTCATCATCCAATCTAAGTACAATATGGATGCTCTTTGCATCTATACTGACTGGGGAGGATACAACTTCCCCCTCCTGTTTGTGCCGCTGCTCTGTCTCTTCATTTATCCAAGCCAGCCTTTGGATGAAGAAATATTGTGAGATGATCAGAACTGAATGGAAATGAGTGGACATTAATGTTATTAAGGTTAAAATACAGTAGAAATGAAAATAAAGGTCGAATGTGTGTTTTTTTTTCCTGAAGGTAACATTGTGTGTTTTTTTTTGCATTGTATAGTGTGAAAAAGCCACCCCATCGGACTCCGGTCTTAATTACCAGACTGTCCGGAGTAATTCCAGGTGGTGGTAAACCTAGATGTAGTCCACAAATGGTAAACCAGGTCTTAACCATTAACTGGTTCCTATCCCTCAAAAAGAGACATTTCTCATTTTACCTTTGATAACTGTAAACAACATATATCATATTAAAACAATTCATGAGCTAGTAGTCGACAAAAACTGGTGTACAGTTGAAGTGTGTCATCTAGGAAGAATTCATTGTTCCAACAGCTATGCTGGTTTATTGGTTGGTGCGTACATCACCTGTGAAAATTCCAGATGGCATCTTATAAAAAAGTTTAGGAATGCAAAATAACAATGTAAAGCAGACAAAATTAGCATTTTATCCCTTTTAATGTCCTTAGTAGTTACACTTTGAAAAAGCATTGCTTATTGGGTGGCTGCAAATAACTGTCACAGTTGCAGACCACTCAACAGGTTGCATGTTACAGGTCACTCAGCAGATGCACAGAAAGTTCACCAACTGTTACATTTTCGAGAGCACTGTGAATTTCAGACGGACATTTTGCCACATAACTCCAAACTGAAGCAACCAGTTCCAACACTCTTGCAAATCTAGACACCGGGACCTCTCATTCAGTTTATGTTATGCCTTGCTCAGACAATTGCATCATATAAATACTGTATACCACTCATAAATCCAGTGGCTACTAATGCCTCTTAAAAATAGAATTGGTCTAATGGAATCATTTAATTGAAATTCTAAAAAACCGACACTAGTCCTGTTACATAGTGAGACAATTTGTCTAGATATTAGATACATTGTACTCCAGGGACGACTTTAATACTATCACTGATATAACTGTGTACACGATTAAACGTGAAATTGAAATTAAAAAGTCACCAATACGCTCCTCTAAACTCTGGGTACACTACACACTGAGCCAGTGGTCGAAGTGGAAATTTTGAAGTGGGGGTATGGAAATTTTGAAGTGGGGGTATGGAAAAGTAAAGAGTGAATATAGTGCGCACCTTCGGACACCCCCCTGTCCATCAACGTCCCCTGCCAGACTGCCCCGTTGTACAGGGGTATTATAAAAGCACAATATGCGCTACTGAGTGATCAGAGAGCATCCTGAGGGGGAAAAAATGTTTTTTTTTTTATCTTCAGATTAAAGTGGCGGTATGGCATACCCCCGTATACCGCCCCACTTCGACCACTGCACTGAGCAATCACCGATATCTGTCAGTACTTACATTGCTCATAATTGCCTAATTATTTGTTGTGGCACTGTTTAAAGTTGAATAAACACATTATTAAGTGAGCGCATCGATATACAGCCGGTTGGCTAAAGAGCGCACACCTTTAATCAATAACTGTCAGACAGTCCTACATAATTGTGAGACAGCGTGTAACAGATACGCACGCTGCGCTCCAGGGACTGTAGATTGTACATTGTCAGTATTGCTCCCCGTCTATGTGTAAGTGAATAACACCGCCACTGATATATTCAGTCGACGTGTGATTATAGCGCACTCGGGATATTATCACTTCCCCAGTCCCACCTCATTTGAGTAATATGTGTGAACAATACACACTGAGCGATTATTGGTAACTCTGAATAAGTGCAAACTAAGACGTAATTACACTAATATCTGATGTAACACAGAAACAGTGTATCAGTAACACAATCCAGTAATTACTAGCGCCTCTCCAGATGAGTACTGGTCGGTTGAAATTATATTCCTAAAATACGCTGATATAAGTCCTACTACATTGTGAGACAACATGTCTTTATCTTAGACAAATTGCACTCCAGGGACTATATCAATACCACTACCAAGATATTTGACTAACCCACAGTGATCATTTTTATGTGCACACGATTAAAAACGTGAAATCCAAAGTTGCTAACACGCTCTCCCGATCGTGGTAACACTATACACTGAGCAATAGCGACATCTGTTGGCACAAACACAGTTCAAATATTGCCAAAATATTAATTGTGGCACAAACCGATACCATCACTCAGATAAAGTGAGAAATGAATTGGTATTGCAACTGTACTAGTTCACCTTAAAGCCATACCAACCTCTTCCCCACCTACGGGGTAATTTATAAGGTGTGTCCACTGCTCGCCACATATACATAACTAATTCAAAATACTCACTAGACAGAATATGTACTAAAATACAAGCTGAAACTATAAATAAGGAGTGTGGGATCCTACGAAGCAAGGATAATTTTTATCCTTTTTTAACAATTAGTATGTCATTTATGTTCTTTGTGTCTTTTATATTTTCGCTATAATTTTAACCAATAATAATAAAGGTTAGATTTTAATAGACTCTTTATTTGGTGCACCACACAGCGACATTTCTTTCTGTCCTAAATCATATGCACTCATAAATCCATCCTACTGCTATTTATATATAAATAGGTTGCTGTCTTAACTTTTAACATATAATGTAATAAGAAATTGCAAAGTGTTATTCTCAGGAACACTTTATCAGCATACCTGTTTTGTTTTACCATTTCTTAACCAGTGCAATGGTACAGGTTGAGTATCCCTTATCTGAAATGCTCGGGACCACGAGCATTCCGGATCAGGGAATTTTCCGTTTTTTGGAATAATTTTTTTAGGCATACTTATCTGTCCTCTGGTGGTGCCCGGTGGTCCCTAGACATCCACATTGTCCCCCGGAGTCCACAGCAGGCCTTCAGCACCATCTCCGGCGTCTCCAGCGGTCCCAGGAGTGCTTTGCGCGAGTTCCCAGGCGTGCCGGTGACGTCACTGGCGCGCACGCACTCGCGCAAAGCACTCCTGGGACAGCTGGAGATGCCGAAGAGGATGCTGAACGCCTGCCATGGACGCCGGGGGACTTGGTAAGTATAAAAAAAGGGTTGGGGGGGAAACAAAAAAAAATTCTAATTATTCCAGAAAACCACGGTTTTTGGAATAATTCGGACACGGGATGCATAGATACGGGATACTAAACCTGTATATACACACATTTACAGTTTACAGCCATGAAGTAATTAAGCTGCCAAATACAATCCCAACTGAATGAGTGTAATAGGACACATTAGAATTCTTGTGGTCCAAAATTGAAGAAAACAATTACCATTGTGCATCCTTTCTTTGTGCCCAGAAAATGTGTCTAGACGCATGGCATAGATTAATATGTTCCAGATGCACTGGAAATCTCAGCTGGAGTTTGACCCCCTTGAAATTAGAGCAGTATTGCCAGAAACTCTTCTTCTATGATAATTATGAAGAATACCGTGCTCTGTTTACTGAACATCATCATCCAAGTAGGGGGCGAGTCCAATTAAATATATTTAAATGTAAATCGTTTTGAAATCCATGAGACATATTGCAGTAAACTTCCTTTCTCGTTTCCCAAGTTTTTCATTTAACAGTACATTCGAATTAACATTTATTTTAATGATACTGGGTTTTCTTCTTTACAATTAAAATTTTCCATGAACTACTACGCACAGTTTATACTATAGAATAAAAGTGGGTATAGTACTTGATTTTTCTGTTAGTTTATTATCACTGTCAATTTAATCTAATTCTGTACTTAATATACATTATTAAAGTATACCCAAGAGGAACACAAAACTGTACACGTGATGGGAGAATACAAGAAAAAAAAATCCTTGTGTTTGGTTTAAACATTCTACTACAGTATTTCCCAAGCTGAAAATTAGAAAACAGGATTCTCATGAAAAGGCTCATTGCTTTTCTCCATGAGAATGGAAGGAAGGGCACAATGTTTGCCAGGCTAGCTAAACAAGGTGCAGAACAAAACAAGTAAAGTTATCTAACAAATGACTATCGCATGTGCTGTGTGTCATTTTCTAAAATAAAGATCATGAGAAACTAGCTTATATAGATTTATAATAATGTTTTTGTTTACCATGATCTTATAAAAACACTGCTAATGCATTTTAAAGGTGCACTAACCCTATATTTTACTGGCCCGTTATTGTAATGCTTTATTGATGTTGCACCAACATTATCTACAGCTCAGTGCAATCACATTTTTTTTCATTGATAAGTACATCCCCACGGGAGCTTACCATCTATATTCCTTGAATCCTTGCCAAAGACACAAAGTCACACACACAGCCATGGCCATTTTCTAAGTTAGAAGCCAACTGATGTGTTAATACAGCTGTAGCAAGTGTAATGCTGTGTACACATGGTTAGATATAACATTCGATTTTAACTATAATCAAATCAAATGGAAATCAAATGCACATTGAATGCTTTTAACAGCATTAGATGCATATTTCCCCATGCGCGTTCATGTTTAGTGGAAATCGAAAAGAAGAATAATGTTGCCAGGCAAGACTATATGGTAGAAATTGAATTGAAACCGAATTGAATGTCAGATCGAATCGAACGGAATATAGAATTGAAATCGAATTGAATTCCACATCTAACCATGTTTACAGAGCCAGCCTTAGGCATAGGCAAACTATGCAATTACCTAGGGCATTTGGAATGCCTAGGGGCACCAGCAGCTTCTGCTGATTAATATGATATGCAGCATGCCTATATTCTGTGTGTGAGTGAGGCTGTATCTACATATGAAATAGTGTATTCATGGAAATCACTGTAACATAGCATTCTGTATACAGCCACAGTCGCACACAGAATATATTCATTCCACATATCATTTTAATCATCGGAAGCTCCTTGTGTCTGCTGGTCACATAACAATGCAAATAAGATGAATTTTCAGCAAAAAAGGCACCCAACATTAGCAGAACTGGCCAGGAGCTGCATGGCCTATTGAGGCAAGATGTATGAGGAAACATCTGTATCCAAGCAGTGGCAGAGGTCAAAGTGTTAGCGGCTGTGCAAGTGCTGTCTGCGGGTGGGTTGGTTGTGCAATAGTGTTCGGCATATGTGTAAGAGGCATTATGTGTGTCATGTATAAATGCATTAATAATGTGCAACATATGTGTAACAGGCATTATGTGTGTCATGTGTATAAGGGCATTTATAATGTGCAACATATGTGTAATGGGCATTATGTGTGTCATGTGTATAAGGGCATTAATAATTTGCAACATATGTGTAAGGGGCATTATGTGTGTCATTATGAGTATGAAGGGCATTAATAAAGGTTGGCATAATGTGTAAGGTGCATTATGGATATAAGGAAATTAATAATGTATGTCATGTGTAAGAGGCATTACTGTGTGGTATTATCAGGGGTGCCGAGAGAAAAGGGTAGGGGGTACAAATTACCCAGGCCAAAGTCTGATGGAAGGGCCCAGTGGGGGCCTTGGGCCTCCTCCCCTTAAGTGACAGCAGCAGCTGCAGCTCTTCGCCTCTGCCCAGCACACACTGCTTTGTGCTGGGTTGCAGTGTGGCCAATGAGGTACTTAAAATACAATATTTTCTCAGGATTTTATTCTACGGGTAAAATGTGAATAATGTGAGGAGTAATGTACATAAGGTAAAGTGGTACTGCTGTGTGATGTAATGTGAATAAGGGACACCATCACATGATATAATGTGAATAAAGTTGCACTACTGTGTGGCATAATTTGAATTGGGGGGAACTATTGTGTGGCCATGCCCCTTCCCAGCAAGAACACACCCCTGTTTGGGCTGTGCACCGAATGTGTGCACTTTTCTATTTAAAATATTGCGGGTAGGAGCACCAAAATGATGACTGCTATGATGAGGGTTGATGGTGCTGGGAAAGGGGAGCAGGGTCAGAGGCGGAACTAGTGGCGGTGCTAGGAGGCACCAGCCAAAATCTTGCCTAGGGCGTCATTTAGGCTAGAGCCGGCTCTGCATGTTTACACACCTTAACACAACAGCAAGCAAATAAATATTCTGAAGTTATTCACTATTTATTGCACACTTCCTGTCTCAGTGATCAATAGCCGTAAGTAGAGTGGTGCTGAGTATGTAACTGAACATAGTGCTTCAGAGTAGGGGCGCTCTGGTGGCATTTGTCAATTATCTGTCTTAATGGCTTTCACTTGTAGTTTCCCTCCCCTTGCATTTCCTTACCGTTCTTGTCTCCTTAACCTACCCATTCCATAACTAATACCTGTACAACATTCAGTGCTTTTATAATTCACTCAAACTGTCCTTTATTTCATTTCAAGATGCTGACATACCCAGGATTCACCTGTTATATTTAGACTGAATAAAAAAGAGCTTTTAAGTTCAGTGCTTGAATGTGGGTTTCTTCATGCTTCTTATGTACCAAGTAGAAAAATGGAGAGGGGGGGTTGTCATATCTCTTTCTGGCACAGAGCTCCAAAATAGTCTATTTACAGCTCTGTCAGTGATAATTAAATGACTGTCTAGCTTGTCGTGAATGGGACACTATGGGCTACATGTTCTAGCAAACCATTAATATTGTGGGGTTTACTGGCTTTTTTAGAAATACTAGCAGCAGAATGCCCAGAAAATTATGTCCTACTGGAACTTATGAGTCCACAAATCTTTGTAATAATGATAACAATTTAAAAATATAAACCCTACATAGAAATGACGTTGCTTGATATGTCCAGTGCTACCTGGTTACTTCCTGAACATGGTGAAGAACCGCCTATATTGTTTTTGCCTTATATAAAGTAATTTGTATGTAAGTGATATTTATATTTTTGCTCATTAAATCTTCTTACACTCTCTCTATGGAAGTTATTCAATTCAGTGTCTGTGAACAGTGCACCTATATACCGATAACATGTACTTCCATCTGCGACCATGGGAATGGAAGTATCTTTATGAAAGAAAAAAAACACATTCAATGTCAGCACATAAATCATTAAATATTTGCTATAGTTTGTGAACTTTGTATATTTTATTGTGAATTATTTCTTTATCAGTTCATGATCAGTTAGGAATCCGCCAGTGCACAATGGGAGACTGTTGAGGTGACAGATGCTTATTTCGCTAGTAGGCATGAATACTAATTAGCTCAGCCAGGAAGTGGCTATAGCTAAATAAGAAAAGCTTATCTCAGACCATGGTCATTTTAAACTGTGCGATATGCACATTCACCACTTTATTTTTTTATATTTCATATTTTCCTCCTTCCCCTGGGAAAATATTTCCCCCCCTATGTTCCTTTATTACATGACCTAATTGCACATTCCAATACCAGTACCAACTGGGCTGGTAAATCTTTTCAAGGATATAATTAGCCAACAATAATATTTTCTGCCTCTTGTGTGTCTTAGGCGTTGTGGTATTTATTTTAATCAATAACATTAAATATGTGCTTTAATTATACATCCTTCTAAATGATCCCAATTGTGATAGAATTGGAACATTAGTATTCCCCTCAAGTATCCCCACATATTTTCTACTCATGCTTTTTGCAAATAGAATAGAGTCAATCCTCTTTCCCAATAGATTTCAAGTCTGGTTAGCTAAGGACATGAAAGACAATGCAGAGTAATGCCTTATACTGAATGTACTATTAATGATGATGCATTTATTGGAGTTAATGTTATTCTGCCAATCCAAGTTTGTGTGCTGCCTGGAGATTCCACAGAAAGCAGCAAATTAGTATCGCACTCTGAAGTCTGACTTTTGCATAGTGAATTCCAACGGTTATTTTTTTCAACAGTTATTTATTTCTGTTAAAATAGTCTTTTATTTTCAGCAGTTTTTATGTAAAATTAAATTATTTAAAAACATTTTTATTCTGTTCTCAATTGTACATACACTATATATTTGATTACCACCATGGCCCTAACTGTGCGGAGTTTGTATATTCTCCTCGTACTTGCGTGGGTTTTTCTCCGGGTACTCCGTTTTCCTTCCACATTCCAAAAATATACTGGTAGGTTAATTGACTTCCAAAAAAAAAAAACAACAACCCTACAATTTGTGTGTGTGTGTGTGTGTGTACATGTGGTAGGGATTAGATTGTAGGCTCCACTCGGGCAGGGACTGATGTGAATGTTCAAATATTCTCAGTAAAGCCCTGCGGAAAATGTGTGCGCTATATAAGAAACTGTTCTTATAGAAAATAAATAAATATATATTATAAGGTGTACATTGCACCATTTATAGGTGAGGGATAAGCAATATAGTAAAGGCATTACTATCATCTGTGGGCACTCTGTGGGGGGTATTTAATATTGGATTCCGACTGTGGGGACGTCCCGACAGTCAGAATCATGGACGTTTTTACCTAGCTTGCCTGCAACTCAACAACCGGTATTCAATGTTCTGGCTGTCGATTGTCTTAAAGTGGGTGTGTTGGTAAAAACGGAAGCGGATTTGACAATCCACGGCTGTTTCCGACAAAACAAATCTGCCTTCAATGCTGTTGAAAATGGCAGCATTGAATAGGCGAGGGCCGTTAGCAGGCACTCAGCACAGGCACATGCATGAACATATTTAACCCTTGGCAGTCCATTTATTTTTGCAATTGGTGATAAACAAGCAGCCAATTGGCTCCTAACTGTCATATCACAGACTGGACTTGAAAATTGACAATTAAGAGCAGAATGGCTGGTTGTTTATCACTCTCCATTTTATCACTTTTTGAAGCTTGCTATGTCTGACCCTTATAGATCTTGTTGGAGCTTCTTTTGGTGGCACGATATGTGCCGCTATAACACATCTCCACCAAAGAAACTTATGGAATAGGACAACACAATCAATTTTCTATCTCACACCATACCGCATTTAGCACCCAGAGCACATGCTCCATCTTCTCTTCAAACTCTATGGCCCTTTTTATTTCTAGCAGACAGATAAGTTCAGTTTTTGCAGGGGTTATGGCCCTCAGTATTTTGTTTAGATTTGTAGCTTTACCTAACTTAACTACATTAACTGTTGTGTTAGTATAAGTAAATAACAATGTTTTGGTAAAACTCACCTATCCTGGGCTTGTTTTATTCCACTTTTGATGTAATTATTTAGTGGTAACACCTGTTGGTTGCTGGTGAGTCCAAAAAGAAAGTAAGAAAATGTTTGGCCACTGTTCTAATGTGCTGGTACTCTTACTTTTAAAGACCTGTGGTTTTGAAATCTTGACCTCTTTCTTGGACATTTGATTGGTTTTAGTCAAAGCAGTCTGGCTTAATTATTGACTCGGTTTCTGCTACTTGATCGTTCTAATAAAATCTCCTCTCCAACCTGTACTGTAATCTGTTACCTTACCTTATAAGTCATGGATGCTTTTCATCTCTGTTCTCCTCTATCCTTCA
This sequence comes from Crinia signifera, assembly GCF_055691185.1. NCBI lineage: Eukaryota > Metazoa > Chordata > Amphibia > Anura > Myobatrachidae > Crinia > Crinia signifera. Next base: position 237,955,429 of record NC_139219.1, on the reverse strand, counting down.
CTTCACATTCCATGGCTGAAATTTTTCTTTGACTAAATTAACATTTTAGCTAAATCTAATTTTATATAGCTGGAAATTACAGTACATGACTTATCTCATTGTCTATTTATTCTTTTTTAATAGTCTTTTATTCTGCTTTCTCACACTTCCTGCGTCTGCTTCAACTACTCTAATTGTTTTGTATAATTTACATTTACGTCAACCTAATGCATGGGTCGACATTATGACCCTGTTGACCTTAGGCATGTTGACCTTTTGTCTGACCTAAGGCCTGTCAATCTTCAGTGGTCAACCTAATTCATGTCAACCTTCATTTGGTCGACCTAATGACCCATACCCATTTCTACATGGTATGTCTTTGAGGGCTGTATTCATAAATCGCATCATAATTATTCAATATTAAAACCTTATATCCATAAGTACTTGTACTGTGAAATACTTCTTTAAATTTCCATGCTTTTATCCTTGCATGCAGTGCGAAGACTGACATATTGGGAGACTGGTAGTACAGTAAGTCTTGTTCACTCTGCGCATTTACCGCCAGTGCCTTGCACTTCAGCGTCTGCCACAGGGAAAGTATTGGAAACAAGTGTCTTAGAAAATGTAAGAGGACTAAACTCCTCTCCCACTACCACAGCTATGCTTCTGCTCATTTTGACCACAGTGTGAGCGTGATAAAGGGCTCTTCACTGCTGTGAGAATAGACCCTTATAAGAGAAGTGCAATAAATAATTCCTTCTACTTGGATGCTTGCTAGTTTAGGCATATATTCCTGTTCTTTGTCATACACCCTACATCCAGTATATACTGTAATACAAGGTATATAAGCAAATGTATTAGCTTGCAAGATGGAAGCAGGGGGTATGGAGACCTGCGCTAATGCAATAACGGAGTATGTGTACCCCTAAGTATGCTGATGACAGTAAGTATAGGTGCTTAGCTATATAAATATGTGTAGGTCAAGCAAATAAGATGAGAGGGTACTTGTAATACAAACAATTTATTAAGAATAAAATATAAGGGGCAGTGAAAAGCACAGATGCTCAGGAGGGGAAGGGTTCGCTGTTAGAGCACTCTGTGGTGGTGCTGAAAAGTTCCACAGTTCCCAGGGGCGTCGCAAGCTGCACTTGGGTGACAGCAGGAGCAGCTCACCCAATGTTAATGGCTTGTAGATGGTAACAATTGCCGGGGAGTATGGGACACAGAGTATGGGGCGCGGAATACACTGCACCTGGGTGGCAGCAGAGGCTGGGCACCGTGTGCAGGATGTGCTCTTGGAAGTCTCGATAACAGTGGTGGTGGGAGAGAGAAAAAACAAGTCTAGTATGCAGGTGGGATGAGTCGGTCACAGGCCGGTAGTGTGGGGGGCTGGCGTCCCGTCCCGTCCGCAGTGCACCTCTAACCTGTGGTTGGTGTTGGTTCCGGTCCTCGTTCCCTCCGTGTGTACCTGCAATCCCGCCGCGGATCAGGTCGGCGCCGTGTCCGCACGTCCTGCCGGGCTCCACGGACTTAGCACAGGACTAGACTTCCGGGATGTGGATGACGCAGATGACGCGGTATCCCTGCACCCGAGTCTAAAGTCCTGGCGTCTGCCGTGCGCTCTACTCCCGACGGGAGGAGACTGGGGTGGGTGTCTGGTGGGTAAATGTCCTCCAACGCGTGTCAACCTTGCGGCCTTCTTCAGGGAGATGCTGTGTATTGGATGTGGTGGCCGGGGGTATTTTTAATGCAATCCTGGGGGCGGGTCTCTGGTGTAGAGCCGGCCATATTGGTTATGGGCAAACGTGCCCTCAAGTCTGTATTCGAAACCTGTCAGTTTCTGTATAGTTCTATTGGGTATAATCGGTATCTGCCATATCCTGGGTTACGTCTGCTATTATTTTATAATAGCTCTACTGTGTTGGGCTCAGGACAGTGTTCTAGCTTGTCTTTCTGAATGGGAATCTGAAAGCAAGATTCTACACTGCAGGAGTCGCCATTTTGATCGTGGGCACTATGCCCTTCTTTGTAAAGTGGAACTGTGGTTTTATTACGTGGTACTAATTGACCTGACCTCGTTGTCCACATTGAGGCCTCTTGGTGTAAGGGTTTTAAGGTTAAAAATCCATTTTAGCTCTTCTTTATTTATCATTTTTAGGTAATCTCCTCCTCTCCAGTTTTTGGTTACTAATTTTATCCCAATTACTGTGAGGTTTTTGGGGTTGCAGTCATGTGTCTCTTTGAAATGTCTGGAGATGCTGTGTGTGTCTGAACCTTTTGCAATGTTCCGCACATGCTCGCCCACCCTGACCCTGATTTTCTTAATGGTTCTTCCTACGTATTGCAACCCACAGGGGCAACTCGCCAGGTATACGACCCCCGTGTGGTTGCAAGTTATGTGTTCATTGATCTTGTACTCTATGCCTGTCACTTTTGAGGAGAATCTGTCTGTCTTCTTGGTTGTTATTGTGTGACTGGTGCATTATTTGCAAGATCCGCAATGGAAGAAACCTTTGTTGTCTTGGACTAGTTCTGTCTGTCTACTGTGGTTATGGGTCAGCTGTTGCTTAAGATCTGTTGATTTTTTGTAGATGATTGTGGGTTTAGGTGGTAAGATGTCATTTAGGGTTTCGTCCTCCAGCAGTAAATGCCAATGTTTCTGTAGAATTTTTTGAAATAGTCTATTGTCGTCGTTGTATTTTGTTATGAAGGCTAGTTTAAAGTCTTTGTGCTCGTCTGTGTTTTTTGTCTTGGGTATCAGTAGGGTTTCTCTGTCTATTTTTTCTACTTTAGTGTAGGCTTCTTGTACTCTGTTTTCATTGTAACCTTTGTTTGTGAATTGTGTACTGAGGTCTTTTGCTTGGGTTTGGAAATCTGTCAGGTTAGTGCAATTACGGCGTAGTCTTTGAAACTGACTGGTGGGGATGCTAGTGAGCCAATTGGGGTGATGTCCGCTTGTGGATAAAATGTAACTGTTGACGTCTACAGGTTTTTGGTATGTTTTGGTGTTGATTTTACCGTCTTGTATGAATATGGTAATGTCGAGGAAGTTAACTGTTTCTTGGCTGCATTGTGTAGTGAATTTTAGATTATTGTTGTTATTGTTCAGGTTACTGTTAAATGTGTCAAGTTCTTCTTTAGTGCCGCTCCAAATGAAAATGATATCATCTATGTAGCGTCGCCAGAGCACCAGATTCATCCCGAGTTCGCCACCCCTCCATATGTTCTCTTCCTCCCACTTACTCATGAAGAGGTTGGCAAAGCTCGGGGCGAATCTGGTGCCCATGGCGGTGCCTGTTGTCTGTTTGTAGTAATTATCATTAAACCAGAAGAAATTGTGTTCTAGTATGTACCTGATGCAGTCTGTTATGAAAAGTGTTTGCTCTGGTGGTATGTCATTGTCCTGTTCTAGGTAGTGTCTTACTGCTTCTATACCTTGGTCATGTCCTATTACTGAATAGAGGGAAGTGATGTCACTTGTACATAACCAGAAGTTGTCTTGCCATTCTGTCGTTTGTAATGTCCTTAAAATATCAGTAGTGTCTTTTATGTATGATTGTTGGGTTTTCACGTATGTTTGTAGGAATCTGTCTAAATACTGAGAAAGGTTTGAGGTGAGTGAACCAATCCCAGATATTATTGGGCGTCCTGGTGGGTGTTTTGTGTCTTTGTGGATCTTTGGCAGGTGGTAGAAGACTGGGATGACTGGGTTGGGGTTGTCTATGAAAGAGTGTTCTTTGTCAGTGAGTATACCTAAGTCTTTTCCTTTCTGTAGTAAGTGTTTTAATTCTTCTTGATAGGTGTGTGTTGGATTGGATGGTAGTATTTGGTATGTGTCTGTGTCATTGAGTATCCTGTTGCTTTCTTTGATGTAGCCATCTGTGTTTAATATTACAATCCCCCCCCCTTGTCGGCTGGTTTAATTGTAATGGTATCGTCCTCTTTTAATTCTTTTAGTGTTGTCAATTCTCTTTTGGTCAAATTGAGGGTCTTTTTGTGTTTTTTCAAATCAAGGTTTTCTAGGTCCCGTGTGACTACTGTCTCAAATGTAGCTTGCAAGATGCAAGCTACAAGATGCAGGCATTATGGTGAGTATTTTAAAAATATTTTAAAAATATGGACCTACCATCCGCAACAAGTTGGTCCTATTTCACATTATCCGGTTCAGACTGGATGGCAAGAAAATCATGCCGGGCTTCTAATCTATAATATAGGATGTAGGTTCCTTTGACAGTTTGGCACTGGCACGGCTACCAGTTAGCAGCTGGATGTATCCACTGAAGAGGATGGCTGATGGACCATCCTAACATAACAGTGTATTACAAAGGCAGATGGGGCCTTACACACACACACACACACACATACAATACATACATTTTTGGTGTGCTGCTGCAGCTTTCCCTGCCCCAACTTGACATCAGACTGAAACCACACCCCACCCCCACAATTAATTTGGCAGAAATAAATGTAAATCTACTTTAAATATTTTTATATTTTGTATTTTTTTTATAAGCACAAACTTTATCCAGCTAAAAACTGGTGCATATCCAAGCCTCTGCCGGCTTTTTGACGTCTGATCAAAACAGGAGTGTGTGAAATAGCCCTAACACTAAGGTTCGCATCCGGGGAAGGCCCCGCTCACCCATGTACACTTTAAAAACTGTTAGGACTTTATATCTAAGATGGGAGTTGTATTTCGCATGGGATGTTGCTGTGGGCAACCAATCAGAATCTACTTCTTATTGATTTAGCACCTTCTAGATAATAGATAGTACCTGATTGGTTGTCCATAGCAATATCCCATCTGAAAAAACTCCTATCTTATAAAATTTCCCCCCAAGTTTCTCAGTATCATTGATTCAAAGTCAATACATTTAACCACTGAGATACTTTCCCTCCATACTCACTATTCAATACAACTAAAATATGTAAAAATGCAAGTATGTTAGCCATAAATAACAATGAGTAATGTGTGGTTCTCAGATGACTAAACTTGTTTCTCCACAGAAACAGAAATCCATTTTAGATTTAATATACTGCAATAAATAACTTAACCCTGAGTTCGGTTTGTAAACATTTCTCATTTCTTCAATTACATTCAAGGCTTGCTAAATAATATTAATGCACACAGCAGAACCTGCTCACTTTCTGAAATAAACATTTTACAGACTTGTCTGAAAATATTACTCTCTCAATTTGACGGAGCTGTCAAAATGTATTCCTAATTATAGTTATTTGTTTTAAATAGTGAATACACATTTATTAAACCTGTGCTTTCCATATAAAACTTGTAATTTTTGCATTCCAGAAATACATGCAAGGCTCAAGTATATGTCAAAGACAAAGGTTAGGGGGACACTGTGTGGGAGTGTCCCCCAAGGGGCGCAAAATATGAGTTGGGGGCAGCTGCACTGGCGGGTTAGTTGGACCCGATAAAGACAAAGAAAGAAATGGGGGTCAGAACACAAGTTCTGTGGCGGCGCTGAGGTTAATTGATTGAAAAGTAATGGATATTAAAAGATTGGATGATCTTTACAAACAATTTTTATATATTATTAAACAACCTGTATATACAGTATTCTGTTAAAAATTATATAGAATAGTACAGGATATACGCATAAACAATAAAATAAATTATATATATATATATATATATATATATATATATATATATATGTATATTTATATATTTATATTTAAAATAAACCACTCTGCCTGCTGGGCCTGTTTCTGTAATTCTGAATAAATCAGTACTGATATGCACAGTTTAGTACTTGGTATAGTTACCACTCCTAGAACGTTGGTGTACGGCAAAAAAGGTTTGTGATCGTCCTGCCGTTGGTAAGTTGGAATGGGCAATGTCCAATGTATCGGGTATGCCTCCCACTTATCAGAGAAACAATGTCAAACCCCGATGGACTGATGGAAGAAAAGGTGCACCCAGCCAATGGGTGGTGTATCCTAGGAGTGGCTACGTAGAAAAGGAAAAAGATAGAGAATTTCCAGGTGCATGCAGAGGGAATTTCTGCAATAGTTCCAACTGATAGTTTTCACTTACTTAAAATTTAACCTTTATTATTGTTCTTTAAAAAATGGAGGTGTATTGATTCCACCTTCTTAATAAGATAATACGATGTGCAAAAAAGTCAAGAAAATGTGATTAAAAAACTCTAATGTAGGTGCTCTAATGAATGTTTGGCATGTATTATGTGTGTTGATTGATGTCCTGTTATTGGTAAGAGAGTTAATTTGGAAATGGCCCCTGAAATCACAATGGAGGGACAGTACACGTAATCCAAAACACACAAGTTTGTCTTTTTAGATTTCTACTTGGCAGGATGACTAGAGCCAGGACTAATCTCTAGTACAAAGGATGAAGCCTCTAGTTCAAATGTTGAGTCATTATTTTCAGTTCAATAAAAAAGTTAACTTAATTGGAAGCTGCTAATTAATTTGTATTGATAAACAGAATGGGGATTATTAAGAGCTAGACATCTTGTCTTCTTATAATCTGATGCTGCTTTCCCACTGCCTACACGGGTAATGACCCGTTTTTTTTAAACGGGTCTTTAAACGGGTAAGAGCCATAAAGACTCTTTCCCACTGCAGCTTTTAAACGGTATTTACCGTTTAAAAGCTGTTTTTGTCACATTCACACTTACCCGTTTAAAAACCCGTTTAAGCAGTGTAAAGATAGGGGGGGGGGGGGGGGAGAATTAAAAAAAAAAAAACGGCGTGGGGTCCCCCCCACTGCCGTAACCAGCACCAGGCTGAAAGAGCCGGGGCTGGTAATAAAAAATCAGGAAACCCGACAAATAGGGGATTCCTGATTTTTTACAACCAGCCCCAGGCTCCAGGTCTGGGGCTGGTTCCCAAAATACGGGGGACAAAATGACTAGGGGTCCCCCGTATTTTAAGAACCAGCCCCAGGCACAACCAGCCAGCAGGGTAATGCCACAGCCGGGGGACACTTATGATATAAGTTCCCGCGGCCAAAGCATTAACCCTACCGACCAGTCAGCCTGGCCAGGGGCCCTGGGGGAGTGGGGACCCCCCCAATAAAGGGGTCCCCCCCTCCAGGACTTACCTGACCAGGCTGAAGCCTGGTGCTGTCCTCGATGCCCCTGGGCGGTGGGCATCGAGCTGATGGTATGGTGTAAAAAATAGAATAAAAACCATTGTCTTTTACTGCTGAACTATGAGTCCCAGCAAGCCTCCCCCGCAAGCTGGGACTTGGAGAACCACAAGTCCCAGCCTGCGGGGCATTAAAGGGCCCGCTGGGTCTTGTAGTTCCACAGTAAAAAAAAGAGTTAAATAAACACACTGACACACGTGAAAAATAAAAGTTTAATACATACATAACACATACATACTGATACTTACCTATCTTGAGCCCGTAGGTAGCCCTGGTCCTGATGTCCTGGTCCGTGTCGGCGTCTGTATCCATGTCGGCATCCCTGTCGGCGACGGCGTCGGCGGTCCGGAGTCCGAAGAAATCCATGGAGGAAGCTGTGGAAGGAAACCATACTCACCTGTCCCAGCGCGACGTAGTCCAGGTAAGGTCTTTGCAAAAAAAACAAACCGACACCCGAACCAAGCGAACAGGCAGAGAGCCGCACGGTGTGTTTACATCGTGCGGCTCCGCCCCCGAATGCCGCTATTGGCCGCATTGCGGCCTAGCGGCCAATAGCGGCATTCGGGAGGCGGAGCCGCACGATGTAAACAAACACCGTGCGTCTCAGCTGTCCGCTTGGTTCGGGTGTTCGGTTTGTTTTTTTTGCAAAGACCTTACCTGGACTACGTCGCGCTGGGACAGGTGAGTATGGTTTCCTTCCACAGCTTCCCAAATGGATTTCTTCGGACTCCGGACCGCCGACGCCGTCGCCGACAGGGATGCCGACATGGATACAGACGCCGACACGGACCAGGACATCAGGACCAGGGCTACCTACGGGCTCAAGATAGGTAAGTATCAGTATGTATGTGTTATGTATGTATTAAACTTTTATTTTTCACGTGTGTCAGTGTGTTTATTTAACTCTTTCTTTTACTGTGGAACTACAAGACCCAGCGGGCCCTTTAATGCCCCGCAGGCTGGGACTTGTGGTTCTCCAAGTCCCAGCTTGCGGGGGAGGCTTGCTGGGACTCATAGTTCACCAGTAAAAGACAATGGTTTTTATTCTATTTTTTACACCATACCATCAGCTCGATGCCCACCGCCCAGGGGCATCGAGGACAGCACCAGGCTTCAGCCTGGTCAGGTAAGTCCTGGAGGGGGGGGACCCCTTTATTGGGGGGGTCCCCACTCCCCCAGGGCCCCTGGCCAGGCTGACTGGTCGGTAGGGTTAATGCTTTGGCCGCGGGAACTTATATCATAAGTGTCCCCCGGCTGTGGCATTACCCTGCTGGCTGGTTGTGCCTGGGGCTGGTTCTTAAAATACGGGGGACCCCTAGTCATTTTGTCCCCCGTATTTTGGGAACCAGCCCCGGACCTGGAGCCTGGGGCTGGTTGTAAAAAATCAGGGAACCCCTATTTGTCGGGTTTCCTGATTTTTTTAATACCAGCCCCGGCTCCTTCAGCCTGGTGCTGGTTACAGCAGTGGGGGGGGACCCCATGCCGGTTTTTTTTTTAACGGGTAAAGGGCTACCCCTTTCCCACTGCCGAAAAAACGGCTTTTACACGGTAAAAACACTGCTTTTTACCCGGTTAACAAATACCGGTATTTGTTAACCGTGTAAAGCAACCTGGAGCTTTCCCACTGCAGCTCTAGCCGTTTAAAAAGGCTAAAAAAACGGCATTTTACCGTGTAAAGCCTGCAGTGGGAAAGGGGTATGAGAGGTGGAATGCTGGTAGGCACAGGGCAGGCAAACATAGGCTAATGTATAATGTTCACTTAATTCAGTGTTTGCCAAACTTGGTTCTTAAGGTGAATGTAGGCGGAGAATCATGCTAAGTTATAGAGGAATCCTATAATAATACAAAATAGCATACCGATAGCATGGGGCAAAATGCTGACCATTCCGACCTGCAACTCTCAATATCGACAGCTGCAGACGTTGTTGCCCTATGTCCACAGTGGGAACAGCGCTGCCTCTGGCTGTGGCAGATGCCAACAGGGATTGGTGGAGGGGAAAATTTTCAATCCCCCGCTTTGACAGACAAAATGGTAATACATCTGGTGGATGTAGTTTCTACATAACCTCGGTTTCTAGTTAGAGTTCTGTGCTTTTTTATGCAGTTTCTAACCACTTGTTGGATCGGCTGGCTATACAAGGTTCTGATGTGTATCCAGCCTTAGTACATATACCACCAAAGTAACCGTTAATGAGCTCTTAACTATCATGTTACAAGATGTATTTGAAAAATGACAGGAGCTGATTGGTTGTTAATCTCTCTTTACCGCTTAGTATATCTGCTCCTTATTAGGACAGGCTATGGAATTCCAATTGATAAATATTACAAAACAAAAAATAATTGCAGCACTTTCCTAGTTCCTTCCTCTACAGTACTATATGTATCATACTACTGAAGTCTATATTTCTGAAAGACGCTTGTTATCATTAAACAATAATGTTATCCTCATACCAGACAAAGGGCATAGGCATCACAGCAGTAGATGACAGACGATGTTCATAAAGCCACCTGTAATGCTGCTGCAGTCATATATGTATAAATTCAACATATATCCATTATTTCACAGAGTTTGCACATAACATATTTAGGAAGCAACTATATTAAAAAGTTTATATAATTCTCACATTTAAAATTACGGCATTTTAATATATAAAGTCAATACATTAAATGAATACATATATTCTATAATACAATTTAAAAATAATAATAAAGAGAGGAAGCAAAAGAGAAAAAAGAAAGCGTCAGTTCATACATCATAATTCATATAGAATACAGTACATGTGCCTCATAGACATATCAAAAATATAAACTCTATCAATTTACACATATATAACCAGTTATCAGAAAATGCCAACTTAAGGGAAATATAGTGACAACTGTATGCATCAGGTTATGAACCCGAATCCACCCCCTATAGATGAGACCCATGGAGCACAGCTCAACAGCATGGACCCATCTGTGGGTGAACAAGAATCCACAATCTCTTAATGCAAAAAGGGTGTGATGTCACATCCCTCATTCATTCCTGAGGGAGACCTAGCATGTACATCCAGAAAGTATCACATTTTTAAGAATACTCCCTCCGCTCTCATCTAAGGAAATAAAATAAAATACAGAATCAGATGTATTCTTTCCGCTGTTGTTTCAGTCATACTCAATAGCACTTGTGTGCATGACAGGTCACATGCAACTGAGCCCCACCAAGCAGCTTTCTCCCGCAAAATGTATTCCTAGATAACACAACTGGGAGCAACAAAAAAAAGCATTGCTGCATTTTTACCTACTCTCTCTTGCAGGAGACCCACACTTTTTGGGTAGTCCACTGTGCCCACAGAAGAGTGTCTGGATCACTAACATCTGGCAAACTTCCAGGATGAGGAAAAACTACAAAGAATCATGGCTTAGTTTTGAGGGAGTGGGGTGTCTCTCTAGGCTTCTTCCAAAGAGGGGTCCTAACAAGTACTGTGGGATCATTCAGGTACAGTTGCACCTACATCCATCAAGTACTAATTTGTGAATTGGGCAGGACCTATTCTACGAGTGCATGAACTAGTCCTATGGCATAGGATGCAGGAGGGCACAAGACTGTCATTGATGGAGAGTATGATGTCATTTGGGGGGTAATGGGGCGATGATGTGGTCTCTCTCATTTAGTGCGTTGGAAGAGGCAAGAGATCTTCATTGTGGGAAGGAGATATCCTTGTCCCTGAAACATTGTGGATCATCTATGACTTTGTATGTGTATAAAACCAATTTCTGTCTCATTAAAGTAACAGCCTAGTTTCTCCGGTACACTGTGAGCAGGGCCTTATTAAATGATCCAGGCTTCTCTTATAATGCTGCTAAACACACAGGTATGGGTGCTCAGGGACTCGCCAGTCATACCACCAATGTGCATGTAGCAAAGGTTATACAACTGGCATCAACAGTAGGATTTAATGCTTGTGGCATTTGGCTTTAGACTGCCCAGCTGGCACTATAGCACAATGTACATAAAGTTATGGTTCCATCAGGTACAACTTTACACCGAACAGTACATCGGGATGGTTAATAGCTAACAAGCATGGAATAAATTAGGGCTTAATTTTATTCCTCAGCTGTCCCCCTCAGATTTATCTCCCCTCCCCCAGTCCTGGCGCCCTAGGCTGCAGCCTAATCAGCCTATTGGTTAATCAGGCCCTGACTGTGAGCAGCTTCAAGCTGCATCTGTGATGCAACTAAGATGCAAAACGTCAAGAAAAACACCCCACGCTACTTCTCTTGGAGAGTCTGTCATATCATGTGTCTTTCCATCCGGAAAGGAGTGACATACAGTATCTATGTGTTCACTACTTTTCCCAGTGTGTTTGAAATTAGAAATGAACCTAATATAGAAGATAAACAATAAAAATACCAAGTTATAAACTTACGAATGGTCAATATCAGTTGATTTTAATTTATATTAATTCAACAATTGATATTGTTCCAGTAGATGAATTTAACATTTACTAACACACAATTTTTATATTGCTTTTTGAAGTGTGATTTAGCCCCTGAAACACAACATTATTTATTTATTAACAGTTTCTTATATAGCGCACACATATTACACAGCGCATTACAGAGAATATTTGAACATTCACATCGGTCCCTGCCCCAGTGGAGCTTACAATCTATATTCCCTACCACATGTACACGCACACACAGACATTCTAGGATTAATTTTGTTGGAAGCCAATTAACCTACCAATATATTTTTGGATTGTGGGAGGAAACCACAGTAAACTCAAGCAAACATGGGGAGAATATACAAACTCTGCACCATTAGGGCCATGGTGGGAATAGAACCCAGGACCTCAGTGCTGTGAGACAATAATGCTAATCCTTACAATATTGGTCTAGACCAGGGCTGGGCAACAACGGCCCTCCAGATGTTAATGAACTACACATCCCAGGATGCTTTGCATTAGTTTTGCTATGTGGCCTTGCTGAAACTGATGCAAGGCATGCTGGGATGTGTAGTTCATCAACATCTGGAGGGCCGGTGTTGCCCAGCCCTGGTCTAGATTGATTTAAAAGTGATTTAAATCTAATAAAATAGACCTTAAATCAAATTTGCCCACCAGAGAGATCTGATATTTTTGTACTTTAAAATAAATCCAATTTCTCCTAATAATGTATTATGTAGCAAGAATAAAATTGTAGTTTTCCCGCACAATTATTGGTAACACAATGGAGCCAGAGTTTATGATGGAAAAACATATAGTATAGTAAGTCCATTTGTTTAACAAATGATATTGGATCAAGAGGTCAAGCAATATATTTTTTGTCTGAGAGTCAATAGAAAGAGAAGAAACTTTTTTTGTTGGGGCTCTTATTTAAAATAAATCCAACTGTTAAAAACACATATTCATTAATTATTAATCGTCAATTTAAACTTAATCCACAAAAACAGATGAAGCCAAAAAGAGACATAAAACAAAAGTCCAAAAAACTACAATATAGTGTAAATGGGCTATTGGGGGTAAATTTACTAATGCTTCTAAAAATTAAAAGAGCTGATGTTGCCTATAGCAACCATTCAGATTCTGTCAATCATTTTTTCAATGGCATCCTAGAAAATGATAGACAGAATCTAATCGGTTGCTATGGGCAACATCCCCTCTTTTCATTTTTAGAAACTTTAGTACATTTAGCCCTTAGAGTAGAGCTCTCCTGTGATCAGTGGGGAATGATCACTACGTATATCAGAGATGTTAAACTGTGGCACAAAAAAGAAACCTTAAAATTCTTACTCAGTATCAAAGCATCTGTTTGTATCACAGTATAAGTATATCAACTGCTACATTGTTGCATAATCAAAGCATCATATCACAGACTTGCAGAAAGACATAATACATAACGGAGGTTATTCTGGTTGATACGCTCGCATGCGAATTTGCATGCAAGGCGGATTTTAGCTAAAGTTGGAAGTAATTAGAAGCGGGATTGTCAGCCTTAAGTCTCTGGTGTCACAATATTTGGCAAATTAATAACATGCTGTAATAGCCTATACATTCTCCAAGGTCCTATTCCACTATCAAAATTCCAACAGACAGAAGAACATTATAATATATTCAATAGCAATCAGCAAAAGACAATGGAAATATAGCTGTGCATATCTAACATCATAAGCGCATAGCAGGTTTATAACCTTCAATATTTGATTATTTTGGTCATATAAGATATACAGAATGTATGTGTGTGTCAGTCTTTAAAAGATTTGCCATACGGACAATGAGTGGATTGTGCCACCCGGTCTGGTAAATTTAATAGAATTAATCAGAAATTGGGTTAGAAAAAGTGTGGAAAAGACCCAGGAATAGGGTATCCAGCATTTACTGATTCCCCCCATGTACATTGTACATTATGTGAGCGTAGCAGAGAGGAAATTCATGGTATTAGATAGGGGGAATGTTCGCAGGGCCCTCCTAACTCTATGTCGTTTGTTTCTACCCACTTTGTTTAATACTGTTGTTTCCAATTGTAAAGTGCAACGGAATATACTGCACTATATAAGAAACTGTAAATAAATGAATAACTGTTCCTATTATTTTATCATATGTATATATATATTTTTTATATGAAAATGAATGAATTACTGTATCCATGTTTTGAATATGGCCAATAGATCTTGTGATTATGTGGAGGCATAAATATCTGCCCAGGGAGTACCGCAATTTTTATACCTTGAGAAAGGACCATATTAGCTCAAAATGCATTGGTGAGGATAACTCCAGATGAAGAAACCTCTGACCCAATCCATTGTTCAATATTGTTTTCATCTGTCTCTTACCTGGGTGAGCTCAGAAGGAACTGTTTTTTTTTTGCCTGGATCAGTGGTGTAACAATGGTGCAGCAGATCCTGCCGTGGCTTGGGGGAGCCAGTGTCAGTGGGGTCTGCAGGGTGCAAAAAAAATCAGAATCAGCTTTATTGGCCAGGTATACTTGCGTATACTAGGAATTTGTTTTCGGCTTGCTGTGCAACAGCCAGGTGGGTAACAAGTAAACAGCATACAGTATAAACAATAAATAATATAAACAGGTGGGGGAACATGTACAGACATACAGAAAGTTATTCAGAGGGGATGCCATGTTAAATTATGTGCAAAGGGTTATGGCGCGACTAGAAAGTGAGCTGTTCATGAGTTCACGTGTCAACAGGTGAACCGCTTGAGGGAAGAAACTTTTTAGGCTTCTGGTGGACCTAGTGGGAATAGCCCTGTAGCGTCTGCCTGATGGCAGCAGGTTAAACAAACCATGGCCAGGATGTAGTTGGTCCTTGACTATTTTCGTTGCCTGATTTTTACTCTGGACAGGTACTGGTCCCAGACAGAGGGAAGGTCTGTCCTGATTATCTTCTCTTCTGACTTCCTTTTGGAGTCTGCATTTGTCTCTCTCACTGACGGAGCCGTACCAGACCAGTATTGAGGAGCACAGTACAGACTCCACAATTGCTGAGTAGAAGAAGAGCAGAAGCTTCTGTGGGATGTTGAACTTACTCAGTTGCCTAAGGAAGAATTGGCTCTGCTGCACTTTTCCAACAATAGTATCAGTGTTGGGCCCCCATTTAAGGCCCCAGGAGATTGTGGTTCCTAGGAACTTGAAGGAGTCCACAAGCGACACCACATTGTCAGCAGTTGTTAGCAGAGGAACACCAACAGCCTTCTTCCTAAAGTCCACTACCATCTCAATGGTTTTGAGTGGGTTGAGCTCTAGATGGTTGCTGCTGCACCAATCGGTCCACTTCTTGTCTGTAGCACTACCTGCTGCAGCAGCCAGCAGGGAGAAGTATAAGGGTGGCCCCAGTAGCGGAACAATGGTCCTGTCTGTTGGGAGCGCTGGAACCTGCTGTGCGGCAGGAGCTGAATATAAGTGATTGCTGCAGCTGCCAGACATGGAGCAGCTGCAACAGCATTATTTAAGTCTCTATGTGGACCAAGGTAGCTGCGATTTCTCAACCAATTACCGGTGCCAGCGGCACTTCACTGCCAGCGCCGGAAGAGGACCACTGCTGAGATATGCATCTCCTCCTGCACACCCCTGACAGCAGGCTCCCCTCACGCCAGCAACAAGTAAAGGCCGAGGTGGGTGGGGATGGGATCGGTAATGTGTGCGGGGGAAGGGTGGCTGGTGGAGGTGTCTGCCCGGAGGTGAATAAGCTGGCTATAGTGCTGGGAGGCATGGGGTACTTCTGGGGGTATAGGGAGAGTCCGCTTGCTGTACTACAAGGAGGCATTCGCTGTACTGCAAAATCGAACTCTACCCGCCCCCCCCCCCCCTGTTGCATCCTAAACCCCGACCTTCCCTCCCACAGCCTAAACCCGACCTTCCCTCCCACAGCCTAAACCCGGCCTTTCCTCATGTCATAAATCATCAATTCAGGCACAATACTTTTTTAATCTGTTTTATTGGAATAAGTACTTTCTGGATTTGCCTACATCAAGGAGTAAGCCTGCTGTATTTGGAGGGATGAAAGAAGGCAGACATTAAAGAAACCTTTGGAGGAACAAAGAGGCCCATTTCTAGGTGATTATTAGTCCCATTGGGAAATCCTGAATATAATACCTACCTGCATGTTTTATGTCAAGCTTGGAGTGTAAAGAAACCTTTACGAGCACATAGGAATTTAGAATAAGGTTGATTCTTGTAGTACCTGTATTATTACCAGAAGTGCCGAATAAATCTGCAAACTAATGGGATACATTCATTTTCTCCTAGTCTTCTGAAAAATTAATTGAGAAACACTGAAAGGTGTTACAAGATAGAACTCCCCATCAGCATTAAAGGGACCGTGCTTCAGATTATACTCTCCTGTTTTTCTACTGTGTCTTAGGTTTGGTATCCTTGAGTATATATATAGCAGCAGTCTCACGCCGCAGTGTTTCAACTTTCACTTGTTAATTTTTGTGTCAAATATTGTATTGTTGGAAATTTGCATATCGGTGAAATGGCCCGTTTCATAGCAAAATCCACTGCACATTTATATCTACCAAACATCATTATAATCAGATCTGCCTAGTTTATTTTTTGGAATTGTAATGTTTTGTAGCAGAGGAGCCGGCCCTAGCCTAAATGATGCCCTAGGCAAGATTTTGGCTGGTGCCCCCTAGCACCACCACTAGTTCTGTCTCTGACTCTGCTCCCCTTTCCCAGCACCATCAACCCTCATTATAGCAGTCATCATTTTGGTGCTCCTACCCACAATATTTTAAATAGAAACAGTGCACACATTTGGTGTGGTGCCCAAACAGGGGTGTGTTCTTGCTGGGAAGGGACATGGCCACACAATAGTACCCCCAATTCAAATTATGCCACACAGTAGTGCAACTTTATTCACATTATATCATGTGATGGTGTCCCTTATTCACATTACATCACACAGTAGTACCACTTTACCTTATGTACATTACTCCTCATATTATTCACATTATACCCTTAGAAAAAAATCCTGAGAAAATAATGTATTTTAAGCACCTCCATGGCGACACTGCAACCCAGCACAAAGCAGTGTGTGCTGGGCAGAGGAGAAGGGCTGCAGCTGCTGCTGTCACTTTAGGGGAAGAGGCCCCCACTGGGCCCTTCCATCAGACTTTGGCCTGGGTAATTTGTACCCCCTACCCATTTCTCTCGGCACCCCTGGTAATACCACACAGTAATGCCCCTTACACATGACACACATTATTATTATATGTCCTTATAACCATAATGCCCCTTACACATTATGCCAACCTTTATTAATGCCCTTCATACACATAATGACACACATAATGCCCCTTACACATATGTTGCACATTAGTAATCCCCTTATACACATGACACACATAATGCCCAATACACATATGTTGCACATTATTAATGCCCTTATATACATGACAACCATAATGCCCATTACACATATGTTGCACATTATTAATGCCCTTATACTCATGACACACATAATGCCTGTTACACATATGTCGCACATTATTAATGCATTTATACATGACAAACATAATGCCCCTTACACATATGCCGAACACTATTGCACAACCAACCGACCCGCAGACAGAACTCGCACAGCCACTAACACTGTGACCTCTGCCTCTGCTTGGATACAGATGTTTCTTCATACATCTTGCCTCATGCAGCTCCTGGTCAGTTCTGCTAACGTTGGGTGCCATTTGTCTTATTTGCATTGTTATGACCAGGACAAGCAAGGAGCTTCCAATGATTAAAATGATATGCGGCATGCCTATATTCTGTGTGCGACTGTGGCTGTACCTGCATACGGAATGCCATGTTACAGTGATTTCCATGAATACACTATTTCATATGCAGATACAGCCTCACTCACACACAGAATATAGGCATGCTGCATATACTTTTAATCAGCAGAAGCTGCTGCTGCCCCTAGGCATTCCAAATGCCCTAGGCAATTGCCTAGTTTGCCTATGCCTAAGGCCGGCTCTGTGTAGCAGAGGTTCTTCATCTATGTGATAGGACCCAACAATTATTCACTTCTATTTCCTTCTCTTTGCAGAACTGTTGTGTACTACCAGTAAAAATCTATTTGTTCCTTATAATTTAATCGAATTCTGTAGAAACATCCAATTTCTATGCATTCTTCATTTGAATAACCAGACAACTTTACAATAAATAAAATGAATTACATTATTCAAGCCAGATCCATTTCACAAACTATTTTTGTTTTATTTTGGGGGCTAAGGTGCACTTATATTGCTGGCGCGCCAATAATCTCTCCAATAATCCAATACGTATTTTTTTTTAATGGAATGTATGTTGCTCCTGAAAGTATTCTCTACAGTTCAGCTTGAAATATTATCTACAGTTCAGTTTGAAGTATTATCTACAGTTTAGCAGATTTAAAATTGTAGCAAAACAAATTCATAGCTGTACAGCACATAAAAAAAAAACCACTGTGGTAAATGTTTTTTTTTTCAGTTGGTGGTATTAGCAAACACACAGGAGCCCACTTTACAATGGAATAAATAGGCTATTGTTGTGAAATGTGCTGTCTTGTTAATGACCAGCCGGAGACTTATTCAATAGTTTGTTGAGACTATTTAAAATTACTCATGGACCTCTAGCGTAGAGAAAATGTAGAGAGTATGTCACTATTTATTTACCAGAAAACACAATGTCAGCTTTTTAAAGAAAGTCAATAATAGGACTAGACAGCAATTATATACACCGGTATGATTTTTCAGTGGTTACACAATAAATACTCTCTATTTGCACCGAATGTTTGTATATTATGCGCCACTTTAGTTTTCCTGTGGAACAGTTTGTAGTATTTACATACCATCTGTTCTCACTGGTCTCTATCCTCAGGTAATAATTCATCTTGTCAATAGTCTGTCCTTCTTTAGGCAGAGCACATACATTTGGTATCTGCTAGAGCGAAGAGAGAAAAGGGCATTTTGTGAATAAATAAATTGTCTAGAAAATTGTCACTTCCACTCTCATTGATATTGCACTGAGAAGGCAAATTACCGTGCTCCAAGATATTTACTAAGTGCACATAAGACTGTGGTAATAGAAAGATGCTGTGAGGTTTAATATTTTGTATGTGGCGACTACGGTATCAACAATTTGCTCTCTACATTACAATTTCTTTTCTGTAGTGTGTGCATCTTAATATATTGTAATATTCCTTCATAAACAGTGTGACATGTACAGGGAATTGATGAGTTCTAGATCCCTGGGGAGCAAAAGATGTATTCAAAGACTGGTTTAATTGTGTGCTGATTCTATTACATTGACTGTTGTTACACAGATATAACTGTGCTATTTTCCACCCCAATAGTCTGTTATTGAGTTGATCCCAACCATGCAGAGAAAAGCAGCAGTGGTATATAGTTGGTTGGTTATAATTGGAAGAAAGTGACTTGATCAAACAGCACATGTTTCTCCAAAACCATGTTGCATTACAGGTGGGGCAAATGTAACATGTGCAAAGAGTTAGATTTGGGCGGGGTTTGTACTTCAAACTGATATCTATATTGAAGTGAAAAACTAAAGCAGCCAGTATATACTCTGCACAGAAACAAAATAACTCCCCAAAATGTAACTTCCTCTGCACACGTTACATCTGCCCCACCTGCAGTTCACATGGTTTTGTCCATTTGAGAAAATTAGAAATTTTGGATGTGCTTTGCGATAAAGTCTGATTGAGGCCCATTGTACTGGCATTGACATGCTTGTGAGTTATATACACACATGATTATGCTTTTGCAGTATTTCGTACCAATGTATTGTTCAGTGTGAGGTACATCATGCATTCATTGGTTTTACACTAGACCAATCAAAACATTACTGTCCTTGGCATTTTGGTTGTAAATAACTACCTTTGTGATTTTTGTAACATTTTTCGGAATAAGTATTTTTACAGGGAATAATATATGAAAGGGATATATATCGGATGGTAAGACTGGAAAACCTAAAATGTTAATTAATTATGTTAGACATAATTCATTATGTTAGACAATCCTTGAGTACAACTAACAGATTATGTTTTGTGGATTTGTGTTGGTGGAAGCAAGTGATAATTACTGACCCAGCAAAAAAGAAATCCTTAAAACATGACCTGTTTGTGCAGCGAAGTAGACAGGGAAGATGCGATGGGAGCAACCACTGTACTGAAAAATCATAACCTGTGCTGGTCCCAGTGGGAACACTTACACTTGCTATTCGTTGCTACACATATTTTTTGCTGCCCATGCACCTTCAGCATTCCAGGCAGCACTGCAAAAGTGACAGCATTGCAATGCTGACAGTGACTAAAACAGTATCAGCACTCCATTAATGAGGACTGGTGGAGGCAGAAAGAACCATACCCTCCAGCATTCCATTAGGTACAAAATGCTCTGCTCCAGGACTTTCCTCCTAATGTATGATTGCCATCACCTGTGTTGAACTAATTGGGGGAAATTTACTAAGATGTTGCTATGGTCAACCAATCAGAATCTATTTCTTATTTATTTAGCACCCTCTAGACAGGATCTGATTGGTTCCCCATAGCAACATCACACGTGAAGTAGAATACACATCTTATGCTGCTTTCAGACCGCAAAACTGGCTTTGACCCAGTATTTGAAAACGTTTCCAAAAACGGGTCTGCCAGGTAAAAACCCTTTCACACCGCATCTCTTAAACGGTATATTACCATTTAAGTGCATTTTTTGGACACTGGCAGACCCGTTTTTGGAAACTTTCCAAATACAGGGTCAAAGCCAGTCTTCAGCGAGCCCCCCCCCCCCCGCGGGTTAACACACACAAACCCCCCCCCCCGTTAACCCCTCCCCCCGCGGGTTAACATCCCCCCTAGGACTAACACCCCCCCCCCACCCCCCCACCCCCCACCCCCTGTGCAGCCGGAACCTCCTGAGGATCCCGGCAGTATGGACGGCTGGCTGCGCTTATGAAAAAAAAAAGGGACTTTCGGAAAATGGCTGCCCCATAGGAAAACCAGTTTAAAAAAACTGGTTTTCCTATGGGGCAGCCATTTTCCGAAAGTCACATTTTTTTCATAAGCGCAGCCAGCCGTCCATACTGCCGGGATCCTCAGGAGGTACCGGCTGCACGGGGAGGGGGGGGGGGGGTTCTTAAACACAATGCAGGGGGGGGGTCAGAGATGTTAACCTGCGTGAGGGGGGGGGCATCGGCGGGGGGCTCCAGTGCAATGAATATTTAATGAGCTCATTAAATATTCACTGCGCTGAATTTAAATACCGTTTCAGACCCGATTTTGATGCCAAAATACCGGGTCTGAAACGGGTAGGACCCTCCATTTTAACCATTTTACAAAAACAGCTTTTGTAAAACGGTAAAGTGGTCCTGCACCTTTCAGACCGCACAGATTACCTTTTTAAAACGGTAAAAAATCGTCAAAATACCGGTTTTTAAGTGCAGTCTGAAAGGGGCATTAGTAAATTTCCCCCAATTAGTTCAACACAGGTGATGGCAATCATACATTAGGAGGAAAGTCCAGGAGCAGAGCATTTTGTACCTAATAGAATGGGTATGCAGAACTGGATAAAAACACAAGTGGATGGCATGAGTTTAGTTAACATGTACAAGGCAAGAAGGGTGGGGTGGTTGGTGTTGAGAACAAAGTATAAAACATAGAGGCAGGGATGTGGGAATGGGCACAATACAAGAGGCTAATGAAAAATGGGCCTTGGTTGCCTATGTTTTAATGTTCTTTCCCCCTCGTGCATACACACTTGCTGATGGTGGGGGGGGTAGGGATTGTTAATGATGCGTAAGAATGTGCATCGTTTATTATATGGAGTGTACACACTAAAGCCCTTTCTGAGCAATATTCACAATATTGTCTAGTGTCTATGGGGCTTAACTCCACTGTTTCTTGCTTCCCCATTTGTTACCTATACTGTATGTATTTCCGCATGTCTACAGTTGAATGTCTCTCTCTGTAATAAACACAATGCAATCTAAGCACTTATTTTGGCTTATTTTATTTTATATCTAAAAAGAATTTAATGGCTTCCCAGAATATGTCATAAGTTTATGTTTACCTTCATATTAAGCATTGAGTATCTCATTCATTTTCCAAGTATACTAATAATATTCTCCTATAGATAAGATATCATGCTTCAGGGAGAGAATGTAATGTAGCATAAGTAGTAATAAGATTTATTGCTAGCAGCAGCTCGGGTACAGGGGATTTGGAAGTACAATATTTCACTGTAAATCTTAGGTGTTTGGATCTCTAATTAAACATTACATTTCACAAAACTATAAAGATACTGCTGCAGGAGTAGAATATATCGCTTTTGGCTTTTATCATTAACGTCTAATGTTTTAATACAGGTTTTCTGCATTTCATGTTCCCTAGAGGAATTTATTTTCTAGCAAATAAGTAACATTAGACTTTCTGCTTGTCCCTGAAAAGAAAACATGATTTTCAAGTAACTATTGCCTCCAAAATGTATTTATAAGAAGCTACTGTATCGTCAATGCTCGGAACTTAAGAATGTGAGAGGAATTGGCAGGGCAGGTGTAAGGCTTACCAGCAACCTAGGCAATACTTCAATTTCCTGCCCCCCCCCCACACACATACACACACACACACACTGCCACCAATAACCACTTTCTAGCCCCTGAAGCGAAAGAGTGGAGGTGGCATCTTAAACATTCCACAGCTGCCACCTGCAATAGAGACAACAAGGATATCTTATTCATAGACATCCTTCATATTGAGATACTGTAGGAAGGCTCGGCGCTGCCACCTCAGTTCCAAGCACCCTGGGAATTGGTCAACTATAATTCACATGGAACACATTCCTAAACTGTTCCTAAAGCTTCCAAGTCACTGCATTAATGATCTGCTATAGGTAGCTTAGAATAATGGGGACATGTACAGTGGTAAAGCTAACCTTACTGTCACCTGGGGCAAAGACTTAACTTGGTTCTCCTCCCCAGTAGGTAGTAGTCACCCTTGGCCTTTAACTATAAGACTGCCATATACTGCATATAACATCACAGTGTTCACCAAACAATATCTAGTGCACTGCAGTGACTACAATATAATGCAGAGAATATCACAGTGAATGCCATATAATGCAGAGAGTAGTATTAGCCACAAAACAATATATAAAGAATCAGCGACCGCCATATAATACAGAATTGTGACTACCATACAATACTGTACATTCCATCATAAATAATTAAGCCTTCCTCAAACAACTTTGAATTCATCAAAGAGATGAACAGTGTTCTATTAAAATAAACGTAATAAACCATATTTATGCCCAAAAATGATTTTTGGATCCCTTTTGGATTTATTGATAGAATTGATCCAAAATCCTGATGCCGCAGCAATATACTTACCTGTTTCATGGTGTCTTACTCTCCACTGCGCATGTACTGGCTATTCATTTTTGAATCTTTTTAAACTGTGCATGAACAAGTGTATCAACCCCATTAAGGGCCAAGGCATAAACAAAATTTTATAGATGTAGAAGATGATATTATACAGATTATTATCTGAATTTATTGATCTGAATGATTGGAACAGGAAGGTCAATTAGCCAGCCCTACTTCGATATCATGATAACCCCACCCAGAACCATCCTGATCACCTCCTTTGCTCCGCCCCACAAATGCCATAGCAAATCAATCATGCTGCAGCTAGAAGGAAGTTGCTACAAAGCGACTGATATCATCAAGCAATGTGCTCAAGTGCAGCAGCAAAAGAAAACCAGACACTGGCGTGCATTATAAGGGGTATGGATTCAAGGGATGCCAATGTGATAGTGCCTCTTTACAAAGCATTCGTGAGACCAGACTTGGAATAGTGTGTTCAGTTCTGGCCACCGCACCTTATAAAGGACATAAATAAATTGGAACAGGTACAGGGAAGGGCGACTAAACTAGTAAAAGGGCTTGAATCACTAGAATACAAATATTGGTTTCATCACTGGAGAAACGGAGGTTGAGAGGTGATATGATTATTATGTTCAAATACAGGATTGGGAATCATAAGGAACTGGGAGATGATATGTTCACTAACAGGCCCAGGGGTGGATCCAGGAGAAAATTACAGGGGGGCACCATGATAGGAGAGGGGATGGGAGGGGGAGGGGAGGGGTGGTGTAAGTGGTGCCAGTGTACATACTAAGAGAGCAGCGAGAGAGAGGAGAGCAGAGAATGGGATTAAAAATAGGCCCTGGTGTTTAAAGTACACAGGCCCACCTTGGCAACAAAAGGGAAGCATGTAGTTGTACACACGCCGAAGGCGTGCTCTGGGAAAAGGGGGTGTGGCCACTCAAAAGGGGGGTGTCCTTGAGTGTAGTGTACTATAACTTCTACACATTATGCAACAAAATGCTATACCCCATTATACTTGCCCTTTACACATGATGTCAAATGGAATGAGCCAAAATTCACATAATGCCACATGGATTGTGCCAAAATTCACATAATGCCACACGGATTGAGCCAAAGTTCATATAATGCCACACGGATTGAGCCAAAATTAACATAATGCTACACGATAGAGCCAAAACTCACAATCTGCTTCATAAACAGGGACATTGCGTAAAAATTTACACCATAGTGCCCATTACATGTTAAGCCACACATCATAATGTCCATTACGTATTATGCCAAACACCATAATGCCTATTAAAAATTATGCTACATAAGTCCTGCTTACATACATGCTCATTGCCAAGGATTCCATGCACATTGCCAGGGGTTTCATGCTCATTGCCAAGTGGGAATACATGCTTGCAGTAACTGGGGGACAGCCGCCACTGGGCAGAAGTTACAGCCATTGACAGCCGGGCAGAGAGTGGGGGCTGCCTGGCTGTATTCAGAGCACTGCAGGTCCCGGCTATATGAAAAAATCCCCCATTCACACAAGAAAATGCAGGGACCAACCCGCCCCTTGGCCCCTTTTACACCAGCCTAGTCCCTGCTTTTACTGGTGTGAGGGGGAGAGAAACCCCCCCCTTTAACCGGCTATATCATTTAACTAGCTATATCTTCAGAACCAACTGATCCATTTACATGAGTATCATATTGAAGAACTTTTGAGTAGGCTTCAAATGATTTTGGTCCCATGAAACTGGGCCATTTGGTTCCAGAGAAATCTGTCCTCAAAAAACATGAACAGCCATGAAATTACATTTCAGAAAGAAAAAAAATCAGTTTACCCGCGATATCTCCATCACATGGTATCAGATTAAAGGCCCAGGGATTTGCGTTTGAATGAGATCAGGGATGCCAGGGAGGGAACTGGCAGCCGTCGGAATTAGCAGGTCCTATGTTATGCTGCGGGGTATAATATTCCAGGTTTGCCCGGCGATATCTTTAGTTCCCGGGGGATAGCGGTATCAGGCTGGGCTCGTTGGAAAGCCCCGTTCCTTAGCTACAAAATGTTGAAGTGAGGGGGGGGGGGGCACGTGCCTGGGTTCAAGTTAGATAGGTTGAACTCGATGGACTAACATCTTTTTTCAGCCTTAATTACTATGTTACTGAAAACGATCTGGATTGATTGATTTCTACATGGGGCAAAGTCAATGATATCACAATATAGACCCATCAGATCCCATTAGGACACTGTCTAGAAAACTAGGTTGGTATTACAGTGGTCTGTAAGGGAGTAATGAATTAATATTTGACATTACATTGTAGTTCTCTTAAAAAATAAAATAAAGTTAACACTAAACAATATATTTTAGCTTAGTGGTTTAAATCTGAAAATGTAGTGGTATTTAAGTGTGAAGATGTTCAGCATTATTATATAGTAATAGAACATCTGCGACTGGCAAGTGCAAAACATGTTCAGTTGAATCAGTAAAGCAAAGTGTTCTCCCCAGTGCTAGCTCCTAGGCTTATTACATGATTCGGATAGAAGGCATGTCCGCAGATGTTGTTTATCTTGCTGCAGTGATGCCTAAACACACAACTGCTAACATAATAGTAAATTTGGTTTTCATTCAAGAGGAAAATATTTACAACTCATACAGTTACATAAAAATACATCCTAACATCCTTGCGATTTGAAGCCAAAGAATATTCAATGACATATAAACATATACTGTATTTTGAGTTAGAGAGTGACTAATACCCGTTTCATAATTTAGACCCAGGTTATTGTGGGGTGGGTGACATATGGATCCAGGTGGAGGCGCGGTGTGAAAGCACCAAAGCTTATAACCCGGGGCCACTAACTCAGCAATTTCATCTGGGTTATAAGAAGGTTTCAAACCGGTCGCCCTCTGTATAATTGGCAATCAGGGTTTAGGGCCAAATGTATCAAGCTTCAAACGGTGATAAAATAGAGAGTAATAAACTGCCAGCCAATCAGCTCCTACCTGTCATGTCACAGGCTGGGTTTAAAAAATTACAGGTCGAAGTTGGATACATCTGGACCTCTGTGTAAAAGCTCCAGACCCGGTTCGGAGCTGGTCTCGACCTGGAATTGTGATCCCGGGTCCGACCCAGCTTAGTGATGTGTAAGGGGTATTTGAGGTCAGATAAAAACCCTGCCTTGTGGAAAACAGAACATGTCTCTGCTTTGGGCTACTCATAAAGCAGGTTACCCTGGAGAAGTTCCTGTGTTCTCCAGCAGCAGCACCCCTACTCCTTGTCTGTATCACATCACCATATTGTATTTTTATAATACATTGTTAATAAATGTGCACAGGAAATAAGGTTTGTGCACACTGATCCATCAGAAAGCAAAGTTGTAACTATCTCAGTCGCACTCTAAAAATGTTGAATTTTGGAGTGGGAGACTGTGTTAAATCAAGAAAGGAGATCGTATTTCCTTCATTTCAGACAGACTCTTTCTTCAGGACATGTTTTTACAAGTCACCTGACAGGTACACAAATGCATTCATTACTTTGTGACACATTTTAAAAGATCCACAGCCGGAGTTAGTTATTTCACTTTTGGGCCAGATGTATCAAGCTTCAAAAAATTATAAAGTGGAGAGTGATAAACAACCAGCCAATCAGCTCCTACCTGTAATTTTTCAAGCCCAGCCTGTAACATGACAGGTAGCATCTGATTGGCTGGCTCTCCATTTAATCACTTTTTGAAGCTTGATACATCTGGCGCTTTGAAAATCATCTTTGTAATATTCAAATCATTTTATAGTTATAGATTCATTATTCTAATCATTTTTTTGTGTGTAAATCTGGATGTGATACTAACCAGTGCCTGCCCTACCACTGACCTCACCATGGACCCGATTCTGGGTCACTCGCAAAAGCAAATTCTTTCTCTAATTAACAAAAAAAAAAAACATGAGCACTGGGGGGGGGGGGGGGAGGGGCGGGGGGGGGGGAATCAACATGTGCAGAGAGACGTCTCCAAATGTTGCTCTTAAAAAGTGGCTCCACATTGTTGTTGACTTTGTTCTTCCACTAATCAAAGTGGTTTGGAGACTCCACGATCTTCTTCTACCCACCTCTGGATTACAAATACTGTACATCAGCCAGATTTATTGCCTTATTATTTTGAGGACGACTGCTGCAATGCTATACCAAGGGATTGAAATCCTCTAACGGCATTGGGTGACTATGAGTCCAATGTGGGCATAAAAAACTACAACTGTTACCCTCTTTGTTACATATTCTTTTGAGCAGCAACAGCTGAGATGGGACATTCTTTCCATTATATATTTCCCCCTGCAAAGCCATGGTCTGGGTCCTTTCACCACAGTGTTTTATCTACAGTTGAATTTTATGTTTTATAAATGCATGTTTTCATAACTAATGTGACCGTTAGTTGTTGTTAATAAATTATTGGTCTTCTTTCATCAAACAAGCGCCACTTTTTTGTATACTCTTGTTCTATTTTTTGGGACTGACAATCCCATTACCAAGGGGCTGCCAATGACAAGGCACCTCTGGCAGCGCCTGCCCACGCTACCTAGGTAGCACACCCATCTTGTGATACCAACTAGTGCCTGCCCTACTACTGACCTCACCATTGACCCGATTCTAGGTCACTCGCAAAAGCAAATTCTTTCTCAAATGGACAAAACCATGTGCACTGCGGGGGGGGGGGGGGGAGAGAGAGAGGCAGATGCAACATGTGCAGAGAGAGTTACATTTGGATGAGTTTTTTGTTTCTGTGCCAGGTAAATACTGGCTGTTTTATTTTTACACTGCAATATTGATATCAAATCCCCCCCCAATGTAACTTTATTTGCACATGTTAAATCAGCCCCACCTGCAGTACACATGGTTTTGTCCATTAGAGATTGAATTTGCTTTTGTGAGTGAACCAGAACCAGGCCCCATATCTCACTGCTGTGGAACCAGATAACAGCAATGGTGTGGATCTTCTTTTATCAGCTAACAATGCACTCTTTTCTATAGGATTCAGATGGTTTATGATTGGAGAGTTCCTACAGGTTAGCAGGATTGTTCAACTCTTCTTATATTTATGGTTCTTATATAACCATTCATATATATTTATAGTGTTAAAACTCATTATAAATGATAAAACTTGTTGCATATGATATATTGTGCTTCAGCAAATCAGTTACCTAACTTTCATGTGTTCAGCTCTTAATGAAAAATGACAGTTGGGTGCTGATTGGCTGGAGCACCATTATTATTATTATTATAATTATTATTATTATTATTATTAATAATAATAATAATAATTTTATTTATATATCTTTATCCAATAGGACTCCTGCGCTTAACAAATGTTATCTGTTTTTTAACACTTCTTGATAAATGGGCCCCTTATAATGAGTCCTAAATTAAGCTAAGGCACTGGGATCACATCACACAACCCTTCTCTTACAAAATGCTGAATCAACTGATGGTAAAATATTATTCTTACTCACATAAAACCAGGTGAAAAACATTCTGAATACAAATTGTTCCATTTAATCAACAGACACAGATTTGGGACATACAGTACCTTTTTCATAGTGAAAGGCACAGTATTGCAAGTCGCATTGTGAAAAGTCAGTTCTGTCTTACAATGAAAAGTAGAGAAATATACATTTCTTTCCCTTACTCATGTTGTGAAGAATGGCGCTTTGTGTAGAGTCAACAAATTACAGATGGAACAGTTCAATTTATTTCTATAAAGCAACACTTGACCTGTATTTCTGAGGGCATGGTTTATTGTTTGGTATATATGCGTGGCCACGTATATGTGACAGAAGACAAACCGACAGCTCTGAGCAAAGCATTTGTGAATATAGTCAAAATACTTTGCTTTTTGAGAAAATTATGGAGAAAGATAAAAATGTTATACTTAGCCCAGGTGCTAGAAAATTGGGTTAAGCAGTATCATAACCAGAGGTGGAACTACCATTGTTCAGCAGGTGCAGTGCACAGGGGGCCCTGAGGACCAAGGGGGGCAATGTTCCCCTTTCACCCTCTCTATGTCACCCACTGTGTTTCACTGTCATACTCTGCCTCTCCTCACCTCTCCCTGTCACCCTCTGAAGGGGGCCCAAATTATATTTTTACACATGGGCTCACCAACCACAAGTTCCACCACTGATCATAACATAAGGTTTACAATTTAAAAGGTTAAAACAGGATTTATTAAACTCTTCCAGGTTTTTAGGATATCCATGTTTGAGTCCAAAAACTATTTGACTGAGATATTAAGTCACCTGTGCACAAATATGGTTATTCTTAAAATCTGAACTGTATTAGCAGAGATTGGGAAACTCAGAGTAAAGTGATAACGTTATATAATTTAGCATCAGAGGTCAAGTGTTTTTTTTTTATGTATAACTTTTAATCCTTAACTCAATTATTGTTTGTATACAAGAAATTTACAATATAATTATAATTTAAATAATACAATTAGATATCACAGAATCGCTAGGAAATTTAATGCTATCTACTAACTGCCTTAACTAACATCAGCTGTGCAAGGACTTTGAATTCTAGACTCTCTACACTGTCATTCAGTATATTATATTAAGGATGTGATCGGTACTGTAAAACGGCTGTAATAGAAAGTTGTACAGGATATATGTTAAGATCAGCGATGTTTTGTATGTTGAAATAATAATTTTATCAATTGTATGGGTTTTAATACCGTCCGGTAGATATTGTTATTTTTGTATATTATTCATTAAAAAATCAATGTTTTAATTGTGTGTGACTTTTACATAAATGATTACACTGCCCGATCTCCACACTGATTTCACTGCCTAGGTGCATAGAAAGCTGACAAGAAACCAAACTGACATTATAAAATCTGTCCAAATCGCATTTCCCATACCTTCCAACTTTTGATGTCCTCCAGGCAGGAGAAAAAGGTGAGGGGCTGTGGTAGGAGGAGGTCGGGCCTCACATGGAAGGGGGGTGGCCCAGCACCACAACCCCCATTTTCATAATTTTTGGGGTGTTCCCAGCATTCTCGAGCAGCTTGGCAGTCAATAAGTCGACAACATACGGGTGAGGCATAAAGTAGACAGGGTCAAAAGGTTGACAGTACAAAACTTCAACAGGTAGAAAAATGTCAACAGGGTAAAAAAGATGACAGGGACAACATAAAAATAGGTAGACAAGTTTTTTTTTATGTTTTTGGGGTGTCAAGTTGTATGCTTCATCACCTGTGACCTCAATAAGCTACTGCTGTGCTTGACACAGGTCACTATTTCCAACTGTAGTCCATAGAGTTGATAATAAAGCAAAAGTTGTACAAATTGTGAAAAATACAAAAACTAAATGTGGATATAGCATATTTAACACAGACAGAACATATCTACTCAACTAATTGATGCCATTATGTGGTTACAATGAGTGCGTGCTGGATTGGGCTAAAATGACAGCATACATTACAGGTACATCAATTTACCTCTGTTCTCTGTGTCGCTCACATACCAGTCGACACTGAAATATATATTTTTTCATTTTTTATCTTAAATTTTTTTTCGGTATAATTCTTCCTAGAAGGGAAAGTTACCAGTAGCAATAATATGCGTAAGTCACACTATCCTCACCCATGTACTTCTAATTTTTATATTTTTCTCATATGCTGCACATATCACACACCAGTCGACACTCAAATATATATCTCTACTCCCTAAGATCTTTGACACAACTGTCTCTAAACAGGAAAATTCATAAAAATGACCACCCCATTATATGCATGGAGGTTACCAACGGCAACCATATGAGAAAATCGACTATCGCCGTATCTGCACTTGTAATCCTCACGTATATTCTTGTGTCATTCCTACAAGTCGACATTTCAACTCAATCACCCCCTGAGTTTTTCACTACTACTTTTTTTCTAAGCAAGAAATTTGGCATATTAGAATATTTCAAGAAGGATTGAAGTTACCAATGGTAACTCCGGGAAAGTCTTATTCCTCCCAGCTTCTTTTATAAAGACGGCAAACCAGTGCATTAAAATATTATAATACAGCCATACTTGCCTATGCCCTGCTACCTAGTCAAAAGCATGCCTATAATCACAGCATAATGTAAGACCTACTATCAGAGAATCCGGCTACCAATAGCAACCAAGAAGCGTATATTCACTCACAAGATTCATAATTTTGAGACGTTGGTGATATATGTAAAACATAAAACACGGTGACCACATAGGTAATAAACGATCCTGTTTTCTTCTTTATATTTTCTTTATCCTCTTTTTCATTATTATTTTTTACCCTTTGTCAGAATGTTAAAAACATAGAAATATTTCCTTTTTTTACACATCTCATGAAAGATCCACGTATGGATCCATACTTTGACATTGGACCAATCTGCGATTAGCAGAAATTGACATAATATGTCCTAACAAATAGCAACTAGACACTTTCATATGATTGCTTTCTAAGAGCAGTCTCCATGGTAACGGGATTCAATTACCATACGTATACTGACCACACCCGGAATTTGCATAGAATATTGATGAGGAGGAACAGCATAAAAACG
Source organism: Crinia signifera (assembly GCF_055691185.1). NCBI lineage: Eukaryota > Metazoa > Chordata > Amphibia > Anura > Myobatrachidae > Crinia > Crinia signifera. The sequence continues at coordinate 237,923,880 of NC_139219.1, read as the reverse complement.
GCTTCCGGACGCCCTGTGGGTGGTCCTGAGGAAGCTCTTGCGAAGCGTGCGCCGACCGCACATCAGTTTTGACTTCCGATACCCCCTCCCCACATACAAATGTATTTTGATTTCTGTATGATGCGCTGACGGGTCTCCGCTGTACACGGAACCCCCTGCTGGAAAGTGTGGTGTCTAAACGCTGGACAGCCCACTGCACACAGGCAGCCTGCATTGCAGAGTTCTGTACAGGCATACTTATAGAAGCCGCATGGGTATAACCCCCAGACGATGCTGCATTGCCGCTTTCTGCTTCTTTAAGTTTTTTCCTGCAATAGATATCAATCCCCTCTCATGGTAGAGTGATTAAACGGGAGATATCTAGCAGGTTAACCGCACATACAGCACAAACTTTATATTGTGGGACATCCAGCATTTCCAACAGGGTTTTCCCCGTGGATCTGGCTGCATACACACTGGGGGATCTGTGATATTATATTGATTGGTCTGACAAATTAAAGAACATATCGGGAGCTCAACTGAATAAGGATTCTTATCCTTTTTTATTTTCACTAGTCTGTGTCTATGTATATGTTTGTGTGTTTTATTTCGCAATCTTTTAACAATCTCTAATAAAAGTTATATCTTATTGTATCATTAATCCATGGTGCACCAGCAACAGACATTCTTTTTCTTCCAAAAATTCTGCTTGTACCCAATGTCTTATGGTAGCACACCCTTACTGGTCTGTATGTGATAAAATCACAGAGTAATACAAATAATAAGGGTCCACCTAACCATACCTAAATTGATATTTCCTGTGCGATTGGCATTTATCTCTGTTTTGTCTACTGTCTATACCCAATTAGTTTGCACTATTACCTGGATAGCTTTCCATCAAAACAATACCCAACATACTTGTTGCACATCATTTAACCAATTTTTCTGCTTTTTAGCACGTAAGACCCAGTTTAATGGCGTCCCTCTCCGCCGGCGCTCACCAAAATGGGAGGTTCTGGCAGGCGCCAGGACTGAATGAGAGGGGCTCCATCTGTATTCTTACATGGGTTTTATTGGCAACATTTTCCTATTTAAAAAAAACTCTAAAAACTATATAATAAGGATTTTATTCCTACCTTTCACCTAGGCCCTTATTCTGATCGGTGCGTACTTTCCCGAATTCTTTCGGATGGCGTTTTGTAGCCGTCTGCGCATGCATGGGGAACGCCATGCGCATGTGCCACGCATGGTCTCCGTACTTGTTCTCACTAATACCGTACAGAAATGTGCACCGCAATCACTCGGCCAATATGGGTGTGTTATGGGCGTCATGCGGAATGACACAGGGGCGTAGTTTCAAAGTGGGCTAAACTGGGCGGAAACATGGGCGGACACGAGGGAGTACACATATTTTGGTAGGCGTGCATTCGGACAGCACGCCGAATGCACGCGAACAAAAAGGCAAGAAATGTGCGGTGTCTAAAAGGCTAGTATTGCTTTGCGGACACCACTCGGTCATGCGCTAGGCAATCGGAACGCCTAATCAGGACGGACGCACCTCAACCAATGTCAGCTTAACACAATACAATCACCTACTTTACTCATTACTTGTTAATTACACGCTTCTCACTGCTACAATTGGAAGCATTGCAGCTTAAAGGGAACATTACATGCTGCACTTGTCACACACTTTTACACTGCAAATAATGAACACAACTTAATATTAATAATACTAATAGACATGTCACTTCTGCATGTATCAATTAATACAGACATTTGTGGGGCCAAACTAACATTTATTAAAGCAACTTTGCAAAAAATGTAAAAACCATCACAAAATAAATGGTACCATAACAGGACTAAAAGTAAATAATATATAATAAATAGCCACAGCAGAATCATTAGGAACACATCAGGTGGCTTCACAACAAAAGTAGAGCACCAACACTTCAAGTACAGCAAACAGTAATGCTAGCCGAAACAGGGCAACAGAGGAACCAAACATGACATTTGAACCGCGGGCAAATGTGGTGACCTTTGGCACGGATTTTGACACAGGATGCTGACACACACAGCTCAATGGAAGATTTGGGAAGACATAACGGTGGACATTAATGGGGACACAAGTTCATTTGCGGGCACGTTTGCCCCTGGCAGGCTCCTTGCCACGTGCAGCAGCTCTTCGGCCTCGCCCACGGCCACAGTCAGATGGTGGGTCACGTGGAGCACATGCTGGGGAGGGGGTGGATGTTCTTCCCCCTCTGGCAGCAGGGAGTGATGATGGTGGTAATGCACCAGAAGCGGGTGACATTAGGACCCTATTGGTGGTAACTAGCTCCACCATAAGTTCATTATGGCGGAGGAGGAGTTCATTTTGCCGCAGGGCTTGATCAGACAGCACCTGCAGGCTAGCAGCAATAGCCTGCAGGCTCGCAGCAATACTCTGCTGGCTGGTGGTCAAACCCTGCAGCACCTCCTCGGCCCTACGCACCCGCTCTGATGCCGAGTCTCCCTGCTGCACAATACTTTCTAGCACACGCCCCCACGTGGACAATTCAGCCGCGGACATTTCCGGCTGCTGCTGCACGGGCCTGCTACTGGGGCCAGGTGGCACAGACTCCACAACCTCCTCAAGAGATTCTTGACCAAGCGGTGGGGATGCTGTTGAACGAGAAAATACCAATTACCACACATTCCATGCCAAATTCAAAACATCTACTTATGGCCTGGCAAATAATTACCTTCAAGTGTAGAAGCCATCACTTCCGCTGGGGACTCGCTGTCTATGGTGCTCACCCCCCGGACCTCCTCCACTGCAATGCAGCACTGTGCCATCTCTTCCAGGGGGGTGAGCTGCAGCTTTGATGGCATGGGGCCAGCCCCAGAGGTGTGGCTGTGTTCCCACCGCTGGGTCAATTTCTTTTTGAGGTTTCCTTTGAAGTCGTGCCACCTGCAATCAAAGTGTACATATTAATACATGTAACTCCTCATGTTTGCTGTAGCACCCATTGCAATCTGAAACATAATACAACATGTGCCAACTGACACCAAACTTACATTATATTCATTTTTAAAACCAACCCTTAGAAGATACAACAACAGTCACCCTCCAATAACTATCAATTCAATGTCATGGCAAACATGTCTGTGCCTCCAAGCAACGTGACCACCCATTGACCAACTCCATCTAATATTGAATGTAAACATTACTGGACTTGTACTGCTCAAATGTAACACACATGTACTTGCCTCTTCTTAACGTGCTCCGCCTCACGAACTTGTGGAGCCACTGCATTAATCTCCGCCGTTATCTCCTCCCAGATCTTCCATCTCCTTGTGTGTGTCAACTTTACCGCTGGGCACTCTATCAAATCACGTGCCCGGGTCACCAGGATGTCAAGCTCCTGCAGTTCATATGCCATGTTTCTTGTGGTTGGTTCCTCTGTTGCCCGACTGCGGCCACGGGTCGGCCACTGGCACCGCCACTGCCACTGGCACTGCCACGGCGACGGCCACCGGTTGCTGTACTTGAAGTGCTGGGCTGGCTACTCTGTTGGGAAGCCACCTGCTGTGTTGCCAATGATTCTGCTGATGCTGAGGATGGGCCAGCTGCTGATTGGCCTGATGTTGATGGCCCATCTGGCTGCTCTGGGTTGAGGGGGACATAGGTGGTGTTGGCCTCCATGCGGGACAAGAGATTCTGCACCACCTGTTCTTCCTCTGACTCTGAGCCAGCCATGTTTGCAACAACTGTTTGCCTTTCTAGGACAACTTTAAATACTATTTCTGTAATTGGCGTTAATCAGCTGCAACCTGCGTTCCGTACGGCCGCGTTCCGTACGCCAGCGTCAACCGTGCGGCGCATACGGGACGCCCCTTGGTGTGGATAAATATTTCTCAAAAACCTGGCAAACTGAGTAAGTCTGATTTAGTAGCTAAATGCAGATTCCAACACCAAAGACCAAATAAAACTGAGGTCACACATGAAATGTATATTTGATTGTACATCTGTACTGTGCACTTGTTTGGTATGTAGTACAACTGACACTACCCATTCCATATGTAAATCCAGTCCACCACTTAGCCACAAGTAATCAGTGCTAGCATCCAAATCACATGTGACAACTCTCCAAATTCAGGCTGGATTCTAGCTACTTTTCATTCCACCTCTGTAGTATGGGCCAGTAGAAGGTAAGTGTACACATGGCAGCATGGCCTCATTTTGGGAAAAGGTCTGCCACTATTTGCTATGTTTCTGCTGCATAGCTTTCATTATAAAATAGCTGTTTAGTACCTTGTTTAGTTAGGTGTAAGTGTCTAGTGATGCAGACTATTTCACCTGTTGCTTATACCCATGTTTGGTGATTGTTATAGATTCTATATAATGGGTTCCCATCTTATTTGACACTGTCTGTTTAGGATGGTGTGCGATGCAATGGGTTAGCCGTCTGTTCGGGCGCATACACGCTGTTAGTGTAAAAAAGAACAATAAAGTTAATACCAAATATCACTCTGATCAACCAATGACAGCACATGATTGTTTGATTTGTGCCATTGCTAAGATGGCGGCCTATGGGAGAGCAGCCCCATTCTCACCTGCGGAGCTGAGAACACTGGTCTCCGTTATGGAGACCAGGCTGGGGCGGGCGGGCCCATTTATTACGAATAGGCAAAAACGCAATGCCTATGCGGTGGCCCGCCGCCGCATATTCGCACGCACCCAGGTGCGGCTGACCATCGCTCAGCTGGAGCGGCGGTGGTCCGACCTGAGGCGCAGGGAGCCAGACAAGCTTCAGCAAATCAGGGCCAGCATTGCTAGATGTGAGTATTTCTACAGTAAATGGGCATTTGGACATGATTGCTTACCTGACATTATTTAATCCACTAAGGTCACCAGCCTGATCATGAGTTTAACATGGCATACAATATATGAGTGCTACTTCCTGTTTGACACCCTGTAATGGTCATAAAATATGTTATTGGGGAGGATTAATGCTTGTGATGCTTACAATGGCCCAAATGTCACAGCATACCTGCCATGTTACAGGCTGTGTTTTGTAAAGGCCACTAAGGAGCTGTTTGCCTGTACAATTATCTGTACTTATAACCTTTGCATTTATAGGTTGATAAGGCTTAATACAAATTACCACTAATTGCCACTTTTTTTTCTTTTCCAAAACACAGCACGTGATCGAGCAAGACAGGCCCGGGAGCAGGCAGAGGCGTCCCAGGCCCAGGAGGAGGGCACTGCCGAGATGGGCGAGGAGGTGGTGCCACAGGAGGAGGAGCTTGTGGAGGAGGAGGTGGTGCCTCAGGAAGTGGAGCTTGTGGAGGAGGAGGTGGTGCCTCAGGAGGAGGAGCTTGTGGAGGAGGAGGTGGTGCCACAGGAGGAGGAGCTGGTGGAGGAAGAGGTGGTACCAGCTGAAGAGGAGGATGAGGAGGCCTGTGAGTTGGCGCAGGCGGAGGAAAGTGGTATGTATACATAAAGATTCATTATTCCTTTTGTCATCTTCTATTTGCTTTGTAGCACTGGTGATTCAATTGTTTTTTGCATTACTATAAAGTGATAAAACAAACTGGATAGCAACAGACACACTTTGGGGTTATATAGGGTGGGCAAACCATCCCTTTAATCCTGGACACATATTAATGACACAGGTTGTGCGGATGGCTGTCAGGTCGATTTTAAGTGCCACTGAACCTGTGTAGTTAATCTGTATCCTGGAAGAAAGTGATGACTTGCTCATGTAAGGGTTACATGTCCCTGCTGCTTGCATACAATCTGTAGCCTCATATAGGTGAGTAGAGTTTACTGGTGATTGATCTTTGTAAACTAGATTCAGTATGGCATAAATGGAGTGTGGACAGGCGTGGCTTAGACTGGAGTAACAAGTGGTCAGTGCCCCTGGGCCCTCCTCTAGCTAACCACCCCCTGCGGTCTGCATGTATGTTTTGCACCATAATTGTGTGTTGATTTGGTGTTAGTAATGCTTTTGAGCATGGGAGTGGGTTAGTGCTGCAGCTTCCCCTAACTGGCATTATGACAATGATTTCTGGAGCAGACCATCAGCAGGCAAGCCATGCTTGATTGCACAAATGTACTGAGCATTCCTGAGAGTTGTGTAACTCCCCTGCCAGCCTCCATCATATAACAGACACTGAACTTTGTTTGCAGAATTGTGATTGGTGCAGCGCGTGACATGCTTCTCAGAGCTTAGTCATGGGTGGGTTTGGATTGAGAAGGAGCAGTATGACTGTGAGGTGTTCGACAGAGTAAAGGGTAGAGGGCCAAAATCAGGCTTTACATGTAGTATGTATGCATGTATGTATAGGTGTATGTCTCATATATATAGTTATATATGTGTCTATATATATATATATATATATATATATATATATATATATATATATATATATATACATACATATACACACACACCTGTCACGGTGCATGTTTAAAATGTAGGTTTAACTATGTTAAATGTATGCATAAATATCATTATTCATTTTTCTATTTGTATTTCCTCCACAGATGAGCCTGCCCAAGCAAAGGAGGGTCGCCGTGGGGCCCTCATAAAACTGCGAGGCCTGATGCGCCAGATGTTGGCGGAAATGGACCGCCTAATTGATGGCGAGAATTAATTTATGGCCCTTTTTGTTGCCAGTTGTATTTAAATAAATAGTTATTTAAAGTTCAAAGTTGTCAGTGTTTTTTTCTAACATGCAAAAGTATATGTGTAACTTGTTTAAAATCTTTTAAATAAGCAAAATGTAATTAGTGTATATAGATGTATGTTAGGGTCACATGCTGTAAGGGTTAATGTGTGTCATGAATGTAGTAGGAATGTGGGTCAGTATAGATGAGCATTTAATTGATTGAAATTGATAACAATCCCTTTTTCAGGAGGTTGCCTAATTGCCTAAGTGGGTCATGTGATCGCTGTGTGTACTCAGTAAAAAAGTGTGGAATTGAGCGTAAATACTCCGCATCTGGGCGTACGGACAGCTTCCCGTACGTTCAGATGCGGTAAGACCGTGCTTGTGCGGGAAGACCGTGCAAGAATCTGTACGTTTCCACCGCACACGCACGGTTTGTATGTCGTCCGTACACACGCCCTGTTCTTAAAGAGTGAGTCCGTCCGAATGCGGAGGACACGTGGGCGTTTCTACGGACGATGCCCGCACGCCGCCGCACAGCGTGGCGTGCGGACCGCACCGAAAGAATTCTGGAAAGTACGCACCGATCAGAATAAGGGCCCTAGTCCGGAGCTTCAAAATAAAATCTGCGCTAACTTCCATTAACTAATTTAACAGCAAAAGGCTTATAGGCTTTGTCATTTCTAGCACAAATAGTTGAGAGACTTCTGGTTAGAATGTTATCCATTGCTGGGTATGGAACCATTACTACTGTATCCCACATAATAGCTATCTTTGTGTGAAAATAATTTGCTTTAACGATACATTTTGTATAATTACTGCAATTTGGTCACTGAAAAATTCTGTCCATGAGCTGGTTATTATATTTAAGAAATCTAGATATTTAATCCTATACAAAAGTAATAGTGCAGCAATTACAGTATATGCCATAATTACTTAATAATCTGAAACTTGTATATCAGAAATCTAACCTTATGCCCGGACTGGTCAAAACTACACAAACTGTAGTTCCATTTATTTACTGCTCTTGTGGAGCTTTTTTATCTATTGTTAGAATGTCTGTGTGCGTGTACATGTGGTAGTAATGGAGATTGTAAGATCCACTGGGGCACGGACTGATGTGAATGTTCAAATATTCTCTGTAAAGCGCTGCGGAATATGTGTGCGCTATATAAGAAACTGTTAATAAATAAATAAATAAATATTGTATCCCGCAGTGTTTTACCACAGATTAATAGTGAGGTGATATTAGGGTTTCTTTACCAGTCCAAAAATATATTTGAACACTTCCCATGCATTCACTTGGTTATTTCTTATGGTTTTTTTTTAAATATGTTTTAAAATGAATTATGTTAGTAGTGCATGGGAAAATGTGCCATTTCCCTTTAGGAGCTAAGTTATTTTTCATCAGTGTGGATTATATACCTCTCAGATAATGTACACCCTTCATTCTTTGCTTATCTGATTTATTCACAAGCACATGCTTCCATGGCAAAATCCAAATATTTCTGCTCAGGTGTTGATCCAGATCAATGGTTGTGCGAAGTCCCTGCACACTGTATGTATCAGCCAATTAAGCCTAACCCAACTGGCTGGAGGAAATACACATTTATTGCCACTTTAAGGCCAATCCATCATGACCAGCTTGAGTAAAGTCATTTATGGTTTACAACTTATTATATAGCCAATGAGGCAAGCAGTATTTTTCAATTTGCAGTCACCTTGTTTTTAACAAACATTTAAATGAGAAAAGGTAATAAATAGTTAACACATTCTATTCTTATTTCTGTTTATGTATGTTGCAATATTAGACCAGGTTTACATATAATTTAACCCTACCTTGGCTTATTGTATTTCTTTACACTTGAAACCACCAGTTGAATTGTTGTTTTTTATTTATTTATTTACAAAAGTTTAGGTTTATAGCAGTGACAGATGTTAAAAACCAATCAGATTCTAGGTATTATCTTTTAGAAAGTACCAGCTAAATGAAAAGTAGAATCTGATTGGTTACTATTGGTTGCTATGGGCAACATCTCCACTTCTTTAATCCCACTTTTAAGTAAATATACCATGTTATCTCTTCCACAGTACTAAATTTAACTAATTTTTGTATAGTAGTATATATGTTGTAATGTTTTATATTGTGCTACAAATTGTGTTTGAATCTTTGTAAATAGAATTTTCAATTAGGATAAAGGGGAGTTAAGTACTTTAGTATTTTTAGCAGCATGATACTATTAAATACAGCAAGACATAATATTGGATATGTTTAATGTGTTCTTTACACAAGCATTTATATTGTACTGCAACTGTCTGTTGGGCAAGACAACCATTTATCATTTTCTTTATAGTCCCGTCTTTGTTCACTGCTATTGTCCTTTTGTAGAGCTAAAGGCAAACAAGCTTTATTTGTTAAGTTCTACTGAACATAAGGCGGTCAATTTAGATCATCAGATAAGCACTTTCTTTAATTACATATTGTTTTCTTTCAATGACTGTAACAATTGCTATTGATGCAGTAAAATAAAAGAAATAGACTTACAAAAATAACTACATTTACATCCACTTGTCTCTACAGTATGCACCATTAAATACTGTATTGAAGTCATCAGTAGATACTCTTCTTCCCGGCACAAATCTTGCATATTGAAACAATTGTTAAGATGGCCTCATTTCTTTGTTGACAGAGTGCTCTCCACGTGTCTTGCCCAAAAAATCTATGTGCGTAAAATGTATGGTCCACGAATCCTTTACATATTATTGGTCACACTGTTGACATAGGACATGCATTTTTATTGGGTAATGGTATAGTGGATCGAAGCTCTCTAGATCACGGGTGGCTGGACTTTTGCCACCCGGGATCTACTTTTTGTACACTTACTTACCGGGGATATACCGGCATCTCCCCCTCTAAGAAATATGCTCATCCAAATGCAATACGTCCCTTACACATTATGCCACATGGAATGAGACAAAATTCACATTACAGTATGCCACACATGATGAGCTGTAATTCACATTCTGACACATCCTGTCTTCATCTGGTTCACCATGTTTCCCAGATAAGTCAGGGTTCTTCCTACAGTCTTTTGCCCTTTAGCAGTTTATTGCCATCCGTATTTTGCTATTGGTCTCGCACTGTTTGATGGTACAGCCCTTGTGATTGTCTACCGCATTGTGGGGTTGTTAGGGGCAGATTGTTATTTATTCCACCATTGTGCATTGTTGCGCCCACACTGTGTTATTCCATCATACCCACCGGTGTGTCATATTGTTATTAGTGTTTCCATATTCTGAGTATTGTAACTTCCCTGAGGGCCTCTGGGATTCCCTCACCTCTTGCAGGGCTTTAGTCAGCTTGTCCCCTTGCTATCTCCCTGCCTTGACGGACGTGTTGTCACTTATAAAGACCTGGTGGCATCGGGGTTGGAGCCGGACTAACCGGCTCCTATGAACGTGGCTATTATAGGTGAAGCCTAGCTCTGCACGTGTTCGTCAAAATCCCAGGTGGTTAGGGTGGTGTCAGGGAAAATCCCAGAGCCCTCAGAATTACAAAGTAAAGTATTTTCTCTTACTCAGACTGATTAAGCTCATCCCACATATTACACATTTAGAACTGTGTCCTGATATATGTAAAAAAAACACAATACTAAGTATGCAGACATATATGTTATGTCATTATTGGTTCTTGCGCTTGGATTTCACTCAACCAAATTTGCTATGCACAGTCTGCCGATTTAGATGGTGATTCAAGTTGGCTCGCAAAGCACATTTGGTTTGCTAATGGACAAAACAATTTGCACTGTAGGTGGGGCTGATGTAACATGTGCAGAGAGAGTTAGATTTGATTATATTAGTTTTGTACACTAATGAATTGTATTTTGTAATAAAAAAGGATAAAAATAATACATATTGGCCATGACTTTCCTTTATTGTGTTGCAGGATAAAATGTATGTCTTGAAATGGCTATGTGCAATGTGTTTTGTCCAGTTTATTTTATGTCACCAGTGCTTTTATTATGATAATTATAATAAAAATAAAAGGACAAATATATTGTAATCATGCATTGACTACAGCCCATAGGATACAGCTATTGCTGACGATCAGGCAGGAAGTAGCTTCCTGCAGGAAGCCAGCTCTCTGCTAGTCGCAGCCTTGTCTGGCAGTCCCAGAGGAAGGAAACATTTCCTTATTTATATAATGCTCTGAAGCGTGAACATAATACTGTACAATAAATATAAACATAATAAGGCATTAAAAAATAGCTTTGCATGACTGTGGAGATACTACAGAGGGTGAGGCAGCTATTTCGGGTCATTTTTGCACTAATCTGTTCAGTGACTTTGTAACAGTCATTTCAAGTTTTTATTTCCTTCACCAAAACAACAATATCTTATTTTTTTTTTTTCATATTAAGTTTTATTGAATTTTTCAAATAGAAGACAGGGGTTATTCATAGACAAAACTGTATAAAATACAATTGACATTTTTTAAGGGTGGAGGGGAGGGGGAGAGAGTGGGGGGGAGGGGGGGGGGAAGGGGAAGCATGTTTAGGGAAGGTACAAGTACATAGTAGATTGTTCCATACACATATTTCATAAACAGATACAGGTTACTTATGGCTTATTCTGGAGTGGCATTGTGGTAGTTATGGTGTAGAGGTATTTGACGAGAACAGGAAGGACATCCCAAGAAAGACCCATCTAAAAGGGGAAACTGTTAGTCAGCCGGGGCTGGGGAGCGGAGAACTGAAATGTCGACTGTTGGGCTATGGCCCACCGGGAGGCCTATGGTCTCTCTGTACTCCGCCCATCTGCGCCACCTGCGGTGCGTAGAGGTCGCTTTGGGGGGGTTCAGTGCTCCCGCTGTTTCAAAAAGGAAATGTCTATGGATTTTATTAATGATCATTTGAAGGGATGGTGTCTCCGCCGACTTCCAAAGTTGGGCAATTGCGGCTTTGGTTGCTATCATTATGTGGCCCAATAGGTATGAGTCTCCCAGGTGAACCGTCTCCGGGGGGATGTGGAACAGAGCGGTCAGTGGGCTCCCAGGGATGTCCTGCCTGAGCACATCGGTGGTAAGCAGGAATACATCTCTCCAAAGTGACTTCAGGACTGGGCATTCCCAGAATATGTGTAGGATATTCCCTCTCCCTCCGCAATTCCTCCAGCATAACGGGGATACGGAGGGCCAGAATTTATGTAAACGGGCCGGTGTGAGGTATGCCCTGTGCGTTAATTTGTAGTACATTTCTGCGTGGTTGACACATTTGGATATTTTAAAGCATGACTGGAATATCCGTCTCCAGACCTCCTCCGTAAATGTGTCTGGGAGGTCTCTCTCCCACTGGTTTTGAGAGGGGAACCTCTTATTCGTACTTGGGACTGACATATAGTTATACCATTTTGAGATACCCCCTTTTGGGCTGGTAGATTCAAAAAATGACTTCAGACAACTCGGGATGCCCAACCTATATGGCGGTTTAGGAAGGTTAGCGTTTAGCCAGTGTCTGATCTGTAGAAACTTGTAAAATTCCTGCCTGGGGACATGATAGGTCTGCTGTAGTTGAGAGAACGACCTTATATTTCCCTCCTCTATAAAGTCTTGGACTGTTTTTAAGCCTAGCCCGTCCCAAGCTTGAACTGAGAGGTCAGGGATTAGTGCAGCAATAGATTTCAGTGTGAGTTGGGGGGAGGGGAGTCTGACAGTTCCTTCCTGGGCGGCTAGTTTATGCCAGGCTGATATGGTCGTCCGCGCTGCTTTTGGTTGTATCATAGAAGGGAGAGGGGATATGGCTGGAAGTCTTAGTAGATCCGGGAGGAGGAGGGGGTGCACCAGAGCCTGTTCCATCACCACCCAGGGCTTAGTTGGGGTCTCAATGAGCCAATCTCTAGCCTGGCTCAGGAGACATGCAGTGTGGTATCTGGCGAGGTCTGGGCATCCAACTCCTCCCGCATCCCTGGGAAGGGCCAGAGTAGATTTTGCTATTTTTGGTTTGGCACCTTTCCAGATATAGGTGGATAGGGCTTTGCTGTACTTATTAGCTATAGATGTAGGGAAGGGGCGAGGGATGGTTCGAAAAATATAAAGCAGTTTGGGAAGTAGTACCATCTTTACTGCCGCTATGCGGCCAACCCAGGAGGTTTCTTGCATCATCCACTCTTTGGTAAGAGCTTCAAAGGCTTGTAGGAGGGGGAGATAATTAATCTCCAAGATGTCACATTCTCTAGCTAAGTTAACTCCTAAATACTTAATGGACTTAGTTTTCCACGCATATCTATAATCATTCTTTAATCGCGTGAGCACTTCCTCCGATATATCTATTGGGAAGGCCTCTGTTTTTGTGGTATTTAGCTTATAGTAAGATACCTTAGAATAGGCCTCTAGTGTTTTGTGCAAGTGAAGTAACGAAGAGGTTGGCTCCTCCAGACAGAGTAAGACGTTGTCTGCGAACAGACTGATCTTGTGGGATATATCCCCTATAACTGGTCCCTGTATAAGTACTTGGGAGCGGATAGCCTCTGCCAGGGGTTCAATCGCCAAGGCAAATATTAGCGGGGAGAGTGGACATCCCTGGCGTGTGCCGTTAGTTATATCAAAGGGTGAAGAGGAACTGCCGTTTTCTAGTACTCTTGCTGATGGGAGGGAGTATAGGGCTAGGATGGAGTGAAACATTCTACCCTCTATTCCGAACTTCCGAAGGGTGGCCCGCAGATAATCCCAGTTTAGTCTATCAAAAGCCTTTTCGGCATCGAGCGATAAAACTAGGAGGGGGCGTTTCTGTCTCTGGCAGTACTCCATGACATTAATAATTCTGCGCGTATTATCCGGGGCCTGCCTGCCAACTATAAATCCGACTTGATCTGGGTTGATCAGTCTGGGTAGGAGGGGTGCTAATCTATTAGAGATTAGCTTTGCGTAGATTTTTACGTCTACATTGAGAAGTGCTATCGGGCGATAGTTATGTACGTTAGTTGGTGTTTTACCTGGTTTGGGAATTGTCACGATGCGGGCCTCTAGCATCTCTTTAGGGAAGGCGGTAGTAGAGGAGGCCTCGTTAAACACTGAGACCAGGGTAGGGGCTAGTTTAGTTTTAAAAGTTTTGTAAAAGTTGGTGGGAAAGCCATCCGGCCCTGGGGCCTTGTCCGAAGGCAACGCTTCTATGGCAAGTTCAACCTCCCTAACACTCCAAGGCGCATCCAGATGGGTACACTCATCGGAGTCCAGGGAGGGCAGGGATTGGGCCTGAAGGAACCTGTTAATTTCCAATAGGGAGGGCTGGTGTGTATCTGGGTCATGTTTTAGGTTATACAGGTTGGCATAATAATTGGCAAAGGTCTCTGCTATGTCGGATGGGTCTGATACCTTGGTCCCGCTAGAGGTATATATGGCTTGGATGCGGGTAGAGGCCCTGCGTCCCCTTAGTTTATGTGCTAAGAGTTTGTTTGCTCTATTGCCTAATGTATAGAACCTCTGGTTAAGTTTATTAATATTACGCTGAACCTCCGCTAAGGTGTGTAGGTTGACCCTGTCCCTGGCCGCTAGTAGTTGGTTATACTTGGCTCTATTGGCCGGGTCCGCTTTGTGTGCACTCTCTAAACCTACCAATTCTAGTTCCGCTTCTAGGAACTCTTTTTTATATTGTTTCTTAAGTCTAGAGGCCATCTGAATCGAGGTGCCTCTCATAACCGCCTTTAGGGCACACCAGTGAACAAAGGTCGATGTGTCATCAGCGCTATTTGTGTCTAAGTATGTGTCGAGTGAGATATCTTATTTTTTAAGCAATCAACAAGCCGGTCTGTAGTCAACAAAGTGACTGACTTCTAGTTCAAGTCCTTGTATTGTAACTAATAATAATATTTTTTTTAAATATAGGACTCAAGGTACAGAAACTATAAATATTGTAGGTTTCACAATAAACTTTGTTGATCAAATGATCAAACTAGAAATATTAAATACCTATGGGGCAGATGTATTAAGCGTGGAGAAGTGATAAAGTGGAAGGTGATCAGGAGGGACATTTTCTAGATATTTTTACTAATGTTTCTTTGATAATTTTTTCTGGGCTATTTGGTTGCCCGAAAAAGAAAAAGAGAAATCTACCAAAATCACAAATATCTATTTCGTCTGAATTAAGCAGGTTAAATAAAATCCCTAATAAACTGCAGCAATCCAGCAATGTAATACACAGATTTACATGAAATTTAAGCTTGGTGTTAGAACTAGGGTTTGCACATTTTGAGGGGTATAAAATAACCTGTGAAGAAACATCAGGAGGGACATCTTTTTAATATTTTTCCTCATATTTCTGCAAAATTTTTATCTCTGCTATTTGATCGCCCAAAAAAGAAAAAAAAATCACAGGTCTATTTGCCTTAATTGAGCAAGTGGAACAAAATCCTTGATAAACTGCAGGATGCACAGTTTATCGGTGCTAATTGGATAGCCCCTATAAAAGCAATTACTCAGTCAATGGGTGCCATTTTATTTGTGATAAATAAATAGAAGTATACAAATAAAAACATGGCTGCTATCTTGGAGAGTGTGAGGTAGTGCTTTTAAAAATTACAATTTTATAAATTAATAGTTTCTACTAATTAGGTTTGAATATTTTATTACACTGCTTAAAGTATATTGTTCCTTATTTTACTTTATTCATTTGTAATCTTAAGACTAATGGCTTTACAATTACCTATTCACTAATAACGTCCTAATAGATGTTGATTTATTTCCTGTTTTGCCTGCATTCTTCTTCTGAACACCTCACAGTGAAATTGCTATGTTAATTGCAGCTCCAATTTATAGTGCATCTGTCAGAAAAAAATCTGCCACCAGCATATCACACTGGGAGGCATGGCAGGGGGGTAGTCACATGCTAGACTGCCAGCAGTGAAACCCAGATCTCTGTGTTGGGGTCCCTAGTTAAGACAACGGGTTACTTCAATGAGTAGAGGAACTTCTTTGCCAATGTCTGGGGACAAAGTCATATCTAAGGCATATTAAGTCATATTAAGTTGAAGTTCAGGTATTATCGGTGGTGCACAGTGTAAATGTCTAGGATCAAATAGCAAGTGCTGTTGTATGCGATATGGATCCACACATGATAGAATAATGTCATTGTATTAAATAATGGGCATGAATTCCAACTGTAGTTAGAGAAAAACAGTTGCTTGCGAGTAAAAATCACCACCCAGAAAGAAAGAATAAACATCCCTTGCAAAATTGCAAATACTTTGCAAATAGCAATGCATTCACAGATTTATTTGCAAAATTCAAAACTTCAAAGGAGTTTTTTTTTCCATTCCATTCCATTCCTAAGGCTTCCACTTATCTGCTATACAACCAGGGTGGAAGTAGTCATCGCTGATGTCAGAGAACCACCAAAACAATGCCTGGGTACTGCTGCATTTTCGCAAACACATCCAGAAAATGCCAAGGGCATTTCCGCCCTTAATCGCATTTTCAATAATACTGCGACTGCTATTTATTTGCAATATGTGTACCAGCATGTGCAATAAGAAAGTTACACGCTTGCAGTCGACTGATACTTGGTCAGCCTGAAAATCCTCTACATAGTGATTCATGCTGAATTAGCCTAAACACTATATATATATGCTTTAGAGCTTAGTGTTTATGTTAATTAAACATAAACTGTGTGTCCTTTGCAGGGGCGTAGGGAGGGCGGAGCCAGCGGAGCACGAGCTCTGGGCGCCAAAAGAGCAGTGCACCACCGGCTCCCCCGCCCTGCTCGCCCGCTCGCTCCCCTGCCTGCTCCCTCTGCTGAGCTGCCCTGTCCGCCGGTGCTGCTACTTTCAATGAAGTCTCCAACTAGACCGCTAGCCAGTAGGCGCTTGCGGTCCAGCAGTCAATCAAAAGCAGCATTGGTGGCTGCTGGACAGCGACTGCATATTGGCTAGTGGTCCAGTGGGAGACTTCATTGAAAATAGCAGCGGACTGGACAGCTCAGCCAGGCACAGCAGAGAGCGAGCGGGGGGGGCGGCTGCAGTCCTCCTAGGCAACAAGCTGTTTAGTCCCCCTTGGCAACAAGCTATTTAGTCCCCTTAGCAACAAGCTTTTTTAGTCCCCCTTGGCAACTAGCTATTTCAGTCCCCCTTGGCAACGAGCATGAAGTCCCTTGGCATTGAACATGAAGCCCCTGGCATCGAGCATGAAGTGCCTAGCAATGAGCATGTAGGTAAGTGGCACTTATGTGTCAAATGTGTAATGGGCATTACGGTTTGTTATATAGTATGTAATGGGCATCATGTGTGGCTTTATGTGTAATTGGAATTATGGCATATGGTTTTATGTGTAATGGTTATTACGGTGTTAGGTAGGCCGTGCCCCCTTTTCACCACGCAAGAGCTCCCCCTACTAAAAATCGAGGAGGGGGGGACATGCCCTTGCTCTGGGCATGTATAACCTCAGGTCTTGCTTGCCAGGTCAGCAAGGGTAAGTAGCACCTCAATATTAGTAGCAGTATTAGGGGATCAAGGGGATAGCAGGTACTTGTGTTTTTAGAGTTAGCTGTTAGGAGCAACAGAAAGTATAGTCAAAAAAGAGCACTTTATTTTAAGTTTAAATAGACATAAGCAAACTATGCCATGTTGCTTTCAGTTGGTGGATTGTTTTTAATCTACAGTATGTTCATCAACAGCTAAACACTGAGGACATATGTTTGTCTAATAAACACAGCTGAGAACATTGGTTGCAATAACATGCATGTCTAACAGAAAGTAACCAGCTCTTACTCATTCTAATTTTTCTAATTACAGCACTGTCTTTCACCTTCCCTTTGTATTATAACACATTAAACTCAAGTATACTGTATACTGCATGCGTATATCCTTAAAACTGAACTATGTGCAATGTAATCCACTCAGTATACTGTACTGTATAAACTCTGAACTCTCTTGGCATTATGGCACTAACATGTCATTAATTTTACTTCTCTATCCATAGATTAACATTTCTTGTTGCCGATTGTACCTCCTTCTCACTTTCTCATTTGTAATGGTTCAGTTTTTCATCTCTTCTATTCTATCTATATGGAGTGTATTTGTGTAGATCACAGGTTCTCAAACTCGGTCCTTGGGACCCCACAGTGCATGTTTTGCAGATCTCCGCAAAGAATCACAAGTGAAATAATTAGCCCCATCCTTTAAAAATGTATCAATGAGTAATGAATGCACCTGTGCACCTGCCTGATGACTTGGGAAATGTGAACTGTGTGGGGACCTGAGGACCGAGTTTTGGAACAATATTATCATGGCAAAAACCCAGTGAAATGTGGCCACTGGTTAAACCTGGAGGGTCCAAGCTAAGCCTGTTTGTCTTGTACTGGTTCCTCATTGGCGGGCATAGGTAACTTCATCTTGTTAAATTACAGAGGCACCACAGTTCCCATAGCAGGGTATGCAGATGCAATAAGTACATGAAAATACAGGAAATACAAGATAAATGATTTCTCTGCAGTGTACATGTTACTAAGTAGGAGGAAGTGGTGATAACTGTTTGGCAACAAATACCAGCAGAAGGGTTTATCAATATTTTCTGTATATGTCTCACTTGGATCACAATACGTTGGCTAGTTTCCCAGTACTAATGTTACACCATTATCTCAAACAGTGTTTAGACATTCCATTAACACTCCCGAGTCCCAACCCTCACACGTCCATACCTGGACACACTTCCACCATTACTATCACATCAGTAGCTCAATTCTGCCTGTGATTTATTTTTAACATGAATATTGTATTTGCCTGAAAAAAAGTATTTCCCATTAATAACAGTACTAAATGCTAATATACACTCTCTACCTTATCATCTCAATTATTGTAATTATATGCTAAGTAGCCTTCCACTTACCAAACTGGCATTTTGTCAAACAGCCTGAATCGGCACACCTGTTTTGTAAGTGTTCTTCTAATAGCTCTCCTAGTTTTAATTAGAAACACTTTTCTCCTTGTCCTACACTCCCTCTTCCCAATGCTAATCTGGCTCAGAAACTAGCTGGTCCATTCAGCACAACTGAGCAGATCTGAACAGTTCTGCTGATCGTATAACAAAGCTCTACCATTCTCTTGCACTGTACGAAATGAATCCTTACTTGGTGATTTATACAGAGCATAAATAGGAAAAAGTCAAAGGATAGGAGCTTGGGTCCATAATAAGATATATATATATATATATATATATATATATATATATATATATATATTGTAGAGGAAAACAGCACTCACAATATTCTTTCAAACAAAGGCTGGGGTGTCCAATAACTCAGACCACATTCCATGTGGGTCACAAATATCCAATAAAAAAAGAACGCACTCACCAGACTTGATACTGAATTAAGCTTCAAAAATGTATTTGATCCATTAAAAACTTCAAGGCAAAGTCGACGTTTTGGGTCTACACATGACCCTTTTTCAAGACAACAAACGCCTGCTCCAGGGATCCAGGCGTTTGTTGTCTTGAAAAAGGGTATAACCCAAAACGTAGAAATTTGCACTTAATACAAGTGTCACTTCTTTATTTAAAATCCTGAGAGTGCCGCTCATCCAGCAACGATATACAGTAAATATATATATATATATATATGTATGGGGCTATGCAGTACCGGCTCTCACTGCTTCCAAGTGTGCTGCAACGGGTGCCCGCTGCAAGGGAGGAGGAAGCCTCCGTAGATATACGTGCATAATTCAGCAGCACTCCAGAGGACAAAATTTCAAACAGAAACAGACGGCTTTACTTTGATCGGCAACGTTTCAGTGCTCAGTTTATTGTAGCGGCACTTTCGTCAAGGCATAAACAAACAAGAAACAAGCTTACCTTAAGCAGTAAATGCACCCAGTGAAAAGACAGCGTCGATATCTGGAAGCGGGACCGCATGCCCGGCCGGAAGACGCAGGTAGGATGACATCACTGAACAGTGCGTCTCCTGTGTGTAGCAACCGTCACCTAGGCAACGTAAATAACAACATGATTACATATGCACGGACAATTGCTAAATAAAGTGCATAGAGTACAAAAAATGAAAAGGTGCTGACAATAGAGAAAACATGCATAATCACAGCATCTACCAACATACAATACAATAAGTAATGAAGCGGTAGTATGTTATATACAATATTTGAGGGATACCATAAAGCATTAATATTACTTGCATGTCCCAAAGGTAATGTGCACTAAAGCGCAAATGATAACAGGATGACAGGAGAAAGCTAAATGCAATGGATAAGTCCTATCTGCTCGCTTAAACCGTGCGGAGCCAGTGTGCCCAAACAGTAGATCCACTGAGTTTCAAGCCTCAGTAATTTGGCTCCCCTATTGCCACCCCTATTGCCGGTTTTACCGATGTAGGCGCGTCACATGGATAGATAAGTTGGTAAATGATACATTTTGATATACATGTACTGTAAGTCTATGTTTAATCTGGATGGCTTTTCCAATGCGGGGGTGGTTAAATGTATCACCTGCATCCCAGGCTAGCATTAAGAAAAGTAGTGGTTTTAGGTTTCTGGGTAATGTCTGGTCTAACCAGGATGTCACGTAGACTCTTCCCTCTCGTGTAACATGACAAGAGTTTGGTGTTGGCCAAAGGTAATTCATGATCACTTCGGACTATTGGCCAAAGTTTTTTTGGAAATTAAATTGGTGCCCTGACTGGTGTGATTAAATCCTGTGACCCATGGGATCATGGGATTAGTGTATTTTTTGTTACTGGTGGATTTTAAGAGTTGGCCTCTCTCATGGCAAAGAGCTTTTTTCTTGGCTTGCTCTAAGAGCTTGGGGCAGTAGCCTCTTTGTAGAAATTTGTCTGCCATTTTGTCTAATTCTACTATGGCATTTTGTCTGCCAGAAGAGATGCGCACTACCCGCAAAAATTGTGAGTAGGGCAGCCCAAGTTTGAGTGGCATTGGGTGGAAACTTTTAAAATGCAGGAGGTTGTTGCGGTCAGTGGGTTTATTGAAAATGGACATTGTTAGCTGACCTTCAACAATGGTGATGTTAACATCCACGTATGCTATGGCTTCTCTGCTGATGTTATAAGTAAGTTTAATAGGATGGTTTAGCTGGTTATGGCGCTCTATGATATTAGCCAGTGCTTCTTGACTCCCTCGCCACATAATCAGCAGGTCATCTATATATCTACAATAAAAATACAAAGAAAACCTGCACTCTCACCCTTTTAAATAAGGTAACCGCTGGGGTGCTGTATAAATAGTAAAGTATAGACAATACTATGTAGATACAGACTTGCTCCCAAAAGGGAAAACAGAACTCACCAGACTTCTGTGAATAAGTTCATCCAAATCAGCTTCCAGTTTAATGCAAGAAATAGCCTGCCGACGTTTCGGTCACTGAAGACCTTTATCAAGGCAGCATCAAGTGTAACAAAGATCACAACAATAATCCAAGTGTGGGGTAGGGAACTGGGGCAGGGAGACGCTGTCCTGGGCCCTGCTTAAATAGGGGAGTGTGAACTCCCACCTTCGGTATGCTTTCCACAGCCTGGAACGCATGATGTCACTTCCGGGTGAAACCTGGAAGTGTCGGCTGCATTGTATTGCAGCAGCGATCGCTGTCATTGACAGCGTTTCAACGGGGGGCCAATATGTCACAATAACAGTCCGCCACCAGCACGCCCTAGTGACTAGTGTGTGGGCGCCCAGGATGACTCGCACTATGTGTATGGAGCTCCGGATAGTGGAGCGGTCACGTGGTGATGTCATGTGGACAGCTAAGGTCCCTGATTGGCCGGAATTGAGCCATTCATGATAGTGGTAAACAATGTGTGGTGCAGTGAGGATGGGGATCGGGTGGCAGACCGTATAAGGTCGTGACATATTGCAAGCAGTGTCCAGGCAGTCTGTGGGGGAACAAGATCATATTATATACAGATATATACAGTGATCACTTAATGCAAAAGCGCAATATGTGTACACAGGTAGAAAAAAACACGTTTTAAACTGCATTGTACTGCGCATCCCACTATATTATGGACAAATGCGTTCATAGATATAGGTCACTGTTAAATAGGATTTCAATATCAACAAGTCCATTTAATGAGAGTGTACTTCTATATTATTAACTATATAGGATGGGACAGCGTGATCCCCCAGTTATAAAGTTAATGTACAGTGGTCATATAGCAAAGAATATGGGTGGGCCAGTAACCAATTATCAAGTATTGATAGAGGGTCAAGCCAAGAGCAAGCTCATATTGGGTAGATCCAAATCTTGATAAAGGGCTGAAGCCCGAAACGTTAACACACTCCAGTGTTACTGCGTTGATTACTTTCATAGTCTGACTGCCGCCGCGCAGTACTATTCAAATCTCTAGAGTGCCATCGGTTCTGTCTTTGATACATTCTTCCCAGTGTGGGAAAGATTGGCATCGGAGTTGCTGTACCTTGCTGCATGAGTGCCGGGACACCCTCTGCTACATTATATATATATATATATATAGATAGGCGAAAAAGCAGCGTCACTCCAAAGGGCTTAAATCAAAGAATATTTATTTTTCCATATGGTCGACACGTCACAGTCGACGTTTCAATGCAACAGCATTTTTTGCATTGAAAACGTCGACTGTGACGTGTCGACCATATGGAAAAATAAATATTCTTTGATTTAAGCCCTTTGGAGTGACGCTGCTTTTTCGCCTATCTACCTTAATCTTGCGGAAGGCACCCAAAGGCACATTGTTCATCAGATTGGTTGAGTGCCGGCTCTTAGCCACCTACCTACCTATATATATATATATATATATATATATATATATATATATATATATACGGTATGGTGAGAAAACAGGCGCCCATCTTACTTATAAATACTATAACCAAAAAGACATCATACATTTAATATGTATGAAAAAGGAAACATTTAGGTACTTATGTAGTATCTGGGCTTCCGATTTAGAAATCGGATCGGATCGCATCGCATCGTATCGCATCGCATGCGACCAAATCGTATGCGATGCGATGGTCAAGATTTTTCCATAGGATTCAATGTTAAAATGGTCTGAGTCCATTTTAACATAGAATTCAATGGGAAAAAGGGGTCATTTTCCTTTCCCCACTATCCAAGTGGGCATGGAGTTGGATATAAACCTGTGGCGAGCCCGAAGCGTGGCGAGCGTAGCGAGCCCCGCGAGGGGACACAGAATACTTTTTAAGAAATATGCGTTCGCTCGCCACGCTTCGGGCTCGGTGGCTCGCTGCGCTCGCCACGCTATATAAAATCAACTCTATGCCCACTTGGATAGTGGGGAAATGAACAGGACCTTCTTAACATTGAATCCTATGCAAAATCGCATCGAATCGCATCGCATCGCATCTGATTGTATGCCTTAAGGTAAGGCATACAATCACAAAATCGGCAGCCCAGATACTACATAAGTACCAACATTTATTTTCTGAAATATCTTAAAAATAATAAAAACAAGAGAAATATAGTGTGTATATATATATATATATATATATATATATATATATATATATATATATATATATATATATATATATATATATATATATATATATATAGGACAAGGGGGCCCCGGCACTCGTCCTTGAGGGTACAAATACTTGAGGTGCCTTTCAATTTTCAGAAGAAAAGATGTAGCAAAGGATATGCAGATGGCACTCTCAAGGTTATACAAATTCTGCGCGGCGGCAGCAATGATGAAACACATGAATCAACACAGGCTTGTGTGTCAACGTTTCGGGCAAAGCCCTTTATCAAGACATGAAAATTGCAAACAGTGTACTTACATTTATAGCAGACAGTGGGGGCAGGGACACCTCGTGCAGAAATCACCAGCACGGCCCGGGCGGGTGTGGAGTGACGTTATCTGGCGCACTCAAACGGGGAAAGCGGGGTCACCGGGGGCGTGCCACAATAACCCAAAGGGTGGTTGCTAAGCGACCATGGACGCTGAATAGCGCTCACGTTACAAAATGTGTGGACATCGGCTAACAGCCGAGTGCAGGGAGACGGGCGCACGGGGGAAGCGGCTGTGGTGCTGAAAAGCCGGCTGCTGATATCTGCAGCGGGGTTCTGTGGAAACATAATAACAGAGAGTAATGAGCTGGACGGACATATGTGTAACATGAAAAAAGTCAAAGTAATAAAGACAGCATGAAGGGATAATAAATAAATGATGTTAAGATACCTGTAAAGAATATACCTGGAAAGGGCGATGGGGGAGAGAGCTGGAAGGTGAATAGACGGATAGCGGGAAGGAGATGGGTGAAATGACAGTGGCGATGAGGAGTGCGGGCGGGTGTGGGAACGGAGGTGCGGGGTGTCGGCTGAGGGACCTATGCTGATGGCAATGGTGATGAGAGAGCTGGAAAGTAGATGGACGGAGAGGAGCCATCCCATCTCCATTCCCATCAGCACAGCTCCCTCAGCCGTCACTCCGCACCTCCGTTCCTACACCCGCCTGCACTCCTCATCGTCACTGTCATTTCACCCATCTCCATCCCTGCTCTCCGTCCATCTACTTTCCAGCTCTCTCATCACCATTGCCATCAGCACAGGTCCCTCAGCCGACACCCCGCACCTCCGTTCCCACACCCGCCCACACTCCTCATCGCCACTGTCATTTCACCCATCTCCTTCCCACTATCCGTCTATTCACCTTCCAGCTCTCTCCCCCATCGCCCTTTCCAGGTATATTCTTTACAGGTATCTTAACATCATTTATTTATTATCCATTCATGCTGTCTTTATTACTTTGACTTTTTTCATGTTACACATATGTCCGTCCAGCTCATTACTCTCTGTTATTATGTTTCCACAGAACCCCGCTGCAGATATCAGCAGCCGGCTTTTCAGCACCACAGCCGCTTCCCCCGTGCGCCCGTCTCCCTGCACTCGGCTATTAGCCGATGTCCACACATTTTTTAACGTGAGCGCTATTCAGCGTCCATGGTCGCTTAGCAATCACCCTTTGGGTTATTGTGGCACGCCCCCGGTGACCCCGCTTTCCCCGTTTGAGTGCGCCAGATAACGTCACTCCACACCCGCCCGGGCCGTGCTGGTGATTTCTGCACGAGGTGTCCCTGCCCCCACTGTCTGCTATAAATGTAAGTACACTGTTTGCAATTTTCATGTCTTGATAAAGGGCTTTGCCCGAAACGTTGACACACAAGCCTGTGTTGATTCATTTGTTTCATCATTGCTGCCGCCGCGCAGAATTTGTATAACCTTTAGAGTGCCATCTGCATATCCTTTGCTATATATATATATATATATATATATATATATATATATATATATATATATACATATATATACACACACAACGGTATATGGGATGAGGAACACAACGGGATGGGGTGGGATAAGGGAACAAAGATTAAAAGGAAGGTATGTAACTATTCAATTAAATATAAAAGTACATCCTTTCTGATATTTATAAATAAGTTTCTACTTAGCTTGTTTTAAAAAAAAAAATTCCAAGTTCTTTCACAAGTTGGAGACTGGGAAGTAGAATATCAGTCCAAAGGCCCAATGGCATAGAGGATTGGTAGGGAAGCTTTATGGGGAGGGGGAAATGGAATGTGGAAGGGAGTCGTAGGGGTGATAAGCTGGGGTGAAACTGGTGCATGAGGAGCTTCTCTGCGAATGGGGATAACCAGATGCTGGGGGCAGTTGCGCTGTAGGGATACCACTGATAATGTGGCAAAACTGCCTATCCTTCACAATGCTAGAACTGATGGTGCCGAACTATTGGTGGTTTACCTGTATATTTGTTAAAGTACAGTAAATACGTAATCATCCTTATGCAGATTTGTGTGAATCAGATATTTGTACCGTTTGCAAAAGTGGGACGGAGAACATAAAGGGACTGATTCAGAAATGGACATTAATCATACGCGGAACTCATTTCTCTTGGATTCTGAAATGCAATGATAAGTAAATGTTAGCTTGAGCATTCCTCTTGCGTACTTCCATGCAGCATACTGAGAAAAACCCACAACACCCTCTTTTCATATTTGAGCAATGATCAACATTCCACCATTGATACCTCACTGGTCACAACACAACACTGACTTCTCAAGTAGCAACTGCCTTCATTGTACTTTTTTCAAAATATTGTCATGCAAACCAACACATTTACTCATTTCATTGTTTTGGCTAATTCACATACTTTATCTTTTTTTTCTGGGAATGTTATATCCCATTAGTGCTCTTTGAAAGAATGTTTTATTCTAAACCTTTATGTGAGAGCCAATCAGCTTGTCAGTTAAGCTTCTTTGGAAACAAATTTCTTGTTTTTTAACTTATTGAATATATTTTAATGCTAGCTGATGTGCACAGTTTCAACCAGACAAAGGGGACCAAATTCAGCATAGATCACTAAATAGGGCAGTGAAGCCAGTGCCACAGCATAAAGCAAAGCTGGCTGCCACATTGGCAGGTATTCAATGCTGTGGGCGAGCGGCGACAGCGAGCAGGACTTCCTGCTCGCTGTCACCACTCACCCTGTCAGTATACAACGCAGCCCCCTCATACGCCAATTCCCCCTCGCTCCATTTTTTGAGCGAGGGGGAATTGATGTATGCGGCTCCAGAAGCAGCGAGACTCGCGGCTAAATAGAGCGAGTTTTCTGCTTTAGCCGTGGGTCTCTCTGTTTTGGGGAATTCCCGCCGTCCTGTGACGGCGGGGATTTCCCCAGAACGTTGAATAGAGCGAGTGGCCGGCACGGGGGTTAAACAGCGAGGATCGCTGGTTTTCTGCAATCCTCGCTATTTAACCCCCTCGCCGGCCGCATTGAATACATGCCAATGTCTATTTGCCAGCTGCCTACTGTAATGTATGTTACACATTGGTGTGCCTGGCTCCATCTCTCTACTTTAAAGCCCAATATGAGCTACTTGAATTATGCATGCACTCTGCACCCAAAACTGTCTTGCACTGTGTGGAGAGAGCCTGACACTCTTCTCTGGCCAACACTGGAATTCTGGCTCTTCCAGGTGGCTAATCCTCACAGGAACTAGCCCAGTCTCTTTGATGACTGGTACAGCTTCCATGTTCCTGTCTGTCAGCCAAGAGCAGGATGACTAACCTGGCAGACAGGGTGCACAATCAGCCAGAGCATGTAGCTGCTCCTCCTCTTTAAACTGACTTGATCACTTCCTGTCCTGCTCCTCTCTATGGGGTCTATTTACTAAGCCTTGGATGGAGATGAAGTACCAGATAATCAGCTCCTAACTGCCATGTCATGGCTGTGTTTGAAAAATGACAGGAGCTGATTGGCTGGTGCATTATCTCTTTGCCCCCTACTTTCTTCAGCACATGTGGCCATATGCATGTGTCATATTAATGTAAAATGTCTGTATGGGCCTATTTTCAAAGTATATTTGTAGCATATCCCTCGAACACGCACATTACAGGAAGGCCCCACCTCATACCGCTCAAGGTTTTTGGAACAGGCATGAGACTGGTATTCCTATTTAAACAATGGCGGTGGGTGGAGCACCGATGCTTTTTCTGGCACAACTAGTTATGGCTCTGCTCTGAAGTACATAGCAGGAAAACAGTAGTAGTAGTACCACATAATGGTTCTGATTTAGGTGCGGTTGCAGAAAGTGCTGCTGCTGCTTACATATGGTAATGCATCTAGAATAAGTAGATGGATCCTGCATGAATAAGGGATCAAAGTACACAGCATCGGATCACGCAGAAACCCCATCTGACCCATTGGTTTAGCCATCGTTTTACACTATCAAAGATATTTCATTTTATTAATACTTTTATTGTTTTACAATTGTCACTGTATCATGACCATAAAACCCCACATCATCTTTGTAGCCTGGTTCACTCTATAGCATAACATTGGTCATGTACGATTTGACAAGTGTTACAACATGTACTAAAATGAATAAGCTTTTAATGGAAGTCCTTCTGTTTTTCTTAGAACTTTTGTATCCTTCGTATATAACCTATTTTCTTGAGTGTTTCATCTTTGACATTGTGTGCCTATACAAAAGGATAGATCAAATACCATGAATTTTCCCAAATTGAAACAAGTAGCAATTGAGAACAGCTTCGGGGTTAAATGTACACTTCCAATGAAAGTCCTTCACTCTGGACACATATAAATTGATTTTTTTTAATATATTTTTTTATTCCAGTACTGTGTATTTTTAGATGGAAAACAAATGTACTGGAAATAAAACTACAGACATAAAACATAATACCCTATCTCCTATCTCATGTGCTTTAGTTTGGTATGCAGCATTAGCTCCGCTGACCATTTGGGAGTAAATGTTTGTTCAATCATCTGAATCAGTCTTTCTGACTTCTGCTGTTTTCTTTTACCTTCTATTTGTTTAATCACATTTCACAATTATTCCCCAGCCAGGTTAGACTTTATTATTTTGCTTAATTAGACACAATAACTTATTGAGTCATAAATTTGTCAGTTCACTTTTTTTTTTGTGATTAAAAAATCCCATAATATTCTCTTTTCTGATTGGTCGTAGGTAAGAGCATTGTCGCCATCTCAAAGTAACTTATTCTGGAAAATCTACTGTATTGTAGTTTTGTGTCATGTTTGTTAAGACATTTGGTACAGTATTATGGTTTTATGTTGTTTACTCAGTGACCAGGCCTCCCCCTCATTCCTTTTTTTTTAAGTGTCAAAGGAAAACATAGTGCAATGCGTAATCCCTCCTCTACTATTAATTTCTCTTATGTCAGTGTGTATTGACACTCCATTTAACAAAGGGATCAATTATCCCTCTTTAAACACCAGTAAATGCTTTGCTCAGATGCACATGCCTGTGAATGCAGTACATACACTTACATGCTTTCCGACACTTGCTTCAATCAGAAACAAAATAAACGATGAACTTATACCCAACACAACACACATCAGGGACATTTTTTTTTCTTGTTTCAGTCAAAAATAATATTCTCATGGTACAGAATGTCTTGTTCAGTAAGAAAAAAAAAGATTTAATAACAGATACTTAATTTTTAAAAACCTTAATAAATGGCTTGCATATAAAGTGTAGATGCAAGGCTGCCATCAGAAATCGTGGGGCCCAAGACTGGTAAATTTAGTATCTCAGTCCATTTTATTTAACATCTAGTCGATATCCTTAGAACATGGACTGTAATGCAGGTTTTTCAGGAAACTCTGGACTAGAGTAGTATTCAATCTATAGTAGACTGCAGTACAGTATATACAGTAGCAATCACGGCAACAGTATTATTATTTGCTGTATGTATGTGGTTGACTTACACTAGCACTCATTAGCTGAAATACGTGGGAAGACTAGATGAGCCATGTGGTTTTTATCTGCCATCAATTCTATGTTTCTACCTATGCATGCCAAGACTGGATGATAATTCAGTAGGTTTAGATTCATATGAATATAAATGTATGCAGGTCAGGCACTGAGTGACTATTGGCACTGCTGGAAAATTCAGTAAACCAAAGACTGAGATCTTAATGTGTTGGGTGTAGTCAATGTCTAACAAAACTAATAGCCCTCTTGTGATTCTTCTTTCTTTTTAGAGAGGCACACGTGTTCCGCAACATCATACAGAGGGCAAAACAATCAGACACTGCAGGGTAAAAATGTGCAGAACAGTAAAATACATTAGACAAGTAGCAAATAGTAGTACAACTGTCAATACTGTTACTGAGCAAGGAAAGCTATGAAAATACTCAGCATAATTTGAAACCTGTACTTATTAGTGTGGGCACAGATAACAGGTGAAGATACTAAAACCATGAAGGAGTCAAACTTGAAGCACTACAAGCTTGGGGATAGTCTGATGAAACATGAGAGATCAATCCAGGGTTGGGGGCAGCACAGGAGAAATATTGTGTTAAAACCAGAAGTGAGAAAAGGTGGTGGTCAGTGGCCAACTATGGATAGCGGGAGGCAGTGTCTATGGAGATAAGGTTGGAGATAATGGGAGCAGTGGAGCAGGAGAGGGTATTGTACATGATGGTGAGGATTTCAAATAGGATTCTGTAGTGGAAATGTAGCGTGTGTTGCTGCTTGGTGTAAGCACAATGTAATCAGATCTGTCCAGTTGGGTCATCCATGTTGATTGACAATTTGGACAAATACATGGTACAAACTGTACTTACTTCCTGAAGTTTAACTTCTTGAGTTTTTATTGAGTTGACTTTAATGATTATTGACAGGCTGCAAAACTAATTGTATGCTTGGGAAATGTCTCCATTTGCAATGGTTCACCATCATCAGAAAAGGTAGCCATCTGCTACCTTGATCTTTTTTTGACCTACTTTATGTAAAAACATATAATTTCTTAGTGAGTGCAATTAAAATTCTTCCTCTGCTATACCTTTCCATATTCTGTATTCTGGCCTCATCAGGCTGCTGTGTTGTGTCTGTGTAAATGAACACACGCAGAGCCGGTGTGAAGGAAAGTGAGGAAGCAGATGTCAAGACAGTGTCATTGCAAGTCAGGAAGTTGCCTTAATGAGCAATTACTTATTCTTACAGCCAGTACATCACAAATATGACATTTTGTTCCCATAACATCAGTGCACTTTTCTGAAGACATATCATACAGAAATGTACACGTCCTGCTGAGGTATCGGTCATTAAACATTACAGTTTACAATCATGAGTCTGAAGATATTAGTAATCACAACACAAACTTATAGTACATTTAAAAAAGTCTCGTAAATTGACAGTGTATTTCAGATTTATGAATTTCAAAACCATAGCCATTTACTGCAGCACCAGCATTTTATGCTCTCATTGTTTTACTTAGCAATGTTCTTTTATTTATGCTTTCCACTGTCACTAATATACATTTTATTTTATCTACGCATAGAAATCCATTTTCTTATGCATTTGCATATGTAATGAGGTCATGTGGCATTAAATGTTCTATGCATCTGGGTTGTTAGACATGTCCGTTTCCACCGTCATTGGGTCAGTATAGATTTGACTAGACTGGTAGCCAAATCTCATTTAACCAGGTTTACATCCCCATAAAGAAACCTTAAATATAAATATACAACATTGGAATGAGTTAACTGAGGATGACCATTACATCTAGGAAGTCTGACGTGCAAGTGAAAATTACATGGTTGTATCACATTATGGATATACTTATATGGGGACCCGCTCAGTATACCGGAGTTTGGAATGCCGGCAGTTGGAATCCCAACACTGGTGAGAAGATAGGTGCCTGAACTCCAATATTGCTAACAATATCAGTGCTGGAATCACGATTGTTGGCATCCTGAGCGTAACTGTGCCATGACTGGTTAAGTTTAGATCACCTGGCGACACTAGGTTTAGATAGGATAGGGGAGGTTAGGGATAGGTTACAAGGGGAGGGGAAGATAGAGGGTTAGGGTTAGGTACAAAGATTGTACGGTTATGGTTAGGCTGCAGGTGGAACAGTTAGGGTTAGGCACCAATGGAGAAGTTAGGGTTGGAATGGAGGTTGGGGGTTAGGGTGCAGAAAGGAAGGGTTAGGGTTGGAGAGTTAGAATACTTACCACCTGGGTGTTGGAATGCTGTTGTGACCACTGGCTTTCCAAGCACAGGATCCCAATACCAATCCCTTATATATGCTACAGATGGAGCCACTGCCATCTGTTGCGGATACACTGAGGCGACCCGACTGCTGTCGCTGAGACATGGTTCTACCACTGGTTTCCATCAATTGTAATAAACTACCAATGGGGAACCAGCCATGGATTGACTCATAGAAAGCCATTCCAGTTCTATTACTCACCAGGCTACTGTATATATATTGTATGGCATAAGTCTAAATGTGTCTAAAGTGTGTATGCCTCCAACGACAAATTTATTGCTGCATTTTTTTTAAATACATTTGCATTGTCTACTGAATTACAGTATTATAGATATATAGGTAGATAGATATATAGACCCAGTGGTAGGAAAAGCATTGCAGGATTTTCTTTATATTAATTCCCCTTCAGTGAATTTTAACGCTACAGGATATCTCTACATTTATCTTTACATTAGAGTTTTGTTTGAGGTCTTAGTGAACACAAAAATAATTTCTACATATATATTATGCAAGTATAACACACTGCAGATGAAACAATTTTAATAAACTACTAATTAATGGTCTGGGAATATATCCATGCTGAATGGTGACAGCAGTAGGTAAATATTTTCATTTGAAAGAAATGTTAATCGGACCATAAAAAGTTCTACCAAATATCTAATTTTCTTCCTTTTTGTGAATTAAAAATAAAATGAAAGTGTTTGCAAACCATTGCTGATATTTATGTATGCTTTTTACATCTGGGTAAGGCACTCTGGCACTTTGTCTGCCCAAATAGAAGCCACAAATCCCCCTCTTGTGTGCACACTAACTGTCACATAAAAACTGGTACAGTGTTTGTTGATGTTCACTTACCAAAGTTGACTTTTGTACCTGGAGACTTGGACCTATTAAGCCAAGTGCAACTACTGTTGTTTTTGGTTGACCCAGTCTAACTAAGGCTGGATACACACTGGGGCTAAGTCTGTCACTTCTGCACATTTGCAGCCCCCAACCATTCTGTTGTGGAACTTGTATATTGTATGTGACTGAGACTGTATACCGAGCACAATGGAGCTTGTATTTGGAAAAAAAACTGCAGCTACTATATTGTAGCACTTCATATACAGATACAGAGACTCTCTTGCAACACAGTCTCCTTGTGTGTCATAGACCCATTCAGGGTAGAAAAGACACCTGACACTAGCAAAGTGTTGCTGAGAAAAAAATGGTGTACTGAGATGGGATGTTTGGTGCAACTGCAGCAATGATGTTTGAGGTCACAATTGTATATATTAGTACTAGGTAATGTCTATCCTAAATGTGGTTATATATTACTTATAAGGTGATATCATTGTAACCTACTACCATGTCTATCTAAGATGTGTCCATATACAACTTTCACTAATTTAGCCATGTGGTCAATGTAGCTATGCAATCTAATCTGTGACTTAACTTGCGTACACACTGGGTGACATAATGAACGGTATCGGTCATTCTGGTTCTTCTAAGTGATATTGTTCATTATATCTCCCAGTGTGTATGCCTCACACAACAAACAATGCATGCTCCCATGATTAGTTAACAACCCACCCCATCATCTGTACATTTACAGACAAGGGAGTACATAGTTAATGAGGACCATGCTGCAGAACAATATTTTGAAGGGTCCCTTTTCCCCT
Organism: Crinia signifera; assembly: GCF_055691185.1. Taxonomy (NCBI): domain Eukaryota; kingdom Metazoa; phylum Chordata; class Amphibia; order Anura; family Myobatrachidae; genus Crinia; species Crinia signifera. The sequence goes on along the minus strand of NC_139219.1, from coordinate 237,891,018 downwards.
TCTAGTGAGACACCTCTCTCAACATTTTTTATTTTATGTGCCCTAGTTAATTTTAGAAACTGTAATGATGCCATAGTTCACATTACACCACATAGAATTACATTGCAGTGCCTCAAGTAAACAACATGCCGTGTTATACTGTTCCAGGACCATTCTACTCAGTTGCTCCAGTTCACATTATGCTGCACAGTGCTTAGGGGATAAGGAGCCTAGATAACAACTTTTTGATCTTTTTCGCATTTCCGTCAAGCCCAATAGGTGGACCCGGTAAGCCGCTGGGCCCCAAATAATTGGCAGACCCTGCACTCACTATAGCGACTCCCATGCATATACTGCACCTTTACCATGAACATACATTGAACACATATTTCACTGCATTTAATTGGCGAGCTTGGAATCCCCACATTACTATCTGTAAAAGATGCTACAGGTGAATTATCTTTTAACCTGCAACAAAAAGAAAATATATGCTTATACTCTTTGCATTGGATTTTTTCTGTGTTATAGGCAAGTGGAAGGAGAAGAAATAGCATTAACCTCTTCAGGAATATTGGCACATGCATGTATATTTACATATGTCTAGAATGGGAATGAGACAAATCAACAGGTAACGGGCCGTATTCAATGCTCCCAATTCACCATTTTTTTTTTTAAGCGAATTGGGCTGTTTTCACTATCTACGGTGAATCTTTTTCACTGAAAATCTGATTCACCCTATGCAATGCTACTGTTCGCCGAAAGCGAACAGTGAATGCTGGCTAGTTCTCCATTTCCTGGTCAGCGGAAATTCGCTGGTGTATTTCAATGGGGTTTTCACTGAGATACGCAGAGAGTGTATTCAATGCTAGGATGGAGAACTGCTTTCTCCCAGATTTTTGCCATGATTCACCATTTTGCATTTGACATATTTTTAAGGTGAACTGGAATGTGATCTTTTAAAATAAAGTTTTTTTTTTTTTTTGTGTAAAAAAATCAGATGATTTATACACATTACGCCAGCAGTGGGCAGGAAGCCACTCATTGCATATTCACTGCACACTGGTCCCGCTCGTTACATATGCACGAATGGGACCAGTGCAGTGGCTCCCTCCACCACATCCCCTGCCAGCTCTCCTGGGCGGGAAGCTTCTGTTGCCTGTGTCACCGGGAGCCCTCCTTCTCCCCCACAGTGTCTGGTGCAGGCAGGGATGCTTCTATCTCCCTGCCTTGCACCGTTCCCCCCGGCTCCCTGCATCATTTGCCAGGGAGATAAAAATCGCTGTCAAGGGCAGCGAGCCCCTGCAGCGTTAATTAGGGTGAGAGGGAGGGCTGGCAGCGAATGCTCCAGCCCTCCGGAACCCGGCGATTGTGCAGCGAATCCTAAACAGGATTCGCTGCACATCGCAAAAAAAAACATTGAATACTGGCCAATGTGACAACTCTATTGCACAGATAATAATATTGTTCATACAGATGTCTCCACTTATGCTGTTGCTGCCAGTGCCTCACAGTATGCACATTTCTGCATCCCTGCTCACTGGTTGGGCAATTTCCCACAGCATACTTCCAGCAGAGCATGCAAAAAAAAACCTACACATTTTTATGATCTCTACAAATGCAGGAATAGAACTGCAAGAAGTCTACAGATGCAGTGGTGCATGCAGGGGGTTCTGAGTACCCAGAAACCCCCAGGAGTCTAAGGGCTCTAGTCTGAAAACTGAAGGTCCCATCTTTCCATGGGTACAAGAATTTTAAAAATCGGCCCTTAGGAAACTGAGATATCTGACTTCAAAGCAGTGGTCCCCATCCAACCCTGTTAATTGCTCTTCACAGTCACATATTTCAGGTTCTGTCTGATCTAGAGTTTTTCTGAGGATATTTTCTGAGGACTCTCCTCCTTTGATGGACACTAGCATCTTGTCTCTACTGTTCCCAGAACCAGAGATGTCAGCCTTCCAGCAGCTGGTTACTGCTCCAGCTCCACACACCTGGTATGTAGTTTTATATACTGGTTGGCAGATTGCTCTGCCTCCTGAACTCTGATCCCCTAGTCCCAATACCATTTGGTAGGTGGGATGCTCTAGCTTTTATTTCCATTAAAATCTAAGAAATCTATTTCCGGAAACTGGAGATATCTGCAGTCAAGCAAGCTGTCCTCCCACCAGAAAATTATGAATAATAAGCCCACTCCACTATACACCCCTCCTATGCATATTAAACATCCTCTACCACCCTGGAAGTTATGTATCAGGGCCCCTTTCATTCAGCCCAATGCCCCCTTCTCCCGCCCCATCTCCCACCATCTGTGCAGTAAAGGGGTATTTATTATTATTATTATTATTATTATTATTATTATTATTTATATACATTTGGTCTATCTAATGTAGCTTTCACATCACATAAAACATTTTGAAACGTTTTGATAAACTGTAATTTTAAATGGTATTTTTAACGGGTCTAGTGTTCATATTGCAGCAGATTACCATTTAAAAATACTGTTTAAGTACCATTCAAATCACCAGTCAAGCCGTTTAACCTCTGAACACGTTTCTACACACAGCTTATTTCCTGGTTCAGGGAAGGGACACAAGACAAGGGACAGCCTATCACAGTGCTCTAACCTTTATTTTTTACTAAATACCATTTCAGTGCCATTCAGACAGCACAAAAAACGGCTCTGAATTGGCTTTAAAACGGGTAGGACTCTGCTTTTTAAACGTGTTGAAATACCAGTTAACTTTAAATGGTATTTCAACTATGACACTTTCACACTGCAGCCTTAAACGTTTTAAAAGGCAAAAAAACGGCAATATACCGTTTTAAAAGTGTGATGTGAAAGCTACATATAATACTTTAACTGACCCGGCATATACTGGGTCACCTAAGTGTCCATCTACGTGCTTTGCTCCACCCCTCTGGAAACCCCCTTCTGAAAATCCTGCATTTGCCCCTGAGATGGGACAGAAAACTAAATGTGCAAGTCCAAGTAACAAGGCCATTTGCTGTCAACCAGTACAAGAAGTTTAAGGGGTTAGATATATGTGATCAGATAATTTCTCACTACGCTCATTCATTCAAAACAATATTTTAACATAGGATTGCATTCCATTTTCCTAATGTTTCCACAGCAAATATATAGATTATTTTCAAACACAGCAAGAAAACAAACATGAGTTTTCTAGAATCCAAAGCAGTAATTGCAGCAACATTACTTCAAAATGGCAAAACACAAATTAAAAATGGAAGGCCTTCTCACTCTAATGTGGAAACACCAGCATGAAAAGCAAAAAGTTGGTGGAAGATTGTTCCTGAAATAACATTGAATGGGGTTGGATGTTATATCTGCTGGATAACTGGAGGGTTTACCCCTTTTTTGTTGTCTTTAACAAGTCACACTGTATGTGGTTGAACTAGAGTGCCTATCTTTCACTATTTCTGAACTCTGAGCTTCCTGACTGCACCTCACTTAGGGGTAATTTTACTAAAATGGGATGTTTCCCATAGCTATCAGATTGCGATGCTCAACATCCCCACTTTTTACTTTTAGAAGCTTTAGTAAATACCTTTTAGGGGAGGTGTATGAAGTAGTGAAAACAATTTAAAAGCATGCAATCAGCTTAATATGCTCCAACATGACCCTCTCCAGTAGGTACAAAATGGTCTGCTCATTGGAGACACACCGGGCAATTAAATTGTTTTTCACCAGAATTTCAGCTCGTTATCCCAGGGGGTGGTGGAGAATTTATGGCCTCCCAAAGTCTGGAAATGGGCAACATTAAGGGGTACATGCGTGACACCTTTCTACAGTTGAGAAAATTGTCTAGGAGTGTACGGGTTGGTGTAGGCACAATGTAGGTGCGTATGGCAAATAGCATAGACACCCGTCTGGCTGAACTTAGTTCTGCTGTAAGTGAGCAGAATATCCATATTGGCAGCCTTGCACAAAGTATTCATTCAAATAGTCAATCGTGTACTGCGCAGACCAATGCGTTGATCGCTATGCAGGCACAAATCCATCAAATGGAGGTGTCATAGGTGCAACTACATCTACAATTAGTAGTGTATCTAGCACACCAGTAAGTGGCTCACCAACTTCCCCACCTCGTCGGAGTATTAGGACCCAGGGTGGCGTGTGCGCAGGGTCAAGAGGTGGTAGTGCGCGGCCTGATGGAGGGAAAAAATAATTATTTAACATAAAATAAATTAATAATGCATGTACTATGCTTGAATTTTTGTTAAATTAATACACATTTCTATTGTTTGCGACTGACAAATGCAGGTTGTGTATGACATAATATACTGTAGTAAAAATGTCACAACGCATACCATTTTGTCTGTGTGCTATTCTTCAAACATTTGTTGTGTAATCTGTTCCATAATGTAATGATATATGGGCAAGGTATTGGTGGAAGATGCTGTTGTCTCAAATCTGGCCCGTCCGAGGTTGTGGAACTACATATTTCAGCAAGCTGTGGCAGTCATGTTTTGAGCTGTCATGCTTCCAGTGTGTCAGGGCATGCTGGCCCATGTAGTTCCACAACAACAGGTGAGCCATAGTTGATTGTACAAAAATCACATACATGTTGTTAATATACTTACAAGGTTTTTTACAGCAAGGGATAGGTCTGCACCACCAACTGTACCCTTGGACTGTGTCTATTGGGCTAAATGTTGGGGCAAAAAGATGTTAGTGATAAATGTAATGTAGGTGAGTTCACTTCCAGCAAAGGTACATGTAGGAATAGAGGGCACATGTGCTTACCAGAAAAGTAGTGCCTGATGATGTCTGTACGCACCAGATTCCCCCTCTGCGTACCCCTCACTACACGAGGTGTGGTAGGTTGGGCTTTCTGCACGACTGCTGCATGATCCTCCTCCACATAGGCTGGTTGGTATAGGGCTATGTTGTGTAACATGCAGCAAGCCTGGACGATCATCACTACTTTTGCAGGGTGGTAAAGCAGCAAACCAGATGACCAGTCCAAACACCGGAATCTACTTTTCAACACGCCAAACGTACGCTCCACCACATTGCGGGTTGCAATATGGGCTTCATTATACCGGTGCTGTGCAGGGCCATCGGGGGTGCGCAAAGGTGTCATGAGCCAGGAAAGACACCCATATCCTGAGTCACCTAAACCAAAGAAAGGAAGTTATTGCCTTATATGGTAAGGTATGTGCAGTGGGCAAATAGTATTTACTTGGACAAGAGTAGTAGGCTGGTGAAAATTGAAACACACACACACATTTCAGCAGGTACAAATACGAATAGAGAGGGTAATATGTAAAAATGTACTTACCAAGTAGCCAGCCCTCTGGCATTTGTTGTTGGGTAAATCGGTTCCAGAGGCCGGAGTGTCTCAGAATATAGGCGTCATGGCAGTTCCCAGGGAAGCCTGCAACCACACTTAGGATTTTGAGATGAGCATCACATACAACCTGCACGTTCAGGAAGTGCCGCCCACGCCTATTGACATAGACGTGGCCCCGCACGTGCGGTGCCCTAATCCCAATGTGTGTGCAGTCTATAGCTCCCAGCACGTGAGGGAATGCTGAGAGTCTATAGAAAGCAACCTTGTGGTTCTGCCACTCTGACTCTGAACTGGGGAATCTGATGTATGTCCGCCACAACTTCTTTAAAGCAAGTAACACTTGAGTAAAATGCTTTGAGAAAGTGGCTTGTGATACCCCCAAGGACCATGAGGTCACGGACTGAGTGGAGCCAGTGGCCAAATAGTAGAGGGTACACATTAATTTCTGCAGCCAAGACACTGCATAGTTGCCCCCCACCCCAAAAGGGTCCAAATCATCTCTCACGAGCAACTCAAATCCACTTTGCACAATCTCCATGTCTCAAACCCTCACAGGTGTCCTTAATGATGTGGGGGTATATGTAGGAGTGTTTGTGAGTGAAATTAAGGACACCTGTGATGACATTAACCATGTGTGCACTTGACCAAATTGAGTTCTGGGCCAAATCGCCCAACAGAACCTGGTCTGAAAAAATGGCGATTATTAGACACCTTAAAAGTGCGATTTGCGAAATCCCATTCCATTAAATAAGCGAATTGTATACTTTTCTATTGGAAAACATCTGGATGCGATAAAAGTGTGAATTTTTACCGCACTTTCAGTACGCATGACTTATCGCAAAAAATATGCGATTTAGGGACCTTTTCGCATCAGATTAAATATGCGATTTCACGGAAAAATGCGAATTAGCCGTTTTTTGGAGTAAAAATCGCCAAAAAACACAACTCTCAGCCCATAGAATGTCACCCTATGTCTCAGTTCTGTCTCTACAACTGCCACTGGCAAGGAAGTCCAGAAACCGAATATTTTGTACCATAAGGAATGGGTCATATTGGAGGGTATGCAGCCGTTACCTATAATTTTACAGAATGCACTTGATAAATGCTGCTTCTGCTTTATATATTCCCCCCTCAGTCACTGTGGCGGCACCGGACCTCAAATAACACTTCTCAACTATGCAGACCACAGATGACTTTGTTGGGGAAAGTTTGGAAGCAGGCAGAGGAGGAGCATTGATTACTCCAGACATAGATCCGGGAGTTTGTGGTAGGTGAGGAATGTGTATACACACCAACATTGGGTTCAGGGGTGCTGAGAGGGTCTAGGGCAGAGTGTACTTCATTAGAGACTGGGGTGAGGGCTGGGTCATTTGCTGAGGGTCAAATTGTCCTCTTGTTAGCAAGGCACTCCCTAGCCCTGAATGTGCCACAACAATTAAAACCCTACAGTATCTAGTGTATCTCATGCTGCATACCAATTTTAGTAAATCCTGTACATAGTCCAGAAAGATTGTGCTTCTGCAAAGCTAGACCCATGAAAGACTTACAGGGTGTCTAAAATATAGTAATGAGTTCATACAAAATAATTAACTTATTCTACAGTATGTACTATAAGAGAAGGAATGTATTGGAAATTACAAGAGTCCTGGTTGTATTACTTTGGGGAAGTCACCACTGTGTATTGTGCTTTCAGTTATTCATACAGATTGTGAATACAAAAATAAAATGGGGCGCTGAAAACACGGCTGCTAGTAATAGTAACAATGTAAAAATATTTATTAAACAATAAAATATACAATAACCATGGTCCGTAGGTGATGATAATATCGAAATGCTTTGGCCATAGGAATGGAAATTGTGACTACACCTGCCAATAAGATGATAGCTGTTGTGCGAGAGTGCTTTGAGGAGACAGATAGATAGCTTCTAAGAGAGTGCTCATTCTGAAATGCAGAAACATCTTTAGGACATAGAATGACAGCTACATGCAGACATTCCGAAGAAATAAAATGAAAGATGTGTTTGTACACTCCTGATCTTATAAGTATTAAAGTATAGGTTAGAACTATGTTCTACAAAAACTAAATCAAATTGACATTTAGATATTGGCAATGGAAATGTCACAGTACTGACCATTAAATACACTGAATTCAACTTCAAAGATAAAGCTTAGAATTGTGCACATTGCATAGATGAGGCAGTTGGGTAATACACTGTAATCAAAGCTACAAAAAGCTGCTGGCTCCCAACTCTGCTCTGCCTGTCAGAGCCGAGAAACAAGCCGGGAACCAGAGGTAACTTGTTATAATGCTGTCTGAAGATAGCCTTATTATCACAGGGCTGCCTCCGGTATTTTTTTTTCACTTTTTATTTTTGTAGTAAATTTGGCCATGTGATTGTTAAATAAAACATATGTGGAGCATTTTTTAAAAGAAAACTGCTTGAAAAACCCTTTAAAACTTTTCAGTGAAATTAAAAAAATGTGAAGAGGGTGTGGGAAAAAAATGGTTTTCGCATTATTTCAGTAAAAATAAAATTAAGAAATATGCCTGTAAATCTCTGCTTATTTTAAATCTCTGCCAATTGCAATGCAACATGGTTCTGCCAAGGTGTACAGTGACTTGACTTACTTGCATTTAGCCCCAAGGTGCACAAAGCTGTCACTTGTTCAGAAACTCCCTCCTCAACTCTCTGCCTCATTGCACCATGTTGCCTCTCACTGCTTACTGTGGGATCATGCATAATAATGTTGTGATGGGTGTATTAACAGGTGACAATAATAAAAGAAAAACACTAGTCGCTCAGAGGGGAAAACCAAACACTAATATAGAAAATCACTCACAGCAGCTGTCACTTGAAGGGAACCCTATCACACAAACATTGAAGGCACAGCAAGACAGCGCTCTTGGTGACAGATCTTAACTACAAAGTTGTTAAAATAAAACAGATTAATCATAAAAACATAGACATTCATTTGTTAAAAACAAAACAGATTTACAATGTCACGCTGCATGTGCAATGTCATTTCTGCTTTTCTTTAAATCTGTAGGAACTCTGGTCTTGTATTAACATTAGTACTATCATATAATTTGCAACACTTTACATCTATTGGGGAACCTTATTATTTGGGTCCCATATTTTTAAAATTTGATGTAGGTATTGCATAAAAAAATCATTGATATTGATGTTAGAATGTGACACGTGCAAACGTAAAAACTAGCATTAGCACAGGGGGAGAAAACACTAAGCATTAAAGGGGCTAGTAAATTATATGATCTATCACCAAGAGCACAGTCTGCTCTTCTTTCTACAGTATGTATTGCAGGGGACAGTCCGAAGGACTACTCAGCACACACGCTTCCAGCATGTCACACCAGAGGGTTCCGGTTGGCTTGGGCAGGCATTATATATTTAGCAGGACTAACAGGCGAATGGAGGAAGTGCCGAGGCTTGATCCCACTCTTGCTCATGGAGTGTGGTACTCAATGAAAATGGAAAGCACTTAAATATACAGATGTAGCCCGTTTCATCTAAGCAGGGGCTGGCGATAGAATCGCCAGCCCCCACCAGCCACCTGGAGACTGGGATGCACGTGCATCCCAGTCTGAGGGAGTCCCTCTCCGCCAGTGCTCACCAACAGGGACATTCTGGTTAGTGCTGGCGATGGAAGCAAAAACTGGACTGGATCCACAGTCATTACCAAATTGAAGACTGAGGAGTAATCAGACTGGAACCAGAATAATGGACTCAAGGACTGGACTGAAGATTGAAGAGTGGCAGGGCTAGAACCAGAATAGAAACCAGACACACTCAAAGACAGAACTAAAGATTGGAACGTGGCCACACATGAACCAGCTAGTAACCAGGCTAGAACCGGCTGATGACCAGATAGTCTCCAGGCTGGAACCGCATGATGGTCCCGATTCAGACTGGCCCAAACTATTCAGTGATTTCTGCACTTTTGTGCATGTAAGCCCTGAAATTGTGATCACAGGAGATCGCAGTCTCAGTGCTGGGCATGGGTGGAAATGTGGGGTTATGGGGGAAGGATGTAGCATTTAGTGGGAATGATCAAGACAATGCAGGCATGTCTTGACCACTTGGGGGGAGGGCCATGATGTCTGCATTATGTCACCTGCTGCCGCTGTGACCCAGAACAGGCTGTGCAGCTAGCAATGTGCTTGTAAATGTTTGTTTGTGAGCTCAATTCACCTCTGAAACTTCTGAAAAAGAAAAAAAAGCATTGAAAAAGAACTGCATCTTTATCGTTTATTGTGATTGGTAAGAGCGCAACTAAGAGACTATCTTCCCCCCCTTTTTTTCTGTGCTTACTTTGGAGGTTTGGCGACCTCTTTTAGATAAGTTTTTGTGTTGCTGCTCTTAGCGCAATAGTAGTCTGAATTTTTTGTATCTATTGAACTTGCCTTCGCCAAAACAGTCTATAATTGCTGCTACACCATGTTTACTCATAGAAATGTGAGGAGGGAGAAAATGGAAGAATTATTTATTGAGAAAACTGATTCCACTATTATAATTGATGACAATTTGGATAATATTATGTAAAAAATTCAAAATGCTTTAATTAAAGAGGGAAAAATTTGGTGGGAACTGGTATCCCTAGAGAGGTGTCGCAGAAGAAATCATACCCAGAGGCCTTAGGATCGATAAGCTACCCTCGTTTATAAATAGGTCAACCGATTTTGAAGACGAATGGATGAGAATCCTGGATTCCTGTTCCATATCTTTGATGAGACTTATTATTAGAGACAGGACAAAAGAACTAAAAAAACTTGAGGAAGAGATAGACTCATTAAAAAGTCTGGTAGACCCTATAAAAGAATCTTCAGAATTTAAGGAGATGGAAGAGGATATTATTGAAAACATACAACGTAATGAAAGAGAATTGATGGAGAAAAAGAGGAAAAAGTACTATAGGGACCTTAATGATTTTAAAGAAGGAAGGCAACACCTAATAACTAAAAAAGAAAAACATTTTTTTAAATCATCAAAATATAACAACAGGTCTCCAAAAAGATATAGAAGTCCTATCAATAAGGATAGATATGAATATAGACCGGAACGAGGACATCAAAATGTGGAGAATCATCACTCCAGGAGAAACTTTAGGGATATGTCAAGGGATAGAAAACAAAAATCTCGAGGGCAGAGAGAGACCCCACGTCCCTATATGTATAATAAAAGGGGAGAAGAAAGAAGATACAGGAAATATAATATGGAAAATCCCAGGAAAAGGGAAGCAAGAAGATACCACTCCCGGGAAAGAAGAAACGAGAGTAGAAATAGAAGAGAATACGGAAATCGGAACCACAGATATGGAGAGGAACCCTATTTGGTAGGAAACAGAAATAGAAGGACACAAGACAACTATAATCGAACCCCCCATACTAGATTGAGATTATCCAATCGCTTTGAAAAACTACAAGATCTGAATGTGGAGAACGATTTTTTAGGGTAAGATATAATACCCCCCCCCCCAAACCCAAACCCAGGAGGGGCAAAAGAGGGGGTAAACCAAAAAATAAAAAAAGAAATAAGAATAATAAAAAAAGAAGAAAACAAACCGGGCATAATAGGGATGATGGAGATAATAACAATTCCTTGAGCTCTTGTAAAGGCCTCACTAAGATCTTTAATATCAGTAAACATGAATTAACAGAATTAGAGGTTGGAGTCTTGAGCAAAGGCTTGAAATTCGCCCCCTCCAGTCATCTAGACCCCTTCGAGGCATATGTGGACCTCCAGCGTTTTATCCGCAAGTTAACTCTAAAAAAAATTTTTGCGGATCAGGACACACAAGAGAACATTGAGAATATCGACCCCTTCAGACCGAAATCTTTGTTTTTCCCCACTCATAAAAAAGGATGTTTTATTAAAACTTTTGAGAAGTTAGTTAAAGAGGACATTGAAACTCTTACTATAAAAGACACCTTCAAAAATAATCTTACTAAAAAAGAAAGGGAAACTCTAAAAAATCTACAGGAAAATCAAGAGCTGGTAATAAAACCTGCAGATAAAGGGGGGGGGGGTATCGTAGTGATGGACTATTCTTACTACCATGAAGAAATTATGAGACAGCTCTCTGACGTGACGACTTATAAAGCATTGAGAGGGAATCCGTCAAACAATATACAAAAGAAATTAACCATCTTTTTGGATAAATTCACAAAGAAAGGAACCATAACGGATACAATAAATAAATATATTACAGTAAAAAATCCCTCCATTCCGGTGCTATACGTCCTACCGAAAATCCATAAGGACAGTGAAAGACCTCCGGGACGTCCTATAGTAGCCGGAACTGACTCGTTGACCTCTAATCTGTCCCACTATATAGATTCTATTATCCAACCCTTGGTTATTCAGACCACATCGTATTTAATAGATTCTACAGATGTCATTAATAAAATCGAGGAAGTTAAGTGGGAATCAGGTTATTTTTTGGTGACGGCAGATGTGTCGTCACTATACACCATAATCAAACATGAGGATGGAATTAATGCAGTCTCCTTCTTTATGGATAAACATGAACATCTAAAAGATAAACTAGACTTTGTGAAAGAAGGTATGAAGTTCATTTTGAAAAATAACTTTTTCTGGTACAACAAGTCATTCTATCTTCAGGTTAACGGAACGGCCATGGGGACCAGGTTCGCTCCGGGGTACGCCAACCTCTTTATGGCACACTGGGAACACCAGTGTGTATGGGAGGGGCATGACCACGGAGCGGACCTGGCCCTATGGGTACGTTATATTGATGATATATTGTTTATTTGGAGGGGAGATTCGGACTCCCTGAAGGAATTCTGTACGTACTTAAACAACAATACCAGGAACATTTCTCTTACCTTCGAGATAAGTCAACAGTCTGTAAATTTCCTCGATCTTCAAATTTTTATCGAGGAAGGAAAAATTAATACAAAAACCTATGTAAAAACGACGGACTGTAACTCATTTATACCACATACTAGTAATCACCATAAGAACTGGTTGTCCTCTGTCCCCAACAGCCAGTTCTACCGCATTCGAAAAAATTGTTCCAGACTGGAGGATTATGAGGCACAGGGGACCATTTTGAAACAGCAATTCATTGAAAAGGGTTATGATGTAACATCTATAGACACTCAGAAATATAGGGATTTTAATAGAGAAGCTATGATTAAATGTGTAGACAAGAAAAAAAATAATAATAAAAAAAATAATAAAAAATCTAACCTCAAAAACATCACTTTTATCACTAAATATAGTAGCCAATATAAAAAATTGGAAAACGTAATCCAAAAGCATTGGAATATCTTACTCCATGACCCCTTGTTAAAAGAACATCTGGGAGAGAGACCAAATTTCGTTTATAGGAAGGCCAAAAATATTAAAAATACTGTAGTTAGTAGTGTTATTCAAAATGAGGTAAAAGATAACATCAAATCCAAAGGATTTTACCGTTGTGGTACATGTGCTATGTGTAGGACCTGTAAGAGTGATAAAACTAAGATCACTAAAGTATTGGCCACCAAATCAGGAAAGGAGTTTGCTATAAAAAACTTTATTACCTGCCATAGCAAAAATATTGTGTATTTGTTACAATGTACATGTACTAAACAGTATGTAGGCCGCACGTCCAGAAAATTAAAGGATAGGATGGCTGAACACGTGCGTAATATTAAAAAGGGGCTTATGACGCACAGTGTCTCCGCCCATTTCAAGGAGTATAACAATTGTGATCCTTCACATCTTATTCTGTTTGCGGCCTCCAAATAATTAAAGATAGTTGGAGGAAAAATGATACAGAAGAACGTTTAGCACAAACAGAAATGCGAACAATTTTTAATTTTGGTACTTTACATCCTGGTGGCTTGAATCTCGATTTTGAAACGAAATGGTTTTTATAAATATGAATTATTAATTTATTATCACCATTTTTTATCATGGTATATTTTTAATGTTATGACATGCTATATTATTCTCTGTATTTCCCATTGTTATTTTTATATGGTCTATCTATTAGGCAAAGCTATTCAATGTTATTCTTAATGCCATTTTATTCCTATAATATGATGCTTTTTTTCTGTGGTAATTTATTATACAAGTAGTGTGGTAAGAAAGAAGCCCGGATGTGCGTTCCACGGCAGTGGAACGCATGACGCATGTATCAAGAACTCAGGCTATACTATCCGCCTGCCCGGAAGTGGAGTCCCGCATCGGTGGAACGCTAGTTTGAAGCCTTTGTTTCCTGGCTTCATAGACAACTATTAGTGTAAGCCTCCGGGCATTTGAATGATTGCGGACGGCACTTCCGGTCCACGTCATTACAGACGGACGTAAACATGCATTCTAAAGGTATGGAACGCATATCGGCAATTATGCCGTTTTCTTGTTCTATTACATCGGGATGTAGCTGTATGTTTTAGGATCCTTTTTAAACATGGTATTTTCTTTGAGGGACCGGTTCTCATGGTATCTTTATGCATAAAAATGTGTTTATTCACCACTTCCGGCCATTCGTGCTGTACTTCCCCTGGGGGTGGGTACCTATTACGTCCAGTGGGTACAAATACAGCATAAGAGTAGGTTGTATATACATCTTGAAAAAGACTATATGTCGAAACGCGTTGGTGTTTCTTACAGGTACACACTATTGGACTGAGACCTAAGGGGTGAGCGTGTCCGGGTTCACTTATCACCCTTATCACCCTTATCCTTTGTCCATTTTATATATATATATTTTTAATTTGTGGTACCTGTTTTATTATTTTATCATTGTATGAATAAAATTCCACTTAAAATTTACCTACTCTGGAGGAAATTCATTTTCTGGATTTAAAAGATACCATGATATGAGGATGCAGAATCGGATCAAGTAAGCAGACGTGTGAGCATCATTTGTATACGGGTCTGAGTGGTGCAAATTTCTCTCTTGGGAAAAAGATACCTTTTTGTGTTGGGTACTATACGCATGAATGTAAGCGTCGTGTAAGAGAATTATTCTATTATCGACACCGAGGTGTTCCTATAAAGAAAAACTTCCACAACCCATAGTGGAGGAGGGACGAATCTAATATCCATCATTAGAACTATTTTTTTGTGATACTGGTCACACTATGGTTCTTTTTCTCTTTTTTATATGTCACCTCTGAAACTTCTGAAAAAGAAAAAAAGCATTGAAAAAGAACTGCATCTTTATCGTTTATTGTGATTGGTAAGAGCGCAACTAAGAGACTATCTTCCCCCCCTTTTTTTACTGTGGGAGCAATATTACACTGGCAATTTAGGAGTGACCAGATAGACAGATCTCACATGTTTTAGTGTCCTGTGATTGGTTACTTTGATCAGCTTTCTGAGCACAGTGACTGGAGTGGCTGAGGTCCATCAGATGACTTCCTCTAAGATGACTCAATCATTTCTAGGTTTTGGAGGTAACTCTGGCATAAAGGAAGCAGGCCTGGATACTGGAGGGATGAATTGTGAGATGGGTGATTTAGAGGCTGGTAAATGGAGGTAGCATGATCTGAGAGAAAGGTTGCGTGGCCATCCCGGTGTCACTCGCATGCAGCGTGAGGTTGTGAAACAGTACTCTTGGCATTCTTGTGAGTGAACCAGATCCCATCTTGTGAATGGTGGTACGCCGGCCCACCATTTGCAAGTCGTGTATGTTCGCAATGGCTGTGAATACATGTTATTATACATAAACATCCATTCTCATGCCACTGGGACTGTCTGACATCTTTCCACGGTCAACGACCATGGAAAGATGTGGAAAGTGCACTCATATGTATGGTTGTTCTGAGCATCCTTACATAGAGTATGCGTGTATGCTCTGGGGGAAGTGGGTGGACAGCTAACATCCGGTGATGTCTGTCACGGCCTCAGTAGCATGAGAATGCCCAGAATGCTCATGGGAATGCCCATGATACCCTGGGTGTTCCCATATGCCAGCCCACCCACCCCTGCCCTCCACCTACAAAGATGGGTGCATGCACCCAGTGAACAATTTGTTTGCCATGGGTGCATGCACCAAGTACATGCACATGTGCAAACATTGGCCGCATGCGAACGGACCTGAATAAGATTATTTTTGAGATGTACTAAGGTGAAATAAGTACCATAAGCACTTTCGGCAGTACTCTATCTGCCATCTCCAGTGCCACCATCCACATCTCTAGTTGATGATATCTGCTTTTGCTTACGTGAATCACATGGAAACTAGTGCGAAGCAGAAAGTGAGCTCTGTCACTTTTCTCCAGTTGTTAAAAGATTAATTTTTTTTTCAATGGACAGGGGTGAGGTGAGAATCGAGGATATTGCACATGCACAGAAGACGCGGGAAGTATCTGAGTTGACTGCCAAGCGGTTCACTATATTCAGTGGAGCTATTTTAGTAAACATAATGGTAGCTACCTCAATTGTCAATTTTCAAACAAAATCTGAAAAATGTCATTTAGAACCTGATTGGTTAGCACTTTTTCTCCCTCCAAGGTTTGACAAATCTCAAACAAATCTGAATGTTGTTCTTCATCTCTGCTTCTCTATGCCTCCTCTGCCTGCTGGATTCCACCATCCATTTTAAACTGCCCCCACATGACCTAATAATCCATGACCTGATAGACCATCCTCTCAAAACAGTGATTTTTGTGGCCAATTTTTAGCTTTAGTAACATTGATCTTACACATTTGATGCCTTATTTTTAGTAGACAGACAGGACACCATTTTTGAGGCCTAATACTATAAGGGGGAATAACCAATAAGTTAGCATGTGAACCATTCCTGAGATCGTCCCCAATAGGATAAAATCATCTCCAGATAGAGCTAGCATATAGTAGCCTGTGAGTTATTAATTTGCACATTTTTAGTGAGAGGGACCCCCAGTTACCCATGCACCAGCTGTACAACCACAATGTGCACCAGGAATAAAAACTGGATTCTCCTTTAGCTACAGTCTGAGTGTATACTTCAATGCAAGGTCTGTCCATAAAGTTATGAGACTGATTTTTTCACGCCATACAGAACAGGCTCTGTGGGGCCGGGATGGTGGAGGGGTGTCTCAGCTACACATTCCCATCTGCGGCAGTTGCCTGTGAGCCTTTATAGTGTGCAGGTCAAGTTGAACTGTAAACTAAGTGTCCTTTTTCAGGTTGAACTGTAAACTAAGTGTCCTTTTTCATCTCGGGCAAGGTTCAAGATGGAGTGTACCATCAAGCAACATTATGCGATCAAGTTTTGTGTTAAACTCTGGAAATCAGGTTCCAAGACACCTGCAATGCTTCAAAAGGCCTTCGGAGGAGGGATCCTTATCCAAGGCAAAAGTTTAACTCTTCAAAGAGGGCATAGAAGAAATTAAGGATGAACCACGCACTGGACGACCTTCAACAAGACAAAATGAGCAAAATGTGCACAACATTTTGAACACAGACTGTCGTTTCAGTGTTAGAATGGTGGCAGAAAGGTTGGGACATGCCATTGTCGCCTCGCCCCTAAAAGGGCCAAATGATCAAATCAAAATACCAAATCCATGCTTATTGTCTTTTTAGACTCGAAGGTTGTGGTCTAGAAGGAATTTCTACCTGCCGGCCAAACTGTAAACAGTTCATGTTACAAGGGAGTGCTCAATCGTGTGAGAAACAGGTTCTCCATGTCAACAAGGAGATTGCTACTACCTGGGTCCTCCATCACAACAATGTGCCAAGTCACACATTGCTACATGTGATGGAGTTTTTTGCCAAGCACAACGTGACAACACTGCCTCAACCACCCTACAGTCTGGATCTAGCTCCGGCTGACTTCTTTTTGTTCTACCGGATCAAACGCTGCCTAAAAGGACATCGTTTTCAGACCATAGATACAGTGGAAGTGGCCGTGACAAGGGCACTCAAGGACTTTCTGGTTATTACCTTCCAGAAGGTGTACCAAGCTTGTCAGACATGCTGTCCAAGTGTATCGTTGCTCAAGGGTCATACTTGTAAGATTATTAATCCAATGTATCTGAAAGTTCAATAAAAAAAATCCTGTATTTGGTCTCATTACTTATTGGACAGAACCTGTATATACTGTAGTGAATATGGATTGGAAAGTGTTGTAATGTAACTTACATGAACTGCATCTGTTTCTGTAGCTCAAGGAGATTCAATTCTTGTTAAATTAATTTTGCATAATGAAACATGTAGCAATGTCGTTTCATAAGACAAAATATATATATAAAAAAAAATATTGAAGTTATTCATGGGTACTAAAAGCTAGCACAGTAGTTACAGATCTTAGTCAGGTGGTGTAAATATGTGTTTATATTTGTAAATCAAAATTGTCTAAATTGTCATTTCTCAGAGAGAAGGAGTGTGAGCTTGGGCATGCTATATACAGTAACATGAAAGGGGACATGTAATAGCCAGCTATTGTCAAAAATGTAATCAATGAAAAATAATTAGAAAAGTATGATTTTAAAAATACAATTTATTAGGCAACTAGCAACCCCAGAAACAAAAAAGCTATTCACTTATTGACAGGCGAAGTCCCACCATTACCTTTTATCAACATGTTATTTAGCTTTCCTCCAGGCTCAACATTATACTAATAAGGTAATAACTTTCCTAGGTGATACAGATTGGGATAACCAATGACAGTACATAAAGCTATCCTGAATGCTAATTTTTTTCAGAAAATCCATAACCTACTTCTATCAAATACTGAGAATACCTTATTATACTGGACAATTTCAAACGGGCATCACTAAGTGGCGGGCACACTTCTCCAGCCTAGAAGAAAAAGTTATCTTCAAAACTTTATTGTACTCTATCAAAACAATATCAGCCACATCCTATAAGCATATGTTTTTTAAAATATTTTATAGAGGATACTTGTCTCCTCATCACTGTAACTTAATACTCTTCACTAATTCTTCAATGTGTCTTAAAACGAATCACTCCAATTCAGATTTATATCACTGCTTATGGGAATGTACAGTAATACAGCGATTCTATCCGACAATAAGAATGTTTTCAGTGGATCATCTGGTAAACTATCTATCATTTACCCCAGAATGGGCCATCTTGGGATTTTTGTCAACTACTCCAAAATTTTCAATTGGGTGTAAAAAGGTAATCTTGTACCTTTTCTTCTGTCGCTAAAATATATATATACTATAACAGTGGATTTCTACCACCCACCCTCACTTTAATATGTTTAAAGAAAAGGACCAAAAAAACTCTCCATTAAACAAAAAAAATGGAAGCATTTTTCGGGATATAGCAAAGCTACATAGAAACGCTACCAGTGGAAAACGACCCCCGTCTGGGGTGTCCTTTAATCAGGGCTTCCACTTGCTTGCTGTGGTCGGGCAGGGTGGTTTTAGTGGCTAGTCTAGACGGCCGCTCACCACAAGAGCGCACAAGAGGGATAACACCATCACCGGCTCCTTCCCCAACTGCACTCCTGCCTGCAAAGGCACACCCGGGCACCCCAAGGCCAAACAAGAACTTTTGCCACTACCCACCACCATACCAGGGATATCGAGGACACCTAGGGCACAGGCCAGCGGGACGCCGCTACCTGACCCACCCGCAGGTGACCCTGACCAACACCGGTCACCACTGCCCACCCACATTATTGCACAACATTCCGCATATGTTTTTATATCTGCACCCTATGTAACAAGTAAAAATTACATTGTATTTACATTGTATGCACCTTATATAACCTTTTGCACCTTGTCTAAATAAAACGTAATTTTCAACCACTCAGCAATCACCATTCATTATCACACACACTACCTTAAGGAGCAAAGCGCAGCACTCCCAAAAGAAAAACAATTTGCCAAACAATCCGGACCGGTCACCGGACAAGTGCAGCAGCTAGCACCGCACAAACAAACCCAGTGCACAGGACCCACTCCAAGAAAACCACATCCCCTCCCATATGTCCGCGTGGGCAAAAAATCATTCGATGGTCGAATGGTCAATGTTTTTGTTTTTTACTGTTCACAGATAAAAGTCAGTCTAGATTGACTTTTATCTTGGCTGGAGATGGACGAATTTGGGGCAGTTGCTATGGTCATGTGACACGCCTGTGCATCAACAGGGTCGGCATGGTCACATCCCCAAAACGCTGGGCGTTCCCTCTGCTCCAGCCCCCTACCCACACCCATTCCTCCCGTTATGGAGCGTATGCCCCGGCAAGTGTGAAACTAGCCTAAGGCGTTTGCCCGGCGGGGTTGCACATGTGCATATTCGCACATGCACGGACCCCCACCATCGGTCAAGTTAAAGCACCTCCTTTATTTTAAATGAAATAAAATGTTGCTTCAGAGAACTTCATTGGAATATCTACTTAAGACGTGGAAGAACCTTACAAATATACTATAATTTCATTTCACTCCATTAAATCCCATTCAAGTTAATCTTCACTTTATTTTTAGTTATTTGACTGCTTGAAGGAATTCATACTAAATCAGATCAAATGTCCTTTGATAACCTAAAGTTTCCTACTACTGTATCTTTTTGCTGATTTAGAAGTTATTTAAAACATGATCAAATTGATCTGTATATCAGATGATTAGACCAAGCAATATATCTTTTCAGCCACATCTTACTATTAAAGTTTATCTGAACAAAGAAAAAAAACACACAATAAAGAGCAATATACAGTAACTCCCAAATCCAAATTAATTTTTAAACCTCAGTCCCAGAATGCTTCTCTTGGAGCATCAGATATAGCATACGCTGAACTGGTATCTAGAATAACCAGAGCACAGTAGGAACCAGAGTCAAAAGGATTATTTCATGAGAAGTTTGGAGAAAACCACATTATAAATCATTACACAGTAATTATCAGCTAATTATAAAGCTGTTTTGAGACCACCTAATAAATACAGTAAGTGCAGAAATCTTCAATAGGGGATATGAACTTTTCGGGAAATAGTTTAATTGTAAAACCTGAGATTTGCCCAAAGTCCTAAAATCTAGCCATGAAGAGGATTTGGAGTTAGAATAATAAATCATACTTGCCTACTTTTGAAAACTAGTTTCAGGGAGATTATAGTTGGTAGTAGAATTTTGTACAGCACCCCATTGAGGGGGCATGTCATGCTCCACCCAAAGGGTGTATCTAGTTCCACATATGTAGAGATTGTGAAGAGATTTTGAACATGCCACCTAGAAGCCTGGGTGTGTACTGCTACATCTGAGAGGAATATTTTAAAATGAGTTATATCTTAATGTAGATGAGCCCCAGAACAGTTAGTTAGAGCTACTATACTTGGTATAGTGCTGGGAAATAGTGCTGATGATTCTCTCTAAATGCATCTATCTCTCATTCCATTTTTCCTCAAAAACTGTAACAGTGTAATATGGGCTAGGTGAAATGAGGGAGATTGCTAGACTAATGAGGGAGAGAGGGAGATTGCTGCTCTTTCAGGGAGTCTCCTGCAGAATGCAGGAGGGTGGGAAACAATGTAATAAATGAGCACACACCTGAAAACTGTCTGCTAATTTACAGTAAAGTATGTGACAATAATAAAATGAGAAATTTTGGGAGTGTTTTCCTATTCTTTAAAAGCAGCAATCATTTATGAAAATCCAGGTTAATTTTGCCATGTAATTGGTTGGGGCTTAAAAAAACGGGAAACCTTTCCCAAAATCTCTCATTTTCTGATTCTCACACCCTACTACATTTGACCCTCTGCGTTTAACCTTTGCATTACCAAGGTATGGATGTTTTCCAAAACAAGCTACTCCCTTTCACTTCTACAACCACATTTGTGCTGCAGCTGAAGTAAATAGAGAATTGACATCTAGCAACTGTGCATAAATGCCAAGTCTACTGGCATGTAGAATGCAAGTTTTGGGGCCTTGGATGACTGCTCAGTACTAGCTGTTCAGACTGGTGCAAAAAGTCCCCCCATTTAAATGAAATAATGAGGCTTCACCTAATAAGTGTAACAAGTCACAGAACCTTGCATTCTGGTGGAATCGATGCAATAAAGAATACAGTATCTATCATTATGTATCAATGCCTAATTCCCTATAGATTGTAAGCTTGCGAGCAGGGCCCTCCTACCTTTTGACTGTCTGTAAATACCCAGTTTGTTGTATCAGTGTCTCCTTTGTAAAGTGCAATGGAATATGCTGCGCTATATAAGAAACTGTTATTAAATAAATAATAAATAAAATAAGTACTAGGTGTTTAGTCTTCCTCCAGACACCTTGAGGTAAATTTACTAAGATGCACATTCTATTGTAGATGGTATGTTGCCCATAGCAACCAATCAGATTATCTCTAGTAACAGTGGCGTAGCTTTGTTTTGGGTGCCCCCCCCCCCCGCCGCCGCCCTGCCAAGCACCCCCCCGCCACCCATGCAACCCCCCCCCCCCCCCAATCCCCCGCAGCCTTACCTATCTCGCTGGTCCCGGCGACTATGTTCTTCTGCTGAGGACCACCACAAAATGGCCGCCCCCATTCAGCAGACAGTTTCAGAGAACTGTGTGCTATATGGGAGCGGCCATTTTGTGGTGGTCCTCAGCAGAAGAACGGAGCCGCTGGGACCAGCGAGATAGGTAAGTCTGTGGGGGATTGGGAGGGTGTAACTATAGCACCGCAGCCCCCGGTGCCCCCACATGCACAGCGACCCCCCCCCCACAGTGGGGGCTGCGGTGCTATAGTTACGCCGCTGTCTAGTAACTTATAAAAGGTTCTAAATAAATATGAATAATCTGATTGGTTGCTGTGGGCAACATCCCATCTTCAATAGAACGCCCATCTTAGAAAATGTGCCCCCTTGATTCCTAGCTCCTGTACCTTGCTTGCAGTACTGTCATTAAATATCTGGTGAAAGACCCAATTTATTAACAAGTAATGCTTATTGCCCGTAACCACTATTTATCACTTAACCCTGATTGTTGCAAAACCAGATTACTGCCTATTTTCACTATTCATTGCAGTTCATATGGGTATAACCAAAACTTGCCCACTTTTCTAGAATATTAAGGATGTTCACAACTATTTAGGAGAGTCCCATCGACTCTCAGAAGAAAAAGATAGCCTCCCGATTCAGAACACTTCCTGTGATGTGTAGTGATATGATTATCAGCAAATGATATCATTATATCCCTATCCCTTCTGTATAATTCCACAAGTGTCCGCACACCGGCAGTGTCCAGCCCTCCTGGATGCCGCAACCCTCTGTGCATTCGCTGTGGGGCTCCTGAAGCCGAAACCTGAAAGTGCCGGCATTGCTAAGGGCAGCTCTTATCGGAAGAGTTTTCCTTTGTGATACAAAGCACATATTTTTGTACATTTGTAATTCGTATTAATGCAGTACAGTATGTGGGGTTTATGTACCACAAATGTTTAGTACATGCAGTCCTAAAAAATGCATTAATGCTTTTAACGATATGGATGGCATAGAAAATAATTCAGTATCTGCAATTAGAGTTGGCTAAGTCCAGAAGAATCCAGTTCAAAACGTAACAGGGATGGTAGGTGACACTAGGTCATAGGATGACAGAGAGTACAGTTATCCTTCATGAGTGCTTGATAGTGGGGTCTGTTGTATAGCTGGAGCTTCTGGCTGCAATTGGCAGACATGCCATAACACAAGGCCAGGAAGAGCAGTAGGTCTCCCAGTCTAGTCATACTCAAGGACTTTACTGGTCAAGTGGTGAAGGCAACAGGATCATCTTGGTTTATATTTATGTGACTATTCTGTCTGTGGTAGTATAATGTTTGTCAGATCTAAACTATTGCAGTAACTCGTAGTTGCCAGTATTTGATTTACTTGTTATTAAGTGAGACTGTGAAGGGGTGAATAAATAATTAATGTGACATGAGACAACTTCCATGGCCTAAGTTTGCAACATAAATTATTTTGAATGTTTGATGAAGACAATATCCTTTTAGATTAGGTTCCAGAGACATAGATTATTTTTTTGTGCTGCAATTCAAATTAAGGTACTTGTTTCCTAGCACGGCCACATATCTTATGGATCGTGTACCTTTAGTTAAGGTACACGATCCATAAGATGGACCCGATTTCCTTTGAAATCAGGTCCATTTGTCCGGCTAGGATAAAATATCGGGGGCATCGCGTCGGTCGGGACCGTTAACAATGGTCCCGACGCGACCGACGCGATGCCCGCGATTTCCCCATAGGCTTCAATGTTAAAAAATATTTTAACATTGAAATCGTGTCGGGAAAGGTAAAATATCGGGGGCATCGCGTCGGTCGGGACCATTAACATAGGTCCCGACGCGATGCCCCCGATTTTTACATAGGCTTCAATGTTAAAAGATTTTTTAACATTGAAATCCTGAAAAAATGTGAAAAATGTGAAATGGGCCAATATGACCCATTTCACATTTTAGATGTCCCCGTCGTCACCCCACGATAGACGCCAACCCGAAGCGTGGCGAGCGCAGCGAGCCCGCGAGGGGCGGCGGTGCGCGTCCTCCGACCTTTTCATTCCCCTACTATCCACGTCGGCGTGGAGTTGAGAATAGAATAGTGTGGCGAGCGCAGCGAGCCCCGCGAGGGGACGCGGATACCTTCACAGTTATACGCGTCCCCTCGCGGGCTTCACAGGTGTCCGTGGGGACGCGGACACCTGTGAAAAAAAAAAATCGGGTCCAAAATCGGTCGGTCGCGACGATCGCATCGCATGCGACCAAATCGCATGCGATGCGATCGACCCGATTTTTCCGACACGACCACCCCGATGTAAATCGGTGTGGCCGTGCTAGGAAACAAATACCCAAATTAATGTTATAATTTTATTGAATAAGTGAACAAATATTTTTATTTTTATTTTACAACTGTTCTGTGTTCATTTTTGGTTTCTATAGCTACAGGCAGCAATAATGTAATTACAATAAAAGATTAGCACACATCCTAATATAGCAATTTCATTTATGCACTTGAATCTCTGTAAACATGCTGGCTATTTAATGAATAATTGAAAGCAATTAGTTATCTAAAATGGACATTTCCCAATAAGCTAAGCATCCACAACAAAGTTGCTTTATTTGCTTGGTTGTATACATTCTATGAGATTTTATAAGTGGTCTATGAGATCTAAAGATCCTTCTATGAGATGATCATTCTATGAGATCTAAAGGGGATCTCTGGCTAACCTCTATTGATTTTTCGTACAGCCTCTTATAACTGAGATTCAGACCCAGTTGCACATATGTGAAAATAAATATCGTTCAATGTGTATTATTTATTTATTATTTATTAACAATTTCTTATATAGCACATACATATTCCGCAGCGCTTTAAAGAGAATATTTGAACATTCACATCAGTCCCTGCCCCAGTGGAGCTTACAATCTATATTCCCTACCACATATACACTCTATTCATTGTAGGGTTAATTTTGTTAGGAGCCTATTAGCCTACCAGTATATTTTTAGATGGTGGGAGGAAACCAGAGTACCTTGAGGAAACCCACGCAAGTACGGGGAGAATAAACAAACTCTGCACAGTTAGGGCCATGGTGGGTAGTGAACCCATGACCTCAGCGCTGTGAGGAAGTAATGCAAACCATTCCACCATCCATACTGCCCCATATATTGTTAACCTACGACCACTGCCTATATCGTCACTGATATCGGCTATGCCCGTGGGTCACCTTTTGTGTACAGGACTTTACTGGAAGGAAATTATTAAATCTTTCATCCATAATCCTAAATAATATTTTCATCTTTCATTGGAAACAAAAATACATTTGGGATATACTGTGCCCTTGCACAGACACTATGACCAATCATAATCTAAATTGGAAGAACAGGACGGTTAATTTTTTACCTGGTTGAAGGGTTCATGTTGGAAGGCATGCTTACATTGAAAGATGGCAGCATCTCTGTGCTCTTACTCTCCTTGAATAAGAGCACAGGGCACCAGGAGTCAGTTGGTAGGGGGCACTAGATCATGGAATGTCAAAGAGTACAATTCCTGTTCAGTGATGGAGAGCAGGGTCTGTTGGGTGGCTGCAGCCATTGGCTGTCATGCAAAACCTGGAAGAGTGGTAGGAACCACTATTCATAAATTTAGCAGAGTTTCATTATAGATCATAGAGTGGACCATGGTCAATGGAATTTTAAAGTGTTATCCTGGAACTAATTATTCTTATGTTAGTTTTATTTTCTCTATCATTATAATTAGTGGCAGATTTAACCTATGGGTTGCAGGACTGCCACTGATATAGTGAACCATTTGCTGTCCGTGACTGCCCTCGCTACACTGTGATTGGCAGTGACTTCCTATTGGAAGTTCTATCTGCCAGTAACCCACATGACAGGCAGTCCAACTGAAAGGCGTTTCCTCCATCTGGGACTGCGCAACCTTTTTCTGCTGGATCATCAGCCCTAGACAGCTTCTATGGGCTGCAGCCAATAAGGTCCATATGTGATACTGTATCTCAGCCTTGAGCTGATCTGCAGGCACTGCAGAGAATAATTGAGTGAAATTTTTTTTAAAAGCCATTTTAGCCTCATCAGGATGTATGGGGTTTTTCTGAGAACAGGAAGTTTGGAGAACAAATAAAAGGACAGTTAGTGGCATTTGGGAAGTGTGAGCTGGTCAGGCAGAATGGGGACAGGCTAGTTTCCAGAGAAAAGAGCCTATGCTTGGGGCTGTGGAAGACAGGCGGAATGATACTCCACAGCCCCTAGCCCTATGGAAATGAGAGCAGAGCATGTGAGAGCAGCAGGGGAGATTGCAATGTAAAGGAGCAGCATGGGAGATTCCCACCTTCAGGGGTACCCTAGGAGCAGGACGGGAATCTTGAGAGAGGAAGGCATGGGTGAGCAGTAGGAAACCACACGTGGCGTGAAAGGCCCCATGTGAGAAAAGATCCCAGTAAATAGACTGTAGAGATCCCCAGCGAATAGGGAGGAGAATGCATCTAAAATAATTTCAGAGTGCAACTGGCGCAATACTGGTTCATAGAGACTGCGACGGTAGGTTAAGAGGGGGAAAGATGTATTAAGTCTTACCAAGAGATAAATGATAAATGATATGTGATAACCGTGACAATAACCCTGTCAGAACTGTGAACTTTTGAATAAACTGCTGTGCTGTTTGTGTAGAGAAGACCTGATGTCCCATTACTTACCTGCACAAACATTACATGTACCCCGGCGCTACCCGGGGGTGTCACACATATGAGCTGGGAGTTTGCACATACAGATGGAGCCGCACTTATTTATCATGCCAGAAAGCCTGACAGACCCATCACTGCGTTAAGATTGCAGCGAATGGGGCACACCAGTGCACGTGCATCCCATTCTCAGCTAATGCTTTCGGGATGGATAAGCGTGGCTCCATCTGTAAGCAGTAAAGCTGCCCTGATGACTACAGGTTGAGTATCCCTTATCCGAAATGCTCGGGACCACGAGCATTCCGGATAAGGGAATTTTCCGGTTTTTGGAATAAAAGTTTGTTAGGCATACTTACCTGTCCCCTGGTGGTGCCCGGTGGTCCCTCGGCGTCCACGTTGTCCCCTGGAGTCCACAGCAGGACTTCAGCATCCTCTCCTTTGCGCGAGTTCCCAGGCGCACCGGTGACGTCACCGGCGCGCGAGCGCACTCACGCAAAGCACTCCTGGGACCGCTGGAGACGCCGGAGAGGATGCTGAAGGCCTGCCATGGACGTCGGGGGACTTGGTAAGTATTAAAAAAGGGTTAGAGGGGGGGTGGAGACAAAAAAAAATTCTAATTATATTTGGAATAATTCGGATACGGGATGCACGGATAGGGGATACTCTACCTGTATTATATCATTGTGGGCCTTTTATTATTATTATTATTATTATTATTATTATTATTATTATAATCATTATTATTGATAATATAGTCATGTTTACTTATATATCACCAGCATTTTTCATTTGCCCTTAATAATATTCTAGTAGCTTGTATTTGTCATCCCCTGATTTAATACATCTTAACAAGTTAGACTAGCAATAGGCTTGACTTAAATTTACAATAAAAATACATTTTAATGTTGTATGTAGACTATTAATTCTTACAATAGTTTGTAGGACCATTGATTTTTTTTGTATAATTAAGTATAGTTTTGATAAGCTTTTAGAATTAGTGATTGGAGATATATTTGGTTTAGCAACTGTTCCATATTCATTTGAGGTTTCTATGGTTACAGGCAGCAATAATTTAATTACAAAAAAAAAATTAGCACACATCCTCCTAATATAGCAATTTTATTTATACACATGAAGTTCTGCAAACACGATTTCTATTTAATGAATAATTGAAACCCAATATATAAATGGCCATTTCATAAATAGCCAAGCACGTATAACAAAGTTGCTTTATTTGCTTAGATCTATCCACTATCTCTATGAGAGTCTATTTGCAAAGAGAGCGCCTCTCTTGTTCACCTACAGTGGTTTTCTATAAAGTCTTTCATAACTGAGTAAGGTTTTTGGAGAGATGGTACAAAGTATTCTTAAGCTCTTTAATAGATATACATGTTTTGGTATAATATATAAAGTTATGTGCGAATATAGGCTCCATGCTGAGAACTCCTTTCAATAATGATTAGAAAACTTTTTTATTAGCAATAGAGACAATGCCAGGCTCATCTGCAAACCACATTATCAAAAACTGATCTTTATGTCCCTGGAGATGGAAATCTAGGCACATAATAAGTGGGGGCACCTGCCTTCCCAAAACAGTTTGTACCATTTATAAAGGGCTGAACGCCCGCGCTCACAGCCAGATGTTGTAGTATTGGGAAAAGAGGGGAATAAAGAAAGTAAAGGGGGAGAGAGAGAACAGTTGGGGAAAGGAATAGATTAAAAATGTTGCTAGAGAAAAGAGTGGGGAAGTAAAGAAAGCTGTAGAGTGAAAGGAAATGAAAGAACAATAGTATTACAATTTATGGACTAGTATGTCTATGTTGGTGCCGTATGCTCAGTTATCACTAGATTGGATCAACTCTAAAACACAAACAGTCCAAGCGTTCAACAGTACATTAGTAATGGGGGAAACATTTATTATTTTATGATGTGGACACCATTAATACAACTAAAAATACTAGGATCACATACACTGGATTCAAATGAAGTCTTTGGTCTTTATTTTGTATAGCAGGTCACAGCATACCAGATCAGTTTCTCAAGCAAGTGTAGTTACAGAAAGCAGCATACAGGTAATCACAGCATAATACAGACTCTTCCAAAATACTCCAGTTGTCCCTAGCATAGGCCCACACCCTGGCCTATCACGTGGGCAGCTAATCTACCATCAAGAGCATTTACCCTCTGGAAACACTGATATCATGAGAGCACAGGTGCTGATGATTACACAACCTTGCTTCTGCTACTGCTCCAAAACCTGGTCTGGATCTTCCACATTACTCTCGTGTGGAGAGACATTTAGCACAAGGAATAAGTGAGAAAATGATCTTGTTCTTTTTTGGGGGTCTAATTATTACATTCATTTTTCTGATTAGCTGACAGGAAGATCTTCTGTGTGTTTCTTTGCAGTAATTACATGAATATATAAATATATTGCAATAATCACATAATTAAATTAGTATGTATGGCATGATGTTTCTAAATTGAAAAATTTATATTTGCTAATGTTTTCCTGAATACTTTTTTTCTAAATAGAGAATTAGATCACATTTTTTTATTGATTGATTAATGCAGCATTGTGTTTTTGTCTTTTTGGGATAGTCATGTTTTTTGTTTTGGTTATCAGTGGCTTATTAGAGTGTTTAGGGGAGTGCCAGTTTACTACACTACATAGTGCAGGGTTTTAATCTACTAGCCATTTTTGTTTCAGTATGGATGTCCCTCCCTACCATCTTTGTATATTTGACTATCTTTACTTAGGGGCCAATTCGTTAGAATTCGGCCCCATCTCCGATGTTTGGAGTCTGCGCATGTGCGAACCCCGGGAACGAACGACTTTGGTGAGTTTTACACTCTCCGAGCCGATTGCTCCAGACAGGGAGGTATGAGGGCAGGAGGGGGACAGCAGCAGGGTAACGCCCACGATTTATGGGTGTCCCCTAGGAATGCAGACAGGTCAAAAAGGGGGCAGGAGCAGAGGCAGGCTGGGTCGGGGGACAGGGTGCCATGTGCCCCCAGGCCGCTCTATCAGGTACTGTTACAGAAAAATTAATGTAATAATTAGCTCATGGCCGCAGCTACAGTAACATGGCCGACGGCCTTCTGCATGAGGATATGCCCAGGAAAAATAGGGGAGGGCCACGTGTGTTAATTTAATTCCTCCTGCAAGTGACTGTCAAGGCGCGGTCAAGGATCAAACATTTTTGATGTATTTTAGTTACATCATCCTGATGACGATGTAACTAAAATACATAGAAAACATTTGATCCCTGACCTGCGTCCTTTGCCTTTTTTCATCCGAGTGCCGCTGCCGCACTGTATTCTATATACTCACCCTGCACAGGGTGTTTCTGGAAGGCACCGGAGCCTCTAGTGGAAGGATTAAGGTGTGCTGCCATTTGACATTGTCCATATATATATATATATATATATATATATAATCCAAAAAATCCACTAATGGAAATGAGCACTCGCCTCCAAGTTTTTAAGATAAAAAAACTTTTTCATTTATACATCAACAGAAAAAAGATTTTTAGGTTTTACACATACCAAGTAAGTTGTCAGTTTTTCCAAAAACTGTCCCAACGTTTCGATCCCTATCCAGGATCTTTATCAAGGGGAAGTCACCAAAATATCACAGCCTTTGAAGGGAAAATGGAGTCAGCAGTCCAGAGGTCCTTCTGCTACAGTGAGCAGAGACCTACTGAGTAGCCGCCCTGTCCCGGGTTTAAATGCACAGTTAATTGACAATCATTAATGCAAAACCTCCTCCCCGTGCCGACATTTTTGATTGCATTAATGATTGTCAATTAACTGTGCATTTAAACCCGGGACAGGGCGGCTACTCAGTAGGTCTCTGCTCACTGTAGCAGAAGGACCTCTGGACTGCTGACTCCATTTTCCCTTCAAAGGCTGTGATATTTTGGTGACTTCCCCTTGATAAAGATCCTGGATAGGGATCGAAACGTTGGGACAGTTTTTGGAAAAACTGACAACTTACTTGGTATGTGTAAAACCTAAAAATCTTTTTTCTGTTGATGTATAAATGAAAAAGTTTTTTTATCTTAAAAACTTGGAGGCGAGTGCTCATTTCCATTAGTGGATTTTTTGGATTATAATTGGCACACCGCGGTATGACCTTTTGGGCACCCCTCACGCTGACCATCGGTAAGTGCGAGTGCGGGTACTACTCTGTATATATATATATATATATATATATATAGAGTCTGGTCAAATCGGCACTCACGTATGTATCAAGATAAATGTCTCCGGTGCCATCAATGAGACCTTCTGCGAGGTCACAATATAACAGTCCACTTTAGCGGCACTCACGGATATAATACACTCGAAGTCAGCTGATTGTCATCAACGTTTCGAAATCTTTTATTTCGTCATCAGGATATAACATAAACATAAAAATCACTCACCTTTATACCACCAGCACCCTAAACACCCGCGAAAAAACAGCCAGCAAGGACGCTACCGGAAGCACACGCCCACAAGTGACGTGTATGACTCCCGACGCCCGTTGCCTAGTTACACCATACATACAAAAAATAAATCACTATACTAATCCAGCACCAAGTGCGGTTACTACAGTAGCTCCGGCAAAAAACCACAGATTACGTCAGGGTGCTGATGGCTTTTAAGGTTTACACAAGTTAATGCATATCCTATTCATGAAAAAAATATTAATGAAAAATATCAATATTAAACAAAACATCGAGACTCATGATCATCACCTTAAAAAACAGTACAAAATATATAACACATTTAGCTACAAGTATCAAAAACATCATCACTACAATAAGTTGCATGTTGGATCATATGAACACATCGGGATTACAAGTAAGAACCCAATCCCCTCTGCTCATTAAGTCCTGTCGGAGACATAGTGTCCAATTTATGAATCCATGCTGCCTCCCTCTGCAATAATAATCTAGACCTGTCACCACCACGCTTCAGGGGTGCGACATGGTCAATTATAATATATCTAATTGCAGAGAGGTTGTGTCGATTCAGGGCAAAGTGCCGTGCCACCGGCTGGTCACTCTGTCCTGTCTCGATAGCTGCACGGATGGATGATCGATGTCCCGCCATCCTATCACGCAGTGTACGGTCAGTCTTCCCCACATATCCCTTCCCACAGGGACATAAAATAAGATAGACGATAAAGGTAGTAGTACAGGTGACACGTTGTCTAATGTTAAAAGATCTACCAGTGGAAGGGTGTTTGAAAACAGTGCCGGTCATCAATGATCTGCAAGTGATGCAATTAATGCATCTGTAGCATCCCGGGCGTAAACTTAGAAAACTAAGGTTGGCAGAATCACCCATAGTCGACACATCTGTTTTAACAACCCAACTGCGGACATTTCTGCCCCTGGTGTAACAGGGCATAATGTCTGTATCCTGTAAACCAAGTTGGGGGTCAGTTTTCACAATCGGCCACAAATTTTTGGCAATGGAATTGATTCTGGTACTCTCCTGATTAAAATGATTGACCCAAGGGAACCTTTTACGACTTATCTTAGTATTTTTGGCCCCCAATAAGGAATCCCTGGATGTATTTAACGCTCTCTCCTTAGCTTGTAGGAGAGGACCCTGCTGATAACCACGGGCTAGAAATTTTACAATCATTTCATCAATATGCATCTCCGCCATCACTGGGTCACTACAAATGCGTCTGGCCCTAATAAACTGGGAGAATGGCAATCCATATTTTAATGTTTTAGGATGAAAGCTAGCCGCGTGAAGAATAGTATTTCTATCAGTAGGTTTACTATACAATGAAGTAGTTAGTCGACCGTTGTCTATGGTGACTTGTACATCCAGAAAATTCACGGTGGTACCATCGATACTATATGTGAATTTAATCGGACTATCAGTCCTATTGTGTTCATCGATGACCTGTTCAAAACCCGCCCGATCACCGGACCAGATGATGAACAGGTCATCGATGTATCTTGCATAAAAATAAATGTATCGATTAATCGATGGTTTGTTCAAAAATATTTCCTCCTCAGCGGAAAACATATAGGCATTGGCGTACGATGGGGCCACATTGGACCCCATCGCACACCCCGCCAGCTGTAGGAAATAATGACCATCGAACATAAAAAAGTTTTTGGTTAAGATCAATTCAAGCAATTCCAGGACCAATTCCACCCTGGGACCCTTGTACAGTGGATTGTCAATTATCAATCTTTTAACAGCCTGTATAAAGGTGAGTGATTTTTATGTTTATGTTATATCCTGATGACGAAATAAAAGATTTCGAAACGTTGATGACAATCAGCTGACTTCGAGTGTATTATATCCGTGAGTGCCGCTAAAGTGGACTGTTATATTGTGACCTCGCAGAAGGTCTCATTGATGGCACCGGAGACATTTATCTTGATACATACGTGAGTGCCGATTTGACCAGACTCTATATCTACTGCGGGACGGCTGAAACCCGGCAGTTTGTATATGGCACCCGATAAATCCATATATCATCACTAGGATTCCTTCTCTTCCCATTTTTCACTGTTTGGAGGTGTACCTGCTATGATGGCAACCCAAGGAGCTGATGTCAGCGGGATGGGTGATTTATTCAACATGGCCAAGATTACACAAGGCAGTGTGTTATCCTTCACAGAGACTGAGGCGCATTCATTACTCTTCGCCGACCAGATGGCTGATGATGTCGACACACAGTCACCAGAACAACTATTCCGTGAGTTATACAAAATGAAACAACGAGAACTTGATTATTATTACCACGGGGTGACGTTAAGTGATTATTTCAAAGAAAAATTAATACCACGGGGCTTCAGAGTAAAAAACTGTCCCACGATTGGTCGACACAATAATACGTTTTGTAAACGGTGGATCTCTATACTGAACAAGTGTAGTCTAGATCTAATGGTCCTGGTTGTGGAGGAGGCTGGACGCGAGCTCCAGATTATTAAAGAGAAGATAAATGATTTTGAGAAAACACATTTGGCTACTCTGATTGCAGATGCGGATAATCAATGGTCTGAGAAATTAAAGGGCCAGTTGGCAACATATAAGCATAACCTGATTCAGTTCAAAAAGACTAAATTGTCCAAAGTAAAAATGGACTATGAACGTAATCAGGTCTATCAATGGACTAGTGGTGGTCAACGTGATAATGGTGGTCAAAGGAGGCGTTTTTATCGCTACAAACAGAATTCTGATATCAATTCTGACGTACCAAGTTCTAGTGAATCTGATGTTGTACACACCACTCAATCTCTGTCCCAGACCCCTTTGGGGGCTACAACCCGCCGCAGGGCGGGAGGCACCGCCGCCAAAGGACAAGGAGAGGCGGTCAAAATAAGAGGACAAGGTCGCAGAGGTCGCCCGCCGAAGGCAGGGAAGAAACCATAGTCAATCTGTCGACTTATGAACTGACGCCGGCTGAGGGGAGAGTCCTTAGCCGGGGTTTGTCCTATGTGCCCACAGTTAGGATGAATCCGTTAAAATGGGACATTGAGAAATTTTGCCTCAATCGCAAATTGAAATTGCATGAATATTATAACAATAAGGAGTCTGTACCATATAAGCCAATTGTATCTTCTATTCCCCCCAATGTACGTAATTTATTGCCGAAATCGCAATTTGACCCCATGTCTAATTCTGCATCAATTAAAACCTTTACACGCATGTTGAATCATGAAGTTGATGTTGCTATAAAAGCAGATTCTAATATTGATAAGCATGATAATTTGTCTAAATGCGAATATGAGGCATTGTGTAACTTGTCCAATAATACCAGTATCATCATCCGCCCCGCTGACAAAGGTGGGGCGGTGGTGATACAGGATTTGGATAAGTACAAACTAGAGATATACAATCAATTATCTGATGACAACGTGTATGCTAAATTGTCTGGCAACCCCACACTTGCATTTTCGAAAGAATTGAAGACAATATTGGGGAGATATGTGTCGGAGGGTGTGATTGAGCAGGAATTGGCAGAAGCATTATGCCCTGCTAAACCCATCACTCCGCTTATGTACACACTCCCTAAGATACATAAGAGGTTGGTTGATCCCCCTGGTCGCCCGATTATTGCGGCCAGGGGCTCCTTATTTCAGCCAACCTCTATGTATCTTGACTCCTTGTTACAGCCTTGTGTGGTGGGGCATCCTAGGTATCTTTTAGATACCACGACTTTTTTGAAGCGCCTAGAGGAATGTAAAATCAATTTGCCAGCTAATTGCTTTTTGTGCAGTGTCGACGTGTCGTCACTGTACACGATTATACCTAATGGTGAAGGGATACAGGCTGTTAAAAGATTGATAATTGACAATCCACTGTACAAGGGTCCCAGGGTGGAATTGGTCCTGGAATTGCTTGAATTGATCTTAACCAAAAACTTTTTTATGTTCGATGGTCATTATTTCCTACAGCTGGCGGGGTGTGCGATGGGGTCCAATGTGGCCCCATCGTACGCCAATGCCTATATGTTTTCCGCTGAGGAGGAAATATTTTTGAACAAACCATCGATTAATCGATACATTTATTTTTATGCAAGATACATCGATGACCTGTTCATCATCTGGTCCGGTGATCGGGCGGGTTTTGAACAGGTCATCGATGAACACAATAGGACTGATAGTCCGATTAAATTCACATATAGTATCGATGGTACCACCGTGAATTTTCTGGATGTACAAGTCACCATAGACAACGGTCGACTAACTACTTCATTGTATAGTAAACCTACTGATAGAAATACTATTCTTCACGCGGCTAGCTTTCATCCTAAAACATTAAAATATGGATTGCCATTCTCCCAGTTTATTAGGGCCAGACGCATTTGTAGTGACCCAGTGATGGCGGAGATGCATATTGATGAAATGATTGTAAAATTTCTAGCCCGTGGTTATCAGCAGGGTCCTCTCCTACAAGCTAAGGAGAGAGCGTTAAATACATCCAGGGATTCCTTATTGGGGGCCAAAAATACTAAGATAAGTCGTAAAAGGTTCCCTTGGGTCAATCATTTTAATCAGGAGAGTACCAGAATCAATTCCATTGCCAAAAATTTGTGGCCGATTGTGAAAACTGACCCCCAACTTGGTTTACAGGATACAGACATTATGCCCTGTTACACCAGGGGCAGAAATGTCCGCAGTTGGGTTGTTAAAACAGATGTGTCGACTATGGGTGATTCTGCCAACCTTAGTTTTCTAAGTTTACGCCCGGGATGCTACAGATGCATTAATTGCATCACTTGCAGATCATTGATGACCGGCACTGTTTTCAAACACCCTTCCACTGGTAGATCTTTTAACATTAGACAACGTGTCACCTGTACTACTACCTTTATCGTCTATCTTATTTTATGTCCCTGTGGGAAGGGATATGTGGGGAAGACTGACCGTACACTGCGTGATAGGATGGCGGGACATCGATCATCCATCCGTGCAGCTATCGAGACAGGACAGAGTGACCAGCCGGTGGCACGGCACTTTGCCCTGAATCGACACAACCTCTCTGCAATTAGATATATTATAATTGACCATGTCGCACCCCTGAAGCGTGGTGGTGACAGGTCTAGATTATTATTGCAGAGGGAGGCAGCATGGATTCATAAATTGGACACTATGTCTCCGACAGGACTTAATGAGCAGAGGGGATTGGGTTCTTACTTGTAATCCCGATGTGTTCATATGATCCAACATGCAACTTATTGTAGTGATGATGTTTTTGATACTTGTAGCTAAATGTGTTATATATTTTGTACTGTTTTTTAAGGTGATGATCATGAGTCTCGATGTTTTGTTTAATATTGATATTTTTCATTAATATTTTTTTCATGAATAGGATATGCATTAACTTGTGTAAACCTTAAAAGCCATCAGCACCCTGACGTAATCTGTGGTTTTTTGCCGGAGCTACTGTAGTAACCGCACTTGGTGCTGGATTAGTATAGTGATTTATTTTTTGTATGTATGGTGTAACTAGGCAACGGGCGTCGGGAGTCATACACGTCACTTGTGGGCGTGTGCTTCCGGTAGCGTCCTTGCTGGCTGTTTTTTCGCGGGTGTTTAGGGTGCTGGTGGTATAAAGGTGAGTGATTTTTATGTTTATGTTATATCCTGATGACGAAATAAAAGATTTCGAAACGTTGATGACAATCAGCTGACTTCGAGTGTATTATATCCGTGAGTGCCGCTAAAGTGGACTGTTATATATATATATATATATATATATTAGTATGCGCTCCATGTGTTTATTTACTGTTGTGTATGGGCTATTATCCTGATGACAGGGAGGATTACTCCGAAAGCGATAATTGTGCCCAATACAATTCATCATTAAACTACTTTGCTTATCAGTGTGCCTTCTTCAATGGACTGCTATATATAGCAGGTAACGTTGTGTAACATCAGCCGACCTCCCCCTTTTTTGGTGATCTCTGTCCAGGATAAAAGTAAGTATATACTTTTATCCATGAACCGAGGAAAAAACATTTGATGGCTAGTGACCATCAAGTGAAATTTAATCTGGATGGCCACATGCGAGGGGATCAGTTCACATACACATCTCCTTGCATGCTAGCGAGGGGATTTCGGGCAGCAGGGGTTGGGGGGTTGGGCATTCATTCAACCGGTGGACGGGCGGCGTTTGCTTGGTCCCTAGGCTGCGAACAGACGCAGCCTAGAAAACAGGTCTGAATCAGGCCCTAACTTCTCTGCTATCTGATGAGACCTAGCTAGGCAAGAATGCTTGTTGTGTTGTGGTAGTTGTGGAACACTTATCACTTTGAAGGAGTGAGGGAATGGCCAACCTCTGCGCTCATACTGTAGCATAGGAAGGGTGGTGAGTCTTTCCCCACCCAGGTTACCATTGGGACATGAATAGCATTTTAATCACCTAATTCAATTAAAATTATATTTAAGTATTTTGCAGCAACCTTCCTATATAAAATAAAAATTTTGATTGTTTTTATCAATAATCCAATGCAGTCTGTGTCTGTGTGTTTCCTTTTAGTTTTATAGGTTATGTACAGTAGGCATTATTATTTCTCACAGTAAAATGATGGGTGTTTATTGTTTAGCAACCAGTGGCACACTTATAATGTGTGCAGTATGTGCAGTGTACACGGTCTCCCAGGGTCCAGGGGCCCATACCGCACCCCTGCACCCATTTTTTTTAAAATGCTTACCCTTCAGAGTCCCGCATCGGTGGCAACAGTTCTGTAGAAACAACCAACAATTTGCTGCTGCAGCCATTTTTATGGCGCAGTATAAAAATCACAGGAAACATGGCCACCTTGCCATTTTCCCAGAGACCTGTACATGCCCACTGGTGACCCTTGTGCCCAGAGTCTACAATGCTGCTGGCTGGAGAGGAGGAGGCCCAGGCAGAGGCCAGATAACCATCACTAATCTAAGCTATAGCTTTTCTCCATTGCTTTACTATTTACTACAGGAAGCAAACAATAGAGCACATGCAATGAATGTTATTACAGGATGAGTATGCCTTATCTGAAATGCTCGGGACCAAGAGAATTTCGGATATGGAATTTTTTATAGTTTTTGGATTTTTACCTGGTCCCCCCGTTGTTCCCCCGGCATCCCTCGGCGTCTACGGCATCCCCCAGTGTCCACTGCGACCTTCAGGACCTTCTTCAGCAGTACCAGGAGTGCATTGCGTGAGTTTGCAGTCAACCTGCGTGCCTGCGCATCCACGCAATGCACTCCCGGGACCGCTGAAGAAGATCCTGAAGGCAGCCATGGACATCGGGGGGACTTGGTAAGTATGAAAAAAGAGGCAGGGGGAAAAAATCTTAACAATTAAAATCTTAAAAATTAACATTCCAGCAACTAATTGAAATCCCCATCCTGTTGCCAGCAGCCTTTACACTTTCCAAATGATCAGGGACTGTGCTCTAGAAGTGCTTAATATAGAATCTATTCTGTTGAATACTTTAGTTATTCTGTACAATAAATCCATCATGTAATCATCACTCCATGAGTTTTATGATGTATGGCAGAAACTAGATAAATGTTTTGGAGTACTACTACAGATCTGCAACATCTTATTGCTTTGGTTAGTTTAAGCTTAGAAATATTATAGATGGATTTTCATTGTGTTCTAAAATTAATTGTGTTTACAAAATGGCGATTTATATTTTGTGTGACATTCATTTCTCACCACTAATACTCTATAAAGCTTATTTTCATTTTTTTTTATTAGATTAGTGGATTTGGGAGTTTTGTGGAGTAAAATTAAATGCTATAACTAAAAAACAGATTTTGGTTTTAAAAATATCTGCATTGCAACATTGGGTATGCTGGCCACACATTAGACCAACTTTCCTCCAACCATCCAACTAGTTGCTTGGATGGAATAAAAATATGGCACTGGGTGGGAGCAAGTGTAATATTTACTTCAGAAATTTGCTCCCAAAATCTGGAAAAGGACAAAAACTGTCTCTCAGACACGGTACTGTAGTTGAACCTGTTTGATTTAAACAATTTAACTGAATGTTTTTGTCCATTTTCCTGGGTTTGTTGCACAATTCTTATTGTCCTTTGCTCCCATCCAGTACCATATTTTTATTCCATCCAAGCAACTAGTTGGATGGTTGGAGGAAAGTTAGTCTGATGTGTGGCCAGCATAAATCAGAGATTAGATTAGTTTTGTGGTTTCTGTGTGATTGTGTCTGTTGTCCAAAATGCAATAGAAATTATATTTTGTAAATGTGCTTATTTCGCATTATAAAGTGCAGCAATCAGGGTTATGACCAGAATCAGATTAGATTCAATATGTGTAGCTATTTCCAGACAGGGGAATAATCAGCATTCACCTATTCAATCCTGCTGTTAATGGCAGCATTGAAGGCTGTCAGATCAGGCTTTTTTAAAGTTGAATCTGTTTTGTTGGAAACGGCCATAGATTGTCAAATTCACATCAATTTTCCGACAATCCATGGCTGTTTCCGACAATTTGCAGACTTTCTGACACTCTACAGTCGGTACATTGAATACTGACTGTCCATGTACTGTCAAATCAGACAAAAACGTGTGGGATTTCAACCGTCGGGATGTTCCGACAGTTGGAATCTGATATTGAGTACCTCCCTAAGACCTCATGGGGCCCTAGGCAAGGTTCTAGTTTGTGACCCTTATCCTGATCAATGTATACCATTTCTAGAAAAGCCTGAGCTGAAGGTGGTAGAAAATATTTTATGTGAGCAAAGCAAAAAGTACTGTACAAAATTCAGTATAAAAATCTTCGATATAACTTTTGGATATTTTTGCCCGTACAAGATAAATGTCTCTGGTCTGTGTTGTATGGATTCCCTGTAGCCTATTAGAAAGTTGCTGACCAATGGGAATGGGAAATGCTGCCAAAGCTCATGCATTACACATTTTCTGATAGACAACAATAGTGTGTGAACATTTCACAGCTTCAAATGACAATCTGTTCATCCCAGCTGACAATCTCTGGTGATCTTATTAGAGATGAATCTACTGCTTATTTCCCATTCCTCTGTTGCTGTTCTTTTCTTGTGCTCCTTTCTCTAAATACTGTAGGAGCCGAAATTATTTTTTGCTGAGTGCTAGAAAAGAGATCTTTCAGAATATTTGAGAATTGACTGAGAATCTAGTATATATCAATAGAGGAGGGATAATGTATTATAGATCCGTGTAACGTATTCATGTACTTTGATAAACAATGATTGTGCTATTTCTTTGTTCTAGCAGAGCGATAGAAACATATTCATTAGGTGTATTGGAAACATCTTTGCACTGTAATAATCTATGTACTTACATGAGCATTCTAATAGAGTCAATTGTATTTTACCAATCATTAGCATTATGGCTGTTGCAGGGTGCAGGTTGTTTAACTGACACTGCTTGTACACCGTGAGCACCAAAGCACATTTAAGATATTATATGAGCATATAATATTGCATATTACAATTAACATTTGTGTGTATTTTCAAAATGAAGTTTAAAGAGTAGTTTATTACTATTGATTAATATATTGATTGAAATCTAAGATTGATTAAAATCACACCGACATGCTGGGAATATAAGCTGGAAGTCAATTTGCTCAATTAAAAGTGACAGGTTTTAAAATTTGTCTTATCTTTTATGGTGCTTTTGGACTATCTTTTAATGTTCCCAGAACTATCTTGAGATACAGGTGTAGCTTCAATTTATTCTACTTAAATAGGAACAAACAATGCCATGCAGAATTTTTTTTTATTTGTTCTCTTCATTTAAAACAATAACTAAAAGTAACTAGGGTAGCTAGTTTCACACAGAAACTAGGGTAGCCCTTTCACACAGAAAACAAAATTACTGGGTGAAGCCGTTCTAGCCGGTAATTTTTTGAAGAACACAGGTCCGATTTCTCTGTGAAAGGGTCAATCCAGGTCGTAAATCCCCAGTCTCCGACCCTGGAAGTTACCAGGGTTGAAGATACGGGATTTATGATCTGGGTTGACCCTTTTGCATAGAAGAAATACCTCTGTTATTCAGCATATTACCGGGTAGAAATTTTCAACACGGTAATTTGTTCTTCTGTATGAAAGGGGTGTGAAGAGTCAGGCTGCTCCCCAAATCGCTTAGAAATGTAGCAAAAATCTCCCCATTTGTATACCCTATAAATCTAAATTGCAGTTAGTCAAAATTGAATAGTCAAAATTGGAAAGTCAAAATCGAATGGAATCTGAATTGCACTGTGTGTCCACACCTTTCGTTGCACTGTGCATATGCCACAATGGTCTTATCATTAGGGCTGGAGAGGTGGTGGAACTCCTTTCACCTAACACTGACTTGCCCCCACCACACACACACACACATTAGGCAGAGCCTAGACCAGTGACAGGGACTTTGTGCCTTACCTACTATATACTGTAGGGATAATCGTCCCACAAGGAAGGGGTGTGGTCAAACAATAGTAACTCTAATTAAAATTACAACACACAGTAGCACAATCATATAAATATTACACCGCGTATAGTGCCCTTGATTCATATAAAATCACTCAGTATTGCCCCTTATACACATAATGTCCACAGTTGTGATGCTTATACACATTTGTCTCTGTCACTCCAGCAGCTTTCTGTCATTGTCCTTCAGCAGCTCCATGCCCTGTGTCCCTCCAGAAGCTTCCCCACCTCTGAGTTCCTCCAGCCACCTCTCACCTGTCTTCAGCATGCACAGAGCCTGCCCTCCTCGGCGGTGATGGCATGACATCACCTACGCCATGAAAGAAGAAGAAGACGCTGGCACAGGCTTTTTCTGTTGGAATTACTGTTCAGGACTGTGCAAGAGGTAGAACTCAGTTCCCCCTACCATTAGAGGTGGTGGAACTCAGTTCCACCCTGTTCCCCCTCACTTTAACCCCTGCTCATGATACTGGTATCAGAGGGGTCTAAATAAATACTACAATGATATAAAAAAATAAAAAAAGAGTTTATTGCATGTAGTACAAATAATGTGATTATAACAAAAGCATGGAAGTGGTATCCATTTAGACCAAAAATATTTTATTTATTATGGTATCAAATTGTCCCCCTTTGTTACGTTCAAATTTTTATTTATTTTTTAAAGTCATGTGTTTCTGTGGCCGCAAACAAAATGCATTATTATCAGGGAAACAGAAAGCGTGATCAGTGCCAACTTTGGGGCAATTTTGCATGGTGATATATTGTATATCCCTTGGCCAGTATGATGCTTGCCAGGGTGCTGACAGATGAGGGGCACAGCCCCTGCAGTGCCACTCATGGGCAAGGGATACAATCACATAGTCAGGGCTGGTTCACAGGCAGGATGGCAAGGGAGTTTCTCCCTACGTTTGCAGGTTGATACATTCAACCAAACATTCCACACACCAATAACAAAAATTGGAATAAGACTTAGCCGGCGCTTGGAATATTCACAGGTTGTCACAGGTTTTTCTCCCATGCAGCAGGTAACATGTGAGGGTAAGAAATAGTATATAATAGTGAAGTACGTTTAAAAAGGGTTCATTTAATACAGTACATATAAAATTCATACATGGCATATGCTTATGCTAAAAACAACAGCAAGGTGGGCACATAAATGAGTGCTACCACTTTAAAAATAGTTCAATCCTTGCAAGCAACAACGAAGGGTAATTACCGGATCCACAGGGAACTAGCTGTTTAAGCAGTTCCACAATCGCATGTGAGAGTCACAATCCAACGTATATAACTGCTGGGCTCATCACCATGTGTTCCTTCCGGTCCCTTCTGGCTTCAAAGTGACTTTAGTGCAGATCACCATACGTCAGTCCGGCCAGGCGTGTTTTATCCATTCATTCGGCGGCGTCGCATGCTGCTTGTTTTACAGGGTCCAGGATGCCGATACGTCACTACCGGTCTCTCCTCCATCAATTTTGTATTGGAGGTGATTTTGACCAATGTCTCCTCCCCCTGTAGCCGCATTGAATGTAAACATTTCGTTACTAAGTAACGCCTGCCGGATACTAATACCTATTGAACAATAGAGGATGAAAGACAGAATAAAATCAGTGTTTAGTTACAGTAAAAGTACATCAAAGATAAACAGATTCTTATAGGACACTTGCTTCACAGAAACCATTTAATCTCGAAGTCTATATTTAAGCCAGCGGGGCTCAATGTATTTAGATCGTAGATAGTCTGCATTTCTGCTTTAGCTAATCTACTAGCTAAGTCCCGCTGTCTCCAATTAGATTTTATTTGTCTAAGACCACAAAAGCACTTAATCCCTGAGGGGCAGCTATTATGCTTGACCCTGAAGTGCTCGGACAGCGCATGAGTTGTAACCCCTTTCTTTATGTTTCTCAGGTGTTCGCTGATCCTGGTCTTAAGTGGTCTCGATGTACGGCCTATGTACCACAAGTCACATTTGCAACCAATAGCATATACAACATTACTGCTATTACAAGTCACAAAATCCCTTATTTTGAAATTGTTGTTATTAATAGTAACCTCATTTATTTTGGAGGAATTCCCTGGTATTCCCCTGCAACCGAGGCATAGTCCGCACCTAAAAAAGCCTTTTGATTTAATGGTAGTCATGGGCCTAGTTAGAGGAGCGGCACTTCTGACCAGGCTTGTTCTAATTGTTGGTGCTCTTTTATATATACATTTGGGTTGCTCTGGTATTAATTTTCCGATGACGGGATCCTTTTGTAGCACCCCCCAATGCTTTTTAAGTGACTTTTCAAGCAGTCTAGTCTGGCTGCTATATGTGGTCACGAATGACCATTCAAATCGTGTATTTCCATTTTCGACATGTTTCTCCCTGGGTTTTAATAAACACTCTCTGTCTAAATTCGAAACTTTAGTGTTGATAATTTTTAATTTGTCTTTATCATACCCTGAAGAAATAAATTTATTCTCCATTGTTGCAGCCTGTTCTTTATATGTACTGGCATTGCTGCAGTTTCTTCGGAGCCTCCTGAACTGGCCTTCCGGAATTGATCGTAGCCAGTCAGGGTGATGACAACTACTGGCCTGGATGTAGGCGCTTGAGTCAGTAGGCTTACTGTAATTTTTTGTAAGTAGCTGACAATTTTCCACATACACTGATATATCCAGGAAATTTATAGTACTTTTACTAGATTCAAATGAAAACTCTATGTTCAATAGGTTAGTGTTTAAATAGGTAAAAAATTGATTTAAAAGCTCTTCCCCACCGTTCCAAATAAAAATGACATCGTCTATGTATCTTTTCCATAGCACCAGGTTCGCCCCATAAGGGCAGTGGTTCCAGATGACATCCTCCTCCCACTGCCCCATGAAGATGTTTGCGTAACTAGGGGCGAACCTGGTGCCCATAGCGGTGCCAACATTTTGAAGATAAAAATTCCCGTTAAAAGCAAAATAGTTGTTCTCCAGAACGTAACGTACTCCATTAATTAAAAATGTTTGTAATGCATCATCCAGGTCACTGATACTAAGGGCTTTAGTTAGTGCCTCAACCCCTTTTTGGTGCTCTATTATAGTGTACAGGGATTTGACATCCGCAGTCACCAGTATCATACCTTCTTCCCATTTAACCCCTTCTAGGGCATTAAGTGCGTCCCTAGTGTCCTTCAAATGTGACTTATTATGTGCGACCAAAGGTTGTAGGAAAAAGTCGATATATTCGGATAAATTAGCACTGACTGACCCGATCCCGGAAATAATTGGTCTTCCCGGGGGGCAGATAGGGTCTTTATGGACTTTAGGGAGGATATACAGGACCGGGATTGTTGGTTCCTCATTGAAGATGAAGGCAAATTCTTTTTCTGATATTACCTCTTTTGTTTTATACTCTATCAGTAAGGTTTTAATTTTCTCCAACATCTTGGTGGTAGGGTCATTTTTCAATTTAGTATAGGTTTGGCCATCCAATAACTGTCTGTATACCTCCTTGTCATAATTTTCTTTGGACATGATAACTATCCCCCCCCCCCTTTATCTGCTGGTTTTATGACCAAATTTTCATTTTCCC
Organism: Crinia signifera; assembly: GCF_055691185.1. Classification (NCBI taxonomy): domain Eukaryota; kingdom Metazoa; phylum Chordata; class Amphibia; order Anura; family Myobatrachidae; genus Crinia; species Crinia signifera. The sequence continues at coordinate 237,846,143 of NC_139219.1, read as the reverse complement.
TAAGATTCTTTAGGGCATTTCTTTCTTTAAATGTTAAGTTACATTTATTCATTTTGTGATCCATCTCTTTGATATCGTCTGATACCAGTTTTAGAAATGTCTCCACAAAGTTCCCCCTGGAATAAGTGGGATTGAAGATAGACTTCGGTTTAAACGGAGTTTTGCTTGTTTCTACTTGTACCTCCGTTTTCTGATTGATGAAGAATTTTTTAAGGCTCAATTTGCGTACAAATTTGTTAAGGTCCACAAACGTTTCAAATTTGTTGAGAGGGAGGGAAGGGGCATATTTGAGGCCCTTCTCTAAGGTCGAGATCTCAGCCACCTCTAATTGGTGTTCCGAGAGGTTAAATATTTTAATTCTACCTTTCTCATTTAGGTTTACCTCTTGTGTCTTATTTACCTTTTTCTTTTTATGATGTTTTTTCTTCTTTTTCTTTATTTTGCCCCCCCTTTTTCCCCTCCTAGTTACCGGGGCCTGAATGAATCTTTCCTCCTGGATAAAAAATCCCGGGAGGGACAACGTTCGTCTCTTAATAGGTTAAATTTATTTCTAGTTTCCCATCTTGACGATCTAAATTCCTCATCATATCTTTTTTTATATGTTGTTCTATCTCTTTCCCTTGGATTGTCATGCTGTTCCTGTTCCTTATTTGGGGTAGGAAGTCTCCTTCTGAAATGTCTACTAATGGGTGGGGTTTCATAATCCTTATTCTGAAAATGTATCTTATTTTCATGATCAGTTATTTGTGGTCTCTTGTGAGGTGGGAGCCATTTATTACTGGCTTGATTTCCTCCTTTTGACCTATTTGTATTTCCCTGTCTTTTTTTGGTCTTTTGAATGGGAGCATTTCTAGTATTATTTGGTATAATTCTAGGTGTATCAGGGGTCTCTTCTATTTCTCCTAGTTCCTCTCTCTTTCTATCTCTGTTATATTTCCTTACATTCTAAAAACTTGTTCTCTGTCCCTTATTAAACTCATAATATTCGAGAGAAAAAGGGATCTAACTAATTTAGAAAAAGAGATTGATAGTCTCAAAGAATTGATACAACCCTTTACAAAACTACCCGAATATACAGAGTTAGAGAAAAAAATAGAAGACAAACTAAGGAAAAGTGAGAATATCATAGTAGAGCGCAAAGTAAGGAAATATAACAGAGATAGAAAGAGAGAGGAACTAGGAGAAATAGAAGAGACCCCTGATACACCTAGAATTATACCAAATAATACTAGAAATGCTCCCATTCAAAAGACCAAAAAAAGACAGGGAAATACAAATAGGTCAAAAGGAGGAAATCAAGCCAGTAATAAATGGCTCCCACCTCACAAGAGACCACAAAGAACTGATCATGAAAATAAGATACATTTTCAGAATAAGGATTATGAAACCCCACCCATTAGTAGACATTTCAGAAGGAGACTTCCTACCCCAAATAAGGAACAGGAACAGCATGACAATCCAAGGGAAAGAGATAGAACAACATATAAAAAAAGATATGATGAGGAATTTAGATCGTCAAGATGGGAAACTAGAAATAAATTTAACCTATTAAGAGACGAACGTTGTCCCTCCCGGGATTTTTTATCCAGGAGGAAAGATTCATTCAGGCCCCGGTAACTAGGAGGGGAAAAAGGGGGGGCAAAATAAAGAAAAAGAAGAAAAAACATCATAAAAAGAAAAAGGTAAATAAGACACAAGAGGTAAACCTAAATGAGAAAGGTAGGATTAAAATATTTAACCTCTCGGAACACCAATTAGAGGTGGCTGAGATCTCGACCTTAGAGAAGGGCCTCAAATATGCCCCTTCCCTCCCTCTCAACAAATTTGAAACGTTTGTGGACCTTAACAAATTTGTACGCAAATTGAGCCTTAAAAAATTCTTCATCAATCAGAAAACGGAGGTACAAGTAAAAACAAGCAAAACTCCGTTTAAACCGAAGTCTATCTTCAATCCCACTTATTCCAGGGGGAACTTTGTGGAGACATTTCTAAAACTGGTATCAGACGATATCAAAGAGATGGATCACAAAATGAATAAATGTAACTTAACATTTAAAGAAAGAAATGCCCTAAAGAATCTTAGGGAAAATGAAAATTTGGTCATAAAACCAGCAGATAAAGGGGGGGGGATAGTTATCATGTCCAAAGAAAATTATGACAAGGAGGTATACAGACAGTTATTGGATGGCCAAACCTATACTAAATTGAAAAATGACCCTACCACCAAGATGTTGGAGAAAATTAAAACCTTACTGATAGAGTATAAAACAAAAGAGGTAATATCAGAAAAAGAATTTGCCTTCATCTTCAATGAGGAACCAACAATCCCGGTCCTGTATATCCTCCCTAAAGTCCATAAAGACCCTATCTGCCCCCCGGGAAGACCAATTATTTCCGGGATCGGGTCAGTCAGTGCTAATTTATCCGAATATATCGACTTTTTCCTACAACCTTTGGTCGCACATAATAAGTCACATTTGAAGGACACTAGGGACGCACTTAATGCCCTAGAAGGGGTTAAATGGGAAGAAGGTATGATACTGGTGACTGCGGATGTCAAATCCCTGTACACTATAATAGAGCACCAAAAAGGGGTTGAGGCACTAACTAAAGCCCTTAGTATCAGTGACCTGGATGATGCATTACAAACATTTTTAATTAATGGAGTACGTTACGTTCTGGAGAACAACTATTTTGCTTTTAACGGGAATTTTTATCTTCAAAATGTTGGCACCGCTATGGGCACCAGGTTCGCCCCTAGTTACGCAAACATCTTCATGGGGCAGTGGGAGGAGGATGTCATCTGGAACCACTGCCCTTATGGGGCGAACCTGGTGCTATGGAAAAGATACATAGACGATGTCATTTTTATTTGGAACGGTGGGGAAGAGCTTTTAAATCAATTTTTTACCTATTTAAACACTAACCTATTGAACATAGAGTTTTCATTTGAATCTAGTAAAAGTACTATAAATTTCCTGGATATATCAGTGTATGTGGAAAATTGTCAGCTACTTACAAAAAATTACAGTAAGCCTACTGACTCAAGCGCCTACATCCAGGCCAGTAGTTGTCATCACCCTGACTGGCTACGATCAATTCCGGAAGGCCAGTTCAGGAGGCTCCGAAGAAACTGCAGCAATGCCAGTACATATAAAGAACAGGCTGCAACAATGGAGAATAAATTTATTTCTTCAGGGTATGATAAAGACAAATTAAAAATTATCAACACTAAAGTTTCGAATTTAGACAGAGAGTGTTTATTAAAACCCAGGGAAAAACATGTCGAAAATGGAAATACACGATTTGAATGGTCATTCGTGACCACATATAGCAGCCAGACTAGACTGCTTGAAAAGTCACTTAAAAAGCATTGGGGGGTGCTACAAAAGGATCCCGTCATCGGAAAATTAATACCAGAGCAACCCAAATGTATATATAAAAGAGCACCAACAATTAGAACAAGCCTGGTCAGAAGTGCCGCTCCTCTAACTAGGCCCATGACTACCATTAAATCAAAAGGCTTTTTTAGGTGCGGACTATGCCTCGGTTGCAGGGGAATACCAGGGAATTCCTCCAAAATAAATGAGGTTACTATTAATAACAACAATTTCAAAATAAGGGATTTTGTGACTTGTAATAGCAGTAATGTTGTATATGCTATTGGTTGCAAATGTGACTTGTGGTACATAGGCCGTACATCGAGACCACTTAAGACCAGGATCAGCGAACACCTGAGAAACATAAAGAAAGGGGTTACAACTCATGCGCTGTCCGAGCACTTCAGGGTCAAGCATAATAGCTGCCCCTCAGGGATTAAGTGCTTTTGTGGTCTTAGACAAATAAAATCTAATTGGAGACAGCGGGACTTAGCTAGTAGATTAGCTAAAGCAGAAATGCAGACTATCTACGATCTAAATACATTGAGCCCCGCTGGCTTAAATATAGACTTCGAGATTAAATGGTTTCTGTGAAGCAAGTGTCCTATAAGAATCTGTTTATCTTTGATGTACTTTTACTGTAACTAAACACTGATTTTATTCTGTCTTTCATCCTCTATTGTTCAATAGGTATTAGTATCCGGCAGGCGTTACTTAGTAACGAAATGTTTACATTCAATGCGGCTACAGGGGGAGGAGACATTGGTCAAAATCACCTCCAATACAAAATTGATGGAGGAGAGACCGGTAGTGACGTATCGGCATCCTGGACCCTGTAAAACAAGCAGCATGCGACGCCGCCGAATGAATGGATAAAACACGCCTGGCCGGACTGACGTATGGTGATCTGCACTAAAGTCACTTTGAAGCCAGAAGGGACCGGAAGGAACACATGGTGATGAGCCCAGCAGTTATATACGTTGGATTGTGACTCTCACATGCGATTGTGGAACTGCTTAAACAGCTAGTTCCCTGTGGATCCGGTAATTACCCTTCGTTGTTGCTTGCAAGGATTGAACTATTTTTAAAGTGGTAGCACTCATTTATGTGCCCACCTTGCTGTTGTTTTTAGCATAAGCATATGCCATGTATGAATTTTATATGTACTGTATTAAATGAACCCTTTTTAAACGTACTTCACTATTATATACTATTTCTTACCCTCACATGTTACCTGCTGCATGGGAGAAAAACCTGTGACAACCTGTGAATATTCCAAGCGCCGGCTAAGTCTTATTCCAATTTTTGTTATTGGTGATTGGTGATGGTTTAGAGGAAACCTATAGGAATATTTAGACTGTCTGGCTGCTGGAGGCGCAAATTACTTGTTTACTTACCCATTGTTAAACATTCCACACAGATAGCATTGCATATGCGATCCAATGAAAAATGGGCCCCCAACTGTGCACATAGACACCATCTGTTACACTACAGTAATAATTGTGAAATCCATTGTTAACAAATCAAACATTTTCAGTTAAAAAATAATTCTGTGCCAGAAAATGAAGTACAGAATCATGTTTTCACAATAATAGGTTGATATTATGATATTGATCTGATATCACAAAATCGAAAATTTAAATTTTTTTGCTTATTGGAATAACTACTTAGGCTGGTAATTGCATTACATACAACTATTTATTATATACAGTATGATATGGTGCTTTTTGGGTGCTTTTAGAATTGGCTACTTTTGCATTACTGTAGAGATTTATTATAACTGCTTATGCAAATGAATATAGAGGGACCTTTGCAGATATGGCTGATAGATAGACCCATAACTACATAATGCAGCAATTTAGCAAAACAGAATTTTTCATAGGATTTAGCATAATTATGAAATTAATAAACAAGTTCCAAAGACTGCATGGTTTTACAATCAGTAAAAAACTCTAGGCATACAGCTTGCATGTGAATTACTTTCCAATGTAACAATGCACTGAGTATTTTAAATATCATTTTACATGGATTTCTCAGCAATACTACTTGCGACCACCAACACGAGAGTATTTAGTGAGTCATAGCAAAATTATTTATTTGTCATTATAGAATTTTAAATATCACTACTTCAGAATCAAGTTTTATTTTAGCGCATCTTGATATATTTCTCCCAGGCAATTATGGGATTATTGGTGTCATTTCCAAGATAGAGGAGGAGATATTGGGTGTCAGATTGATAGTGAGAACTAACGCTAACTAGGATAGGATAGTGGCAAGATTAATACTTGCAAAACGACCACCAATTAAATTTAATTCCTGATTGTCTCATTTGATTCATTTACATTTCCTCTGCACAAAAAAAAAATAATGTATATGTATCCCTTAGTTTAGCTATTCTGTAAACAAAATCCATGATGTAAATATTCATACGAACTGGATAGCAAAAATGATTGTAATAATGTTCATTATAGCAGAAATTAACAATTTGGCATGCCGCTATGTTTTTTTGTTGTTGCTTGTTTTAAAATTGTGAATACAGGTTGAGTATCCTTTATCCGAAATGCTTGGGACCACGAGCATTCTGGATAAGGGAATTAGGGATAGTTCTCAGGCGAGCCGGTGACGTCACCGGCGCGTGCTCGCGCAAAGCACTCCTGTGACCGCTGGAGACGCCGGAGAGGATGCTGAAGGCCTGCCATGGATGCCGGGGGACTTGGTAAGTATAAAAAAAGGGTTAGGGGGCAAAAAAACTAAAAAAAAAATAATAATTGTTCCAGAAAAACATGTTTTTTGGAATTCTTCAGATACGGGATGCCTGGATAGGGGATACTCAACCTGTATATCTTATTTTTTTAAGCAAAACTGATTCTTTGTTTGCTATGAAATTTGTTGTTGCAAATCAAATTTTTATGCAGTTAACAAAATTATTTGTACAAAATAAATTTTTATTATCTACCAGAAAATGTTTTGTTCATGTGACTAATATTGTAGACATGTGGTAGGGCATGAAATACCGCCTGTCGGCACATGTCGGCTCAAAAAAAACAGTGAAAAACACTATGTCGACCTTTTGACTGTCAACCTAGACCATGTCGACCTAATGATTGTGTCGACTTGACCACCTTATGACCAGTTGTGCCATGTCAACCTAGAACCCTGTTGACCTTCCAGTACGTCGACCTAGTAGTGTCGACCTCATGACTGTCTACCATCTTGACCAAACGACCATATCCTGTAGACATAGGGGTCCATTTAATTAGTCGTAAACTACAGTTTGTCGGAAAACATCAGTTTCTGACTTTTTTTTAGTCAAATCCAAAATTCAACCTATTATTAAATTTTCCAACAGGTCAGAATTCTTCGACCTGTCGGAAAACACGCTGATTAGGGAAATACCCACCAAACCAAATGCTTTTGTCGGAAATAGGGCCAAATTCTAATTCAAATAGTTACATTATCTAAATATTACCCCAACCACATTAGACATACCATGCTTGTGTGGCTTATATTGCACCCATCTTGCAGTTGGATGTTGTTGGCACTTTGGTAGAAGAGCCTAGTAGAACATCCTGGGCCACTCTCTTGTGTTTGCATATTACTGATATAGGTTGACAAATGACTTACTCCTAGAAAATAACTAGGGCATATATATATAAAATGGGTTATTCTCTTGGTTTCAGTCAGACCACATGGAATCCCCACCGTAATATATTTTATGTTTGCTTACATAATGTAGCATACACTTTCACATGGGCAGTACAAGAATAAAAGGGCACCCACCTTTCTGGCAGGAACACTGTAGACTTTGGCATCTCACCTTGTGCAAGAGTCTACTGCGCATGTGTAGGACCCAAGGAACATTAGACCTTGTTCCCTGAGGCATCTGTACTGTGCATGCACAAATACCCCAGGAAAATGGTCACAACACCTTTTTCTCAGTGATTGCTGTCTGAAGCCATGCCAGCGGCTGCTGCAGGAGTCTGGGGGAGCAAGTATAATTACTGTAATGAGTGCATGGTTTGTGGTGCAGGGTGCTGGGGTATACTGCACACCCTGCACCCATTATAGATATGCCAATGCACTACTGTGTATCATAGGGAAATTGTGCATAAACTCAATTTACATAAAATGCTCCAAAATCTGTTTTATGGTTGTAGGCTTTGTAAGATGCTTGCTCCCCAGCATGCTATGCAAATTGCACTGGGAATCGCATTTTGATACCCATACTGTATGCAGTGGGTAGTAAAAGGTGGCTAGTGGTGCTATACTCTTTGAAACATGTCATCATAGCCTCAGTTCCCACTATCCAATGACATTAATTGTCTAGATGGGAGCGGAAATACGATGATGTGATTATGTTACCACTCAACCATGCTCAAACTACCTTTACTGTATCATAAGCCCCTCCACGCTGACCCGCTGCTCCTTCCCAGAGCGAGCAGTCCAAAGTTCGGCAAGTACAGTATGATCTATATATTATGACATATGGAATAAGTGTCAATAAATGGAAAATGCGTGTATTTAATGACATATGGAAGCTGTGTCTATATATAATAACACATGGAAGGTGTGTGTACTATTATGACAAATGGAAGGTGTCTATATTATGACATATGACAGGTGTTTCTGCATGGTATGCCTGGATACACTTAGGACCTTATTCTGGTTGATTCGCAATGCTGCAAATTTGCAGCCTTGTGAGTCCACCAGACTTTGAATGCCAATAGGCATCACTCCCCCTCGCACGCCTTGTTCATATGCATGGGTATCCATTCGCAGGCTGTGGGGGAACTCTGACCATCTGACCATCGAATGATGTGGAAGGCACATCTAAGGTTACTCTGAAGTAACCTTAGATGTGCATGGGCATTCAGAAGGAAGTGGGTGGGCAGCTGATATCCGGTGATGTCAGCTGCCCACCCACGTCACCGGGCGATTTCCTTGGGAACATATACTGAAAAGGGAAATTTAGGAAAAACCAGAGCTGAGAAGATATATTGCTTGTAGACAATAAAGTGATCAAATCTGTAGCTGCACCTCTTGGTATCACACTTACTTTATAATTCACTCACACATGCACATAATGGTATCTTTTATGGTCTCAGTTGGACATAGCAGGACTGCAGGTGAAATCATCACATAAAAACAAGGCTGAACTTACTTCACAGTTCTGACCCGCATACACATAATAGCATCTTTAATTTCCTGCTATGTCCCCAGACACCAACAGCATATAATGTGTGGGAGGGTGATACTTGCACACATGCATGTAGCGTTAGAAGATAGAAGATCCGATGTGCAGTAAAAGTTTTTACTGACACATCCAGGAACAAATATATACGTATAAAATCCAACAGGTAAAGCAAGGGGATATGCACCACGGCTGGCTGTTTATCACTCTCCATGTTATCACTTTTGAAGTTTAGTACATCTGGCCCTCAGAGTTTTTAGTTCTCCAATGTTTGTTCGACAGTTTAATTCCACAGTATTGTTTCAAATGTGTTATGTCATGTCACACGTAGCCGCGACGGAGCGCGGCGGGTACAGTACTCACCCGTCCGCGCCCGCCGCCGGCTAGCGTGTGCAGGTCCCAGGCTGCGGCGTGCGAGTAGGGGCAGCTCCAGGTAGGGATGGCAGCAGGGGAGGCCGGCGTCGCCATCTTGGTTGAGGGCAGGAGACAGATTGGCCCAGAGTGGAGGTTCCCTCCTCTTCCTGCGCTGACAGCCAATGGCAGCCGCCCCCTGGGGATATAGGGGATCTGCCTAGGCTGTTCAGTGTCAGTGCAATGAGTCTTTGGAGTCATTCACAACTCCTAGCTGTTTCCTGGATCCTGGCTCTTTCTCTCCTGACTCTGGTGCCTTGCTCCCTGCATCTTTCTACAAGGAAGTTTTCTCCTGACACCAATGCTGCAAGTCCTACCTAGTGCTTGTTCCTGCTTGTGTCCCAGAATTACCCTGCTCAGCTTTCCGCTGTCCTTCTTCATTCAACTCATTCATTCCATCATCTTTCAGTCATCCGGATCCATTTCTTCTATCATCAAATCAACCTCTTTCCGGATCTTCCTCTATGTACTCTGGCTCATCAAGTATACGTTTCCAGATTTACCTGCCCGTTATTAGTATTGTGCTGGACTCTATTTAAGTTATCCAACTGTCACTTAAAGAAGTATTTGAGTGAAGTTTATCATTTATGAAATCCGTTATTAAACCGGCACGTTTCAATCCTACTCCTCCTGGTCCGTCTCCAGTTCCTGTGCACCACACGACTCCATCCAGCCCTTTAGCCGTGACAGTTTGCACTGACCCGATGGAATCGGGTGAAGCACAGGCCTCCATGACGGATGTTCTTCAAGGCATCATGGCTCGCTTGGAACAAGTAGAGGCTACCCAGCGTCAAGTGGCTCAATTCCTCCAGACCTTGTCACCACCTCAGGCGGCTCCCTCAGTTTCGGCAGCACCTACCTCCGGAGCTTCGGCCTCTGCTGCTTCTCCGGGGCCAGCTGCTCCTCACCATCTGCAGCTGTCAACCCCCAGTAAATATGACGGGTCCCCAAGGGGGTGTCGAGGATTCCTGAATCAATGTGACGTCCATTTTACCCTCCAGCCTTCCAATTTCCCCTCTCCCAAGACTCGAGTGGCTTACATCGTGTCCCTACTGGCGGGCCCAGCCCTGGAGTGGGTGTCCCCCCTCTGGGAGCGTGCGGATCCCATCCTCAACAACTATGAAGAATTTGTGGCTTCCTTCCGTCACATCTTCGACGAGCCTGGCAGAGTGTCCTCCGCAGCCACGGAGATCCTAAGAATTCGTCAGGGCAGTCGCCCAGTGGGACAATATGTTGTGCAATTTCAAACCCTGGCTTCCGAACTCAGATGGAACGAAGAGGCTCTCGTCTCTGCCTTCTGGAACGGCCTAGCCGGCCGCATCAAGGACGAGTTAGCAACTCGCGATTCTCCTTCCACCCTGGCTGAACTCATTTCATTATGTAACAAGGTCGATCTGCGACTCCAAGAACGCCAACTTGAGAGGAATCGCTCTGATCGCCTTCGCCCTCGATTCCCTTCCAATGTCGCACCCGCTTCCAGACCAACCCCGCCTCCTGCGGTGTCAACAGATGAGCCCATGCAAATCAACCGCTCTCGTCTTTCTCTCGAAGAGAAGTCCCGAAGACGGCGAGAGAATCTGTGCATGTACTGTGGCTCCTCAGCTCACCTGTTGGCTTCCTGCCCGCTGCGGCCGGGAAACGACCGCTCCTAATCTCCACGAGGGAGGTCCGATTAGGAGTCTTGCTTCCATCTCCCTCTTCTTCTGATTCCACCATTCCGGTTACCCTTGTGTGTCCCCAAGGGAGAAAAAGAGTTCAGGCCCTATTGGACTCTGGGGCAGCGGGAAATTTCCTTTCGTCTACTTTTGTCACCCAACATGCCCTGCCGGTGCAACCCCTGGATCATTCGCTGGTCCTCACTGCAGTGGATGGGAGTCGAATTCGTAGTGGACAAATCACCCATCAGACCACCCCGGTGACACTGCTCATAGGAGCTCTACATCAAGAGACCCTCGAATTCTTCATTCTTCCACAGTCCTCACATCCAATGGTCCTGGGCCTTCCCTGGCTCTCTAAACATAACCCACACATCGATTGGACCAATATGGAGGTCAAGGCCTGGGGAACAGATTGCCAGTCTACCTGCATTCCTCAGATCCTTCCGGTCTACCAGACCCATCCACAACATGAGGATAACTGTCCTTCATCCTCTTCAGCTCCACCCTTGCCTATACCCGCACCATACCGTTCATTTACAGATGTCTTCAGTAAAGGAGGTGCCGACACCCTGCCTCCTCACCGTCCTTGGGACTGCCCGATAGAACTGGTGGCCGGGAAATTCCCTCCTCGTGGCCGCATCTATCCTCTGTCGCTACCCGAGACTGAGGCCATGTCCTCGTACATTCAAGAGAACTTAAACAAAGGTTTCATTCGACCATCTACTTCTCCGGCCGGGGCCGGGTTTTTCTTTGTGAAAAAGAAGGATGGCGGTCTTCGGCCATGTATCGACTATAGGGGCCTGAACGACATCACCATTAAAAACCGCTATCCCTTACCCCTTATTGCAGAACTATTCGACAAGATCAGAGGGGCGGCAATCTTTACTAAATTGGACCTGCGAGGGGCCTACAATTTGATCCGGATCCGTCCAGGTGACGAGTGGAAGACGGCTTTTAATACGCGCGACGGTCACTATGAATACCTGGTGATGCCCTTCGGCCTTTGTAACGCCCCCGCCGTCTTCCAACAGTTTGTAAATGATATCTTTCGGGACTTGCTGTACCACTCCATCGTAGTCTATCTAGACGATATACTCATCTTCTCTCCAAATCTTCAACTTCACAGACAGACAGTGTCCGAAGTCCTACGACGTCTTCGCCAAAATCAACTGTTCTGTAAGTTGGAGAAGTGCGTTTTTGAGGTCACGTCCATTCCATTCTTGGGTCACATTCTCTCCGCCACTGGGATAGAGATGGACCCAGAGAAGGTGAGAGCCATCCAAGACTGGGCAGCCCCCACAACGCTCAAAGGAATTCAGAGATTCCTAGGGTTCTCAAACTATTACCGGCGATTTATCCGGAACTTCTCTACTATCGCTGCTCCCCTCACTGCTCTCACTTGCAAAGGAGCTGATCCAAGCCGATGGTCGCCCGAAGCATCCTCTGCCTTCCAGCAGTTAAAAAGAGCATTCGTGACGGCACCAATCCTCCTCCAACCAGACCTCGACAGGCCCTTCATTCTCGAGGTGGACGCATCCTCGGAAGGGATCGGGGCCATCTTGTCACAAAAAGGTGAGGATCAAGAATTACACCCTTGTGCCTTCCTCTCCAAAAAATTCCTTCCGGCAGAGAGGAATTACCCCATCGGGGAACAGGAGTTGCTTGCAGTCAAGGCTGCGTTAGAGGAGTGGCGATACCTTCTGGAGGGGGCACGGCATAAGATCACCGTGTATTCAGACCACAAAAATCTGTCCTTTCTTAAACAGGCTCAGTGCCTTACTGCCCGCCAAGCCCGTTGGGCGATGTTTTTTGAACGCTTTGATTTCCAAATTAAATTCCGACCTGGAACCACGAATACTAAGGCGGACGCTCTATCCCGCTCCTTTGAGACGACTTCTGACCTAGAGACACCTCCTCGTCCAATCCTCGATCCGGTGGTCTTTGCCCAAGTAACCATACAGCCATCTCCTCCTCCAGGTAAAACGTTTGTTCCCCCCGAACTCCGCAAGAAAATATTGACATGGGCACATTCTTCCCGCTTCGCAGGGCACGCAGGAGCACAAAAGACCTTGATGTTCCTGTCACGTTCTTATTGGTGGCCAACCATCCGCCACGACGTAACCAACTTCGTCGCCTCTTGTGTGAGATGTGCTCAGCATAAGGTGCCCAGAACAACTCCCGCTGGTCCTCTCCGCCCTCTAACCATTCCCACAGAACCATGGACCCATCTGTCAATGGACTTCATTTGTGAACTACCTCCCTCAAAAGGTCATACTGCAATCTGGGTAGTGGTTGACCGATTCTCTAAAATGGTCCATTTTTTCCCACTAAAAGGTCTCCCCTCTGCTCCAGTACTGGCCCAGCTGTTTATCTCAACCATTTTTAAACTCCACGGACTGCCCAAAGAGATTGTATCCGACCGCGGAGTACAGTTCGTTGCAAAGTTCTGGAGAGCTCTCTGTGCCGCGGTACAGGTCAAACTCAAGTTTTCCACTGCCTTTCACCCCCAGACCAACGGCCAGACAGAACGGGTGAATCAAGACTTGGAGGCCTTTATCCGACTGTTTGTCTCGTCTTCCCAAGATGACTGGGTGGATCTTCTCCCGTGGGCAGAATATATGCATAACAACTCCTATCACTCTTCCTCCGGAACCACTCCCTTCTTTACAGTATTCGGCAAACATCCACGGTCTCCGGATTTCTCAGAATTATCCTCTTCCGAAGTTCCTGCAGCAACCACTTCATTACAACGCTTTGCTAAAATCTGGTCAGAAGTCCACACCGCTCTTCTTAAATCTTCCGCCCGATACAAGAGGATGGCAGACAGAAAAAGAAGGGCAGCGCCCCGATTGAAAGTCGGAGACCGGGTATGGCTGTCTACCCGCCATATACGCCTCCGTCTGCCCTCTATGAAGCTGGCTCCTCGGTTCATTGGGCCATACCCTATCATCCAAGTCATTAATCCGGTCGCTTATAGACTTCAACTTCCTCCTTCCCTAAGGATTTCAAATTCCTTCCATGTGTCCCTCCTCAAGCCTTTAAGGTTGAACTCTTATCAAAATAGGATTCCCAAACCGCCCAAGATTAACTCCGAGAGTGGGGCTGAATTCGAGGTAAGACGCATTATAGACTCTCGCTGCCGCAAATCTCGTACCCAGTATCTGGTGGAATGGGTTGGGTTTGGTCCCGAAGAGAACTCTTGGGTGGATTCCATTGATCTTCACGCTCCGAAGCTGATAAAGCAATTTCTTCAGAGAAATCCTCACAAGGCCCATAGGCGCCCTGGGGTCACCCTGAAAAGGGGGGGTACTGTCACACGTAGCCGCGACGGAGCGCGGCGGGTACAGTACTCACCCGTCCGCGCCCGCCGCCGGCTAGCGTGTGCAGGTCCCAGGCTGCGGCGTGCGAGTAGGGGCAGCTCCAGGTAGGGATGGCAGCAGGGGAGGCCGGCGTCGCCATCTTGGTTGAGGGCAGGAGACAGATTGGCCCAGAGTGGAGGTTCCCTCCTCTTCCTGCGCTGACAGCCAATGGCAGCCGCCCCCTGGGGATATAGGGGATCTGCCTAGGCTGTTCAGTGTCAGTGCAATGAGTCTTTGGAGTCATTCACAACTCCTAGCTGTTTCCTGGATCCTGGCTCTTTCTCTCCTGACTCTGGTGCCTTGCTCCCTGCATCTTTCTACAAGGAAGTTTTCTCCTGACACCAATGCTGCAAGTCCTACCTAGTGCTTGTTCCTGCTTGTGTCCCAGAATTACCCTGCTCAGCTTTCCGCTGTCCTTCTTCATTCAACTCATTCATTCCATCATCTTTCAGTCATCCGGATCCATTTCTTCTATCATCAAATCAACCTCTTTCCGGATCTTCCTCTATGTACTCTGGCTCATCAAGTATACGTTTCCAGATTTACCTGCCCGTTATTAGTATTGTGCTGGACTCTATTTAAGTTATCCAACTGTCACTTAAAGAAGTATTTGAGTGAAGTTTATCATTTATGAAATCCGTTATTAAACCGGCACGTTTCAATCCTACTCCTCCTGGTCCGTCTCCAGTTCCTGTGCACCACACGACTCCATCCAGCCCTTTAGCCGTGACATGTCACAGGCATGTTTCTCCTTAATATGAAGTGACATTATGTAGTTTGTATCCCTGCTTTATGTTCCGTGTATGTGCACTAAGATGATCTTTGAGCATACGACCCATCCTCTTTACTTTTAAATAATAAGTAATAACCCGGTAATCTCCACGGGGATGCGCATATACCCAGATTTTTCTGCTAGTGGAAATGCTTCCTGTCAAATAACCCGTTTTGGATTCCACGGCAATCCTTCCCAGGTAATGATGAGGGTAGCATCCGGTTTGCACTTGGGTTCAGGGTTAGTGGAAACGCTCCCAACCCGGTATATTTGAAAAACAGAGATGATTGGAGCTTTTAGTGTATGTTTATGTCCATTTTGTACATGTCTATGTGCACCAATGGCTCAGGGGGGGTGGTATAGGGTTCCGACAGTCGGGATCCTGACAATCATTATCCCGACATCGGGATCCCGACTGGCCGGACCCAGACAGCATGGTGAGCGCAACAAAGCCCCTTGCTGGCTCGCTGCGCTCGCCACGCTGTGGGCACGGTGGCTCGCTACGCTCGCAACCTATTTTATTCACCCTCTATGGGGGTCTTGGCCACCCACAAGGGAGAATAGCCAGTGGCCGTCGGGCCCCCATGTGTCAGGGTTTTGACTGTCGGGATCCCGACGTCGGGTAAATGACTGTCGGGATCCCGACTGTCGGGACCCCGTCCGGCACCCGGCTCAGGTATACTGCAAATAACAGTTTTCACAATAGTTTTACGTGTCGTGTGTGAAGACACTTTTGAAAAGGTTTCATATTTAATATTTGGGACTAAAATAAAGGCAAAACTTTCAAATAAATATTTCTGGTCTATTCTTTAATCAGAAAATGTTTTGTTTAATGGTGGCCCTTTTGGCTAATGGTGGCCCTGTTTTATGACCTCCCCTTTGGTAAAGCCCTTTAAAAAGGTCTTTTCTTATGTAATCTATAGGAAAAAACAGGCTTTACCTGGGTTAAGTGTAAACGGGGCTGATCCAGCAATTTACCGAGTAGCACTGTAGTGGAAATGTGTCTTAAACCCAGGTCCAACCCGGTATCGATCCGGGTACAAATTACCGGTTCCGATCCAGGTTGCTAGTGGAAAAGGGGTAATATATTGATCACCACATATACACTCTAACAAATACTGTAGATTACATTTTTCGATCCACATGTTATAAAGTCATTTATATTTTATATTTGTTTAGTGACGTTGGATTTGTAATTAATAATCTTTTTTTCAGTTTTGCAAACCTTACACATTACGTACTGACAACACCTATAAAACTTTTAGATGATAGACCAAATAGGATAATATCTAAAGGTTTTTTATAGGTATGGTCAGGGCAGGATTTGTGCCTAGGCCCGTGAGGCACCGGCCTCAGGGCGGCACCATTTAAGGGCGTCAGGCAGGCTGTCATTCTGTTAAATAGCAGCATGGCACAGCGGGTGGGCAGCGGCGAGTGAGGAGCGCCGCCGCAGACATGAATTATCATATGTTGGCGGCAGCGCCGCTCGTCACCCGCCACTGCCCACCCACTCTGCCATGCACATTACATCACCACTTGGTGGCTGGGTCCGACGGTCCCCCTGTGTATCCAGGAATGGCTCAGGCTCACTGCTGCCGGCGCCCGCCCTTTGGCTACTCTACACACACACAGTCTATTGGCTGCGTATCCAGCAGCTGAGGGGCGCGCAGATCCTCCCTGCACTCAGTCAGTCACAGTGTGAGAGAGACTGACGGAGACACTGCTAATCACTGTACTAATAAGTGCCTCCCTCCGGGTCATCTGTACAGTGAGCAGCCCAGAGTGCTTAAAAAAATATATAAGGTGGGCTAGAGTTAAATTTTAATGAAATATATAAATAACAATGTATATACATATATGATTACATTAAAATGGGGGGGGGGCACAAAAATGTTGTGCCTAGGGGTGGCCTGACCCCTAAATTCGCCCCTGGGTATGGTCAGTTATAAAGTAAGTGTGGTGCCAAGAGGTGCAGCTACAGATTTGATCACTGTATTGTCTATAAGTAATATACCTCTCAGCGCTGGTTTTTCCTAAATTTCTCTTTTTAATATATGTCTGTATTCAGACATTGATGGTCTCTGCTGGGAGTTTCAGGCTGCATGGTATTTAATTAACTCCAGGGGCGCCAGTTTGAAGTATTCTGTTTTTTCTTAGATGTCCATGGGTACACCCATAAAACGCTGGGCGTTCCCATGGGCACGACTACCCACCGCCACTCCATGCCCCCGGGGTGCAGCTTTGGGTGTGTGCACCCAGTGAACAGTCAGTTTACCGTGGCTGCACGCACCCAGCATATGCACATGCGCAGAAATGCGGCTGCGCATACGCAAAACATCGGTTCAAATGGACCAGAATAACCCCCTTAGTTCTACCCATGTTAGGGCATCGCTATATTTGTCAATCACATCTAATATGGGGGGGGGGGGGGGGCTACATACTAAACAATGTGCAGGCTAATGAGCATTAGATCTCTAATAATAATAAGATGTCATAGTAAGGTACTTGGTGTGACAGTACTTCTGCTTCCTTAATGTTCTAAACATTAACCCCTTCCCGACATTGCCTTTTAAGGTAATTTTTTTTTTTTTTTTCCTCCTTGCGTTCAAATAAGCGTAACTTTTTTAATTTTCCGGCTATATAGACACATGAGGGCTTTTTTTTTGCGGGACAAGTTGTACTTTGTAATGGTACCATTTACTATACCATATAATATTCTGGGGAATCAGGAAATAATTCAATGTGGGGTAAAAAAAAAAAAAAACGCCATTGCACAATTTTGCGCTGGTTACGGTTTTTTTGGAGTTCATAGTTCGTTTAAAATGATGGGTTATCTTTATTCTATGGGTCGTTACGATTCTGGTGATACCAAACTTATATAGTTTTCGTTATGTTTTACCACCAAAAAAAAACAACGCAACTTTTACGGTTTTTCTAATTTGCGTTGCGTCGCCATGTTCTGCGGCTTATAACTTTTTTATTTTTCCACCTACGGACCTGGGTGAGGGCTCATTTTTTGCGGGCTGAAGTGTACTTTTTAATTAATACCATTATGGGATATGGGCGACTTTCTGATCTCTTTTAGCTATTTTTTTGGGTAGGCGATGCGACCAAAAAACGTAGTTTTGGCGTTGGGGATTATTTTCCGTTTACGCCTTTAACCGTGCGGGATAACTAATGTTATATTTTAATAGATCGGACTTTTAGGAACGCGGCGATACCAAATATGTTTATTTTTTTTATTATTTATTTATTTTTATTTGGGAAATGGGGAAAGGGGGGTGATTTGAACTTTTAATATTTTATTATTTTTTTTTTATTTTTAAACTTTATTTTTTTTTTTTTTTTACTTTTACTACAAGGCCCCCTAGTGTACTTGACCACTAGGGGGCGCGATCGCCTGTACTAGGTTCAGCCATAGAGCTCTATGGCTGAACGTAGTGATTTTTTGCACTTCCTATTACATCCTGCCTGAGGCAGGATGTAATAGGTATGCATACACGGACAGCACAGGGGTCTACATTAGACCCCTGGCTACCATGGCAACCGATCGGCACCCTCCGATCGCGCTGCGGGGGGCCCCGATCGGCGCCGGAGGGGGGCGCCCCCCCTCCGATCAGCTATTTAAGCACTGCGGTCGCTTTGCCCGCGGTGCTTAAAGGGTTAACCGGCCACGATCGGCGAACTCGCCGCTCGTGGCCGTGAGAGCAGGGACCTGGCTGTAATATACAGCCATTTCCTGCTCTCTTTCAAGCCAGCTCACTCCGTGAGCTGGCTTGATTCCCCCCCAACCGACATATGACGTAAATGTACGTCATATGTCGGGAAGGGGTTAACATCTCTGGCACTTTATTTCCTTTCACGTGTCCATTAAAATACAAGTGAGCATGTTAAGCACTATGGCAATTAATGCCTTTTTTTTACAATCCTTTGAACGCTTTTCAGATGAATAGGAAAGCAGTCCAAGGAAAGAAATGCAGATTGGATTTGATGCCAGCTTGTTGTAATAACAAAGAGAAATAATTAAAAATCATGTTCCACAAAACATATTTGTGATTGTTTACTTTTTCTGTGGATACACCGCATTTGTCATGCAGCATTCACAGTATATTTTGTGGGATTGAATTATATTTTTATTTAATTTTTGTTCCAAAATGTTCAAATAGGGTTCGAAACAGTTCGGTGGGTATCACAGCAACCACTTAGCAGGAGCAAAGTACTTTTTTATGGACATTAAACCCTGAAAATGTAACATATTTTTTGTTCTAAGTTTTGAGTGTTTTTGTGCACTTTTCAAGACATTTTGGGGCGTAACTTAAGGTCCTCATACACTTAGATAAGGTATTGCATGCAGCCTCACATGAGATACCTCGGCAACTGCGCTAGATCACATGCGATACATCGTACGTGGTCCTTTTGCATAACATATATTACATGCGATCCCATTCACCGCCCAGGTGCAGCGTGACAATAGGGGTTATTCTGCTTAATTTCGCAAGGCTGCCCCCCCTCGCAGCGCAGGTTAGCCCGCACAGGCTGCGAATGGGTGTTTAGCATAAACATCCATTCACATGCTGCGGGGAACACCCACATCTTTCGATGGTCGCCGACCATCGAAAGATGTGGAAGGTGCATGCATATAAAAGTGACTTTCAAGTCACTTACATATGCGTGCATGCTGGAACGGAGGCGGGCAGCTGACATCCGGTGATGTCAGGTGCCTGCCCCCCACACCCGTGTCATGGCCTCATTACCATGAGAACGTCCATGAAACACTGGGCATTCCCATATGGAGATGGGACTGTCCGGCACCCCCCCCCCCCCCCCGGCCTTCTCCGCCCCCTGCACACATGCGCAGACGTACAAATAAGGGCCAATCTCTAGATCCAATGCATACATCACCGCACATTGGGTCGGAATCATAAGTAAATTAAATACGATTTTACACTTTTCATAAAATTTTGTAGAAAAGAGTCAGATCATACTTGTGTATGGCCACCATAACTCTAAGCAATATAGCAAGACATTTGTGTATTAAATATATTAGTAGTGCCTAGGAGAATCAGTGCCATCTTTCCCATTGGGCACGATGGGCAGTTGTCCAGGGGCCCTAGGACCTAGGGGCCCAGCCCAATGGGAAAGATGGTGGCCGATCAGCCTCGCTGGGGGATCCGGGCAGGGGGATCAGGGCATCGGTGGTAGCTAGAAGCCTGAATCGGCGAAGCGCTATTTGCTGGCGGGGCAGGAAGCGCTGTTGCATTTGAAAAGACTGGCCGGACGCTGATTGGCTATTTGCCGCCCCACCGGCAAATAGCGCTTCGCTACCTAGCTAGCAGTGAATTAGTTTCAGACGTCCGGGTCCCGGGGATCCGATCACCCTCACTGGGGGATCCGGGCAGAGGGATCAGGGCGGCGGTGGCGGTAGCTATGAGCCCGAAGCGGCGAATCGCTATTTGCCGGCGGGAGGCGGGAAGTGCTGCTGCATTTGAAAAGACTGGCCGAATGCTGATTGGCTGAATTCAGCCAATCAGCGTCCGGCCAGTCTTTTCAAATTCAACAGCACTTCCCGCCCACAAATAGTGCTTCGCCGCTTCGGGCTCCTAGCTACCGCCACCTCCACCCTGATCCCCTTCCCCAGCGAGGATGGTCGGATCCCCGCCACCCGGCCACCATCTTTCCCATTAGCACTATTTGCCGGTGGGGAGGGAAGCGCTTCTGCATTTAAAAAGACTGTCCGGACGCTGATTGTTTGAATTCAGCCAATCAGCGTCCGGTCAGTCTTTTCAAATGCAGCAGCGCTTCCCGCCCCGCTGGTTAATAGCGCTTTGCCACTTCAGAGCAGACTCCTAGCTACCGCCGCTGCCCTGATCCCCCTGCCTGGATCCCCCAGCGAACATGATCGGATCCCCGGTCGCCGGAAGCTGACTGGCTGCGAACGAAGTCAGAGAGGTGAGGGTTGGGGAGGTGTCTGAGGGGGCAAACTAATTGGGGGGGGGGGGGGTTCCAGTGAACTACGTTGCCCAGGGGCCTTTCCTAATGTTAAGACGACCCTGAGGAGAATACAATCTATTTTGCTGTATATTTGTAGGGGTATGGCTATTGTGTTTTCATTATGGTCTTGTAATTTTATTCCTTTAAAAAGATCAATTCATCATTATAGATCAACTGCACAGTTGAATTTGTTAACTGCAATTCATGCCATCTGTTTTAATGCTGTATATGTTCAATCATATCAAGAGACGATGTAAACAGCAATGAAAATGATGGTTGACCCTTTATTGTTACGTTACAGGGTGCGTAAGTTATTGTGGAACAGAATCAGTTTTAGGTCCACTATTTGCCTCAGTTTGCTTAAGTATAGATTTCTGCCCAAAATCATATGGCAGCATTTGTGGAAGGGTGCTGCTTACCCGGGTCAAGACATAGAAGACTTTAACCTTGCAGAGCACAGAATGAATGCACAATCTAACCTTTATTATTATTTACCAAATGGTGCATAAATTACAGCTCATTTTATTTCAATGAAATAAGAAAAGTTGAATCAATTATTTAAATGAGTGGTGTAAAAGATGTTTTTTTCTTTTTGTGTGATTGGTCATTTTAATTCCTACATGAAGAAGACCACCTAGTCATATAATATATTCTGAAATATTTAATCAAATAGCAAACATGGCAAAAAATTTTACTTGAAATGCAAACTGCCTGTTAAGAGATGTGCCAACTATAACTGCAGCAACATCTACAAACTGGCATTCCAAGCAGGTGAAAATGTTTTGCCGATTAAAAGATATAGGGCGGGATGTTATAACATCCGCGGCCCCCCTTCGCCGGACATCGCATTTTTAATAACGGCATATGCTGTAACATATGCCGTTATTAACGCAAGGGACAGCTCTTGCGGTAAGAGCTGTCCCTTGCGATGCGGTGCCGGTGCTGGACTTCCGGGTCTGTGACCCGGGAGTCCATCTGCGCATGCGCAGACCCCGGCGCCGGCCGCAGGGCGTGCTGGGAGGGATCCGTGACGGATCCCTCACACACCGCTGCGGTAAGAAGCCCATAGGCTTCTGCAGGGAACCGCCAGCTTTTGCTGGCGATTCCCTCCGCAGCGCTGACACTGCGGAGGCACAATATAGCATATAGAGATGCGGTAAAAACCCCGAAAACGGGGTTTTTACCGCATCTCTGCTATATAGAATCTCGCCCAAAGGATTTAAGAACAGTAGCAATAGTTCTCATTAAGGAGGTTGATCATCATGTATCATATTAAGCATAGACAATTTGCTATAGTTTACTGGATTATACAGGGCTTCGATCATAAATTGTCAGGCCCAGTACACATGAAACAGACCAGGGACCCCTGCCTGGCCTCCTGCCTATTTGACACATGTACTTGTATATACATTTCTGTACATATTTATACCACAATGACTGTCCCTTTATCTGAAATCACAAATTTCTCGACAGTCATACATGGTACACGAACCCAGGTCCTCTAACATTGCAGTCAGATACCTTACACATGCACATGGGATTTAAACTGTAGGTAAACCATACTGAACCTAGCTAATCATTGTAGTGTGAAGCCACACATCCAATCCCACACAGATCTTTTCAGCTGAAAGGTTTTATGCACACACACCCTAGCAGTACTACAGAAGGTGTATAAAGTTACAGCCCAAAGTTTGTATTAACCACTATGTAGGTTCCATTTTTGGACAGTTTGGATAGTTGTTTCTTCAATGCATAGATTATCACTTCATTTGAAAACAATATTTCTCATCTAAAGTAAAGTTTACTGAGGCAAATAACATTATTATGGCTGCTGCACAATCTGCTGGTTGCAGCATCATGATGAAGTGAGTGCAAGGAGATGATGGAATGATTTGCTATTAACTGCAGCCTCCTCATTGCATCAGGAAGAAGGTGGGATGTGGGAAAGTGGCCTGCTCTCTCAGATGTCCAGGAGGCAAAACTACCATTGGTGCAGCAGGTGCATTGCACCGGGCCCAGAAGGACTAAGGGCCCCATTGCTGCCCAGACCAGCAGTTTGTATCCCTGTCACCCACTGGTGTGGACTCCAAATGATACGTTTGCACCTGGGCCCACCACTCAAAAGTTCCACCACTGCTTGGGGGATCAGAGTTACTAGGTTCCTTAAGATGACTTTGCCCTTTAACTTAATTAGTTTTGGTTGCGGTTACTAAGATGTAAATTAATATATTACCTTAAAATGAAAAAGCGGCAATAGGGGCGTGATAATGTCACCATGGATAAGACCCTGCCATCTCCAACCCTATTTATTTCCACTTAAATCGCCATCCTCTTTCAGTAAGTGGTGATATCTATACCTACTAATAGGAGGAATTTGCTGTCTGTGGGATGGTGCACGTTGGCAGGTATACTGTATTGTACATTTCCTTTCCACTAACAGAGTGACCTGAAGTTATGAGTTTATTGTGGTTCATCAATTTGCACAGGACAAATAAAGTCCTCTGCTCCACAATGCGTTCTAGCTGCTAAAGTTCCATAAACCATGCTGAGAAAATAGGAACATAAATCGTGGTAGCTGACATAGTATCTTTAGCTAGGATTTTAGCAGTAACAAGATAGATAGAATGTGACCTGCTGTACTAAAGTTTATTGTTGTCTCCCTTGAAAATAAATGATCATCATATAGATATTCAAATATGAATAATACTGGTCAAAGCATCCTAACTGTCATCCACATTTTATGTGTACCGAGGATTTAAAACTTTTTCTTTGTATATAAAGTTGCTATGTTGGGAATACATACAAACAAACCAGAGGTAATTTTAATATCAGATTATTCTGTATTTTGTAATATTTGCATAGTATAATGATATGTTGTGGATGGAACCCAAGTCTAATCACAGCATGCATATATGTTTCATATGCACCTTTATACACACAGCCTGAAGGTCATTTTATACAAATATTTTTAATTCATATTTGCATTAAACAGAGTTTGTGTACATTAAGCGATTAGAAATCATAGGTGTTAATATCTCAGTCAAGTTCAAAAAAGTCTGCATTTTGGAATATTCTAAATTTTGGAAACTCAACCTCACATTTCACTTTAGGGAATATATTAGGAGATGCTTATCCAAATGTGGCTATACCATACTAGTTTAAGTTATAATTATACAATGGTAGTACACCTATTAAAGTGTATGTGCAATTAATCTCATGAGAAAGATCAGGACTGCTTTTGCAGAATACAGGGACATGTCCGCCCCATTTTCTGAGAGCAGAGAGACATTTGTCTGTCTCCTGCAACAGAAGAGGCCCTTATTCTGGTTGACTCTCCATGCTGTTCCGTGCAAATGTGTGGGGGACTGATTGAATCAGAATACCACCCAGAGTTACTGGACTTGCAAGTTGGGGGGAGGTGGCTATTCTATGTATGGTTAGCAGTGGAGGCTCTTACCTTTTTGGAGGAGGGGGCTGCCGCAATGTGGGCACCCCTCCGCTGACGCCGTGCTCCCCGCACCTGAGGGTCCTGGCCTCTGGTCCCCTGCACGGGGCCAGTGTATGCACAGTAACTTCATACATACTGCGCATGCGCTGGCCCAAGCCTCCATGGGCTGCCTTTGCAGCAGCCCCCAGGGGCTTAATCAGGTTCCCAGGTCCAGTGCATGCACAGAATAGTCCGTGGTACTGAGCATGTGCAGAACCCGTTTTGGGGGCTGTCCCACATTTGCGCACAGTGAGGCATCCCGGAGGGAGGAAACACCTCCCAATGGGCCTGCCTTGAGTGACTGGCAGGTCGGACTTCCAGTAGGAAGTCACTACCAGTCACATTGAAGCCAGAGCAGTCTCACAGACTGCATCTGGCTTCACTTAGGCAGAGACAATGGCGGATTTTACCTGGGGGGGGGGGGGGGGGGGGGCCTTTAGCCCTGCAGCCCATAGGTAAAAACCACCACTGCTGGTTAGGCTTACTGAGAGTTCTGTTTTAAGTTCTGCTGCCAGACACTTTTACCCAAAATAACTCATCATAAATGATGTGATGGACTGTCTTATTACAGTAGGTACAGGGATGGAAGGATACTTCTTCTGCACCTTTTATTCAAGTGGTGAGTCATCGCTCTGCCAGTACAAAGAATGTGTCACACTGACAGTTCAGGAGCACAGAGACTGTTGAATAATATGAATAGGAGGAGTGTGATTAGGCTGGGGGCCTGGAGGTAGGGTGAGAGCACCATGTCTACTGCTATTAGAACTGATTAATTGAATTTACAGACACAAACACATGGACAGTGGTGGCATGCAAGCTTCAAGCAAAGTGCTGTTTTGTCTGTTCTGTGTTTTCAGTAAATGTGAAGAAAATACATTTATGCTTAATATTTAACCACATTTTGGGATTAGTTGTCCGTGAGAAGAAGCAGTTTGAGTCCATACATAATGCATTTCCCCCATATGGTCTACCAGTAAAGTGTACCTTTTGGACTGTGTGTATGACGGCCATTAAGAGGAAACCCAGCAGGTTCCCTTTTAAGTCTGTGCAACTAAACATTTTGTTACTTGCCAGCAGGGAATGTACTGACTTTTGCATAACTTGTACTGTAGCTAGACAAACATTAAGGGCTGGCTCTATAATAAACAGAGTAAAGGACTAGAACAGTGGAAGGAGCAGAAGAGGTGAAAGTAGTGCATTTTGTTTATAAGAGGCCACCAGCAACTAGCACCTGTCACACTGACTGAGTCATAGAGTGCAATTTTCAGGTGCTATCATTTGTGATACTGTTATTCATGGAGCGTTTTCTCATAGACAATAACAGATATAAGCTGTGGTGTCATAGCAAAACATAAGCTAGGATGAAATATGTTGCAAAATGCCATTACATTTAATTTGAAACAATACTTGTCATTTTATTTTCATGATAATTCACATTATTTTCTTAATGTGAAAAAATGACTCTATAATGATGAGAGACACTTTACTGCCAATCTCTTTGGTAATAATGCATTGAAGTTTGAACAGTGCAATTTTTTCATAAAACACTGTCATCTTTGCAATAAATGTTTAATACTTGAAAACTTAACTATTTCTGAGGCAGCACAGAGCACCATTACAGTCTTGCTATTAAGCTAATCTACAAACATTGTACACATTCACTTTATTATTCCTTAAGAAATATATATTATTTTTAAGTTTATAGTAAGTCACTTAATAATGACTTACTATCAGTGGCGTATGTAGAGATTTCATGCTACCATATTTTTTAAATAATTGCATTAAGAAACAAGTCAGAACAAAAACACACACACACATTGGTCCCCATTGGAAAAAAAACACATATTGTCACACAATGACACCCCCCCCCCCCCCCACACACACACAGAAAAGAAAAATAAATTACATTAACCCTCACCTAACTGTACCCCATATAGTTTACTTTAACACAAGGACATATACAGTAGTATCTAATGCTCATTCCACCTAGTTTACCCCAGTTAGTCTCTTATGCATGTTGTCAAAAGTATACTAATAAATGCTTAATGTTACTTATCCTCTTTATGGGCCAGCAATTAGTACTGCACCAGTTTGCATAGTTTAACTATGCATTAGACAAAAGCAGGTGCAGTAGGTAACTGATGGGGTATAAAGTGAAGTAAGTGGAAGAGTTACATGAGCATAAATAGGGATAATGAAGGAGAGTCAAGTACAGGAAGGCAAATAAACGAGGCCAGATGAATAAATAAGGATTCAGGAAGGTATGAGAGAATGAGGGAATGTGTGTGGATCATCTCCAGGGGCAGATTGGCCATAGATCCCGCAAGTAAGGTTCCAGGAGACTCATGCACCTGTGAGGCCACTCATCAGCCAGTGACTTAAAAAAAAAAAGATGTGGTTCTGGTCAGAGTAGTGGGTGCTCTATGGGGGTGTAACAATGGGTTGTTTTTTTTCCTAATCCACCCCTGATCAGCAAACAGAAATTGGGCGGTATTCAATGCCCATGATGGGGTGTCTGTGGGGAAGGTGGGTTGTTTTGGCGAAAATCGGCAAACACATGCCATCCTCACCATATATCCCCCGCACCGGACAATCGCCCTTTTCTACGTTGTGAGTGACTCCTCACCATCAGAGGACAGAGAGGATTCCCCCAAACAATGGGGTTCCACAATAATGCAGTGAGCATGCTGCATTTAGCCATGAGCCCTCCATTTTGACGGCCGCACTCTCCATTTCCACCTCGCTGTAAAAACCCAGGAAGATGGAAGCAGCAAGTGCAGGGGGTGAGTGGAATACTGGCCTGCGAGCTGTGACAGCGAGCTATTGGCACTGCTCGCCTTCACAGCTTGCCAAACACCATTGCATATACACCAATGACTAGGTCAACAGTGAATAGGTCGACATTAAAAGTTAGACATACAGTATACATGGTCAACTTTGACAAAAGGTAGACATGAACAAGGTAAACATTGACAGAAGGTTGACACAAGAAAAAGTTTGATATGGTAAAGGCTGGTGCATGAAAAGGTCAACATGGGGTTTTCACTTTTTTTGTGGCAATGTCGACACCTAAGCACGTGGACTGATAATTGGGGTTGCTCATATTTCCACATATATGCTCAGTTCCACTGCTACCAGAGATGCAGTACCAAACTGCACTGCATTCATTTTAGGGCCACATTTTGGTGTGGAGAGATACAGCCAAGAACATGGAAGCACTTAGCTCATGGCAGATAAATGACAACTCATGAACAAACATCTTGCAGAGTCCAAGCTTACTGTTTAAGGAGGAATAAATGTGTAAACTTTGGTGTTGGAAATTAACCAATGTAATCAAGAACTTATTTCCTGCTTCTGTGCGAGTGCAGGCCTGGTTAGGAGAAATCATTTGATGGTCAGTAACCACGTCTTAGGGATCCAGGTTACCCCACTACACTCTATAAGGCACAAACCATAATCCGGATAGAAAAATGCAGAATAAAGTGTGAGGAACTCACCCTTTTATGACCTGTGTGTGAATTGTCTAGGCATGCTGCTTCCTATGCCAACATGTGAATTGTCTAGGCATGCTGCTTCCTATGCCAACATGTTTTGAGGCTTACAAAGAAGCAGTAAGCCATTAGATATATTGGCCTTGGATGCAGCATGGCCACACATTTCACGCATAGGTCGGAAATGTGATGAAAAGGGGGGCCAGGCCACAACCCTCATGTGAGGCCACACCTCTCACATTAGGCAATGCCCCCTTTTTACTGACACGCACTCAAAAAAGGGCACTATTCCGCAATGAGTGTCATGGGACATAGAGATCCCCTGCACATGTGCACTAAAGAATATCTGACGATAAGCCACCACTTGTATTTACGTCCAGCCCTGAATAAGGTTCATTTCTGTCTGGTCTCAATACAGTTCTTACACAGAAAAAGTATATAATAATAAGCTGAAATATTGTACATGTCTGTCCCTGTAACTCAGGAGTTAACTGTTGCTACTGTCTGCATTTCCCTTTCCCTTACAATATGACCCTGAGAAGTACAAATATGAGGCAAGTGAGGCAACCTGTTTAGAATTCAGGGATATTATTTGACTTTGATTTGACAAACAGAGGAGAAAGGATTTCATTCCATTACTGCTGGGAATTCAATACCAGTCACCACTGTCACCAATGTGTAATCCAGGATACTATTATACATCAAGAAGTGTATATAATTACCTCAATCTATAGATCTTTAGTAGACTTATAATTTGCCTCTTAGCTAAAATATCACTGAGATCAACGTACAGTATGTATGACCTTTTCCGAGACGCAGATGGATTGTCATTCAGGGTTCCTGTAATCTCTGTGTGTCATTTTCACCAGACAACAGAATCACTCTGTATGACAGGTTGTGTTCCTGGGGGGTATTAGGGAATACTGATTTACAAATGAAGACATCTCTCTACTGGGTGATGCTGTGTCTTTATATCTGTCGATCAAATTAATGTATCTTTATTGTTTAATGTAAACATTTTCTATTACTTGATACTTTGGTATATTGATTGGAACAATGTAGTTTATATAGTAGCTAACAACAGCCTACATAACAATAATAATACAACTGTAAAAATCTTTAAAGAAAGAATATGAGATATATTAACAATGTGTAGTATTCCATAGAAACCAGTCAGCAATCCCTTGTCATCAATCTAATCAAGAGTCACTTTGTAACCTGAACCAGACTCTAATGTAGAGTAAGCAATAAAAGTAGAAATCTGGTCAACCTTGGATACTGCCCCATGTGAAATATTGCACTTTGTTAGTAAATAACCCTCATCATTTTTAGGTGCATGTGAATATTCAGTCCAGTCCAAAAACAGTTTTGGCTCTGTTCCTGATATAGATTGCGTCAAGATGTATAGTAGTAAATGGTGGAGAGTCTTTTATTCTTTCTTTGGTTACAGAATAAAGTTTGTTTCTTGAATCACGACGTCCTACAATGGGGGAGATTCTCTAAGCTATCGGGGTTTTAACCGCATTTTGGGATGCTGTAAGATTCCCCCGCCAGGGGGGGGGGGCATCGCCAGCCTATGGGCTTCTACCGCAACCCTCCGCCGCACCGACCCACCGCTGCCCCGCATCGCCCCCCCCCCCCTCTCACCTGTGTCCGGGCAGCACAGAGCTGTGCTGCCCGGACCTGTGACCTCCTCCTCCCTGCACTGATCCTCTTCCCGGTGCAGGGAGGAGAGCCTGGCGCAGCAGCGCCGGGTAAGGGAGGGACCCGCTGACTCTATCGTAAAGGACAGCTCTTAACACAAAAGAGCTGTCCTTTGCCATAATTATCGCATATGTTAGTGCATATGCGATAATTATGAATGCGAAGTACGGCGATAGGGGGCGGAGCTGGGGTGCAGATGTTAGAGCATCCCCCCAATATCAGTAATGTTTTCAAGGTGCCCCTAGGATACAAGTTTGATAAATTTGGAGAACAATATGAAAAGTTGTATCTACCTGAAACCTTAGGCTCAGTTACAGTATGTGGTGGTGTACAGTTGTGCTTCTGATTGTTCACATGATTTATGACTTGCAGCCACTATCATTGGTGTTGCCTATCACTTTGATTGTAAATAATTTGCATTGGTCCTGGACTACCAACCCAAGGCACCCCTGCAAACGCCTTGCAGCACTCCCGTTTTGGAAACCATTGACTTAGCATTGTATTGCACTTTAAACCTCACAGAAGGATTTTGATATATATACTGTACACAACTGAAAAGGTATATATGCAGGCTTTTTAAACAAAATGGTTTAATCTACTACATGTGGGCAGGCAGTTTACTTGAAATGTGACACAAGCCTACTTCCAAAAGACCTAGAGCCCAATTCAGATTTGTACGTAATGCCTATGTTCATGCAGCTGAGCAGTTATCGGTAGACTGTACATGTGCCAATGGATTATTTCGATACCAGCAGCAAAAATATAGTGCTACTGTATGGATTGTTAAAGGAAGGAGGGCCCCAAACTGGTATCTTGCCTATGTCCCCATGTGGTCTAAAACCGCCTCTGGTGTCAACCGTTGTCATGTCAACCATTTAACCATATTGACCTTTTGCCAATGTTGACAATATGATGGGGACAGGTTGACTATCATCCACATAACATTTCCATATATCACATGAGTATGATTTATTAATTAGTACTCTGTGGAAGGGAAATACAAATGTATGAACATTATTATGCCGCATAACAACAAAATGATCTCACATCTATCTTTTGTAGTTTTCATTAATTACACCTAAATATTTTTTTTACATCTGTGAAATGCAAAGCTCTCTCTCTCTCTAAGTACTTGATAAAAGTGATATATTAATTCCTACAAAAACTGTTTTGATGGTTAATTCCTAATGGGCTTGTCATTTACAAAATACAGTTATACAAAATAGTCCTCCCATGGGCTGTGATTCATAGAGGTAGTTTCCATTATTTGTTCTCTATTAAATAGCTTCTAGGGGAGAAATAAAATGAATAGTTACAATTCAACTTGTTTGGAAAGAAATGATAAATATCATAGCCGTGTAGAACACAGATTTCATTAGTGCACAGATGCATGCCATAGGATTGATAATCTGAGCAGTGCTGTAATATACCCTCCAGCTCTTAAATACACACATTTAACAAATGGGTGCAGGAGGATCATTACAATATGTGTAACTACAGTATGCTACTTGTCTACTGACTTAAAATGCGCACACTTGTTTGAAACAAACCTGCATATTTAATTTGCACAGAGTTTTGCTTTAGAAAATGTGCAAAGTAAATTTAGGGGGTTACATAGTTACATAGGGGTTTATTCTAGTTCATTCTTTCTGACAAAATCCTTCTTAGATGGACAAAACCATGTGCACTGCAGGTGGAGCAGATGTTACTTGTGCAGAGAGAATTAGATTTGGGTGGGGTTTTTCTTCAAAGTGAGATCTATATTGCAGTGTAAAATAAAGCAGTCAGTATTTTCCCTGCACAGAAACAAAATAACTCACCCAAATCTAATTCTATCTGCACATGTTACATCTGCCCCCCTGCAGTGCACATGGTTTTGTCCATCTAAGAAGGATTTTGTCAGAAAGAATGAACTAGAATAAACCCCATAGTTACATAGTAGGTGAGGCTGAATAAAGACTTGCGTCCATCTAGTTCAACCTATGTTTATAATAGTTTATCCCTTGTTGTATAGTATGTTCTGATATTTTAAAGACAGATTGTTACTTATTCATACCCGTGGATGTTTTTAACCAATAAATGTTTATCCAACCTTATTTTAAACGTATTTATAGTGTCTGCTGACACTACTTCTTGAGGAAGAGAGTTCCAAAGTTTGACTGTTCTGACTGTAAATAAATTTTTTCTTCTAGATGAACAAAATCTTTTTTCTTCTAATCTAAACTCGTGCCCTCTCGTCCTAGATTCCTGTCTAGCAGAAAAAAGGGTGCTTGACAGTTCCTTATATTGGCCCCTGATATATTTGTACATGTTGAGCATGTCCCCCCTTAAACGTCTCTTCTCTAGTGTAAATAGTCGCAGATTGCTTAATCTCTCCTCGTAGCTTAAAGTCTCCATTCCCCTAATAAGCTTTGTTGCTCTTCTTTGGATTTTTTCTAATTCTTTGATGTCCTTTTTATAGTGTGGGGCCCAGAACTGTACTTCGAGGTGCGGTCTATCCAATGATTTGTACAGAGGCATAATTACTTTTGAATCCCTAGTTTCCATGCCCCTTTTAATACATGCTAGAGTTTTATTGGCCTTTTAGTTGCTATATTACATTGAGCACTACACCCTAGTGAAATGTTTCATCACAGAACAACTTTGAATCTACCATTAATTTAGAACCATCCACTTTCTTCTTTTCTAATACTTTATTAACCATAACCACCGGTTAACTTATTGGCATCATTTTTCTAGTGCATGCTATTAAATAATAGGGGAAATAATGGGATAACCCAAATGTCTTAATACAACCAAATTCCCCAAATGTCCTGGAGCAGCACCATGAGAGAGATGCCGCTCCCAAAATGGGCACTGCCTCAGGGGAGACCATTATTAAGGATGCTAGAGGTGGTGGCATCCCTTTTGGAATGGACATTTTTAAAAGTATGAAAGTAGCGAACAGCAGCCCCCTCCAGGACCACGGACCTGTCACGTTGGTGGTGGAGGTGGTGAATCCCCTGACAATAAGCAGAACCCCTGCTATGTACCAGCAGGTACTATGCGTGAGGGGGCTGGCAGGATGTTTTTTTTGCAGGAGGATGCAAGTTTTGTAGTTACGCTACTGCTCAGTATATATGATTTTATTAGCTTGAGATGAAATAACAGCCTTACCCTACTGGTTCTGGCAATACCATTGACCACTCCTCCTCATGATGCCATAACTGCTGAAAGACATGAATCCAGTTGGAACGAAAACACCATTACAGCAACAATGCAAACATCTCACACATGCACTTTTGTACTGTACATGTGTAATATGCTATGCAGGGCACTGTTGGAATGATACCGTACGTCATGTTAAAAGGGCCATCTCTAATTTGACAAAGTCATAAAATACAGTAGGTGTGGGTAACATAAAATAACAGAGATAAGGGGGGGGGGGTATATATTTTTGTCTTTTTAAAGTTAATTTGTCCCTAATATTTAACTCTTAAAAAGCGATAAAATGGAGAGTAATAAATCATCAACCAGCTCCTACCTGTCATTTTTTAAACACAACCAGTGATGTGGCAATTACAAGCTGATTGGCTGGTGGTTTTTCACTCTCCATTTTCAAGCTTAGTACATCTGGCCCATAATATATAGAATGTGGCAAATATCAAAACTAAACTAAGATATTATTATACTTTGTACAGTTCAGTAATTATTCTGCATTTGTCCATTTCTACAGCTTTTGTTTTAACTGAAAATGTTCCTGCTTATCTGTCACATGTAATGTTTTCATAAATTGTCACATTGTCAGTCAGCAGACAAAAAGAAAATCATATATTGTCTTTGGCAGAAGCAGGTCACTCCACTGTTTGAAGATGTGTCATAACGTTTGCATAAAAATCATCTATTCATCCAATATCACAATTTGTGTTTTCTTCCTAATGAGTTATGTTGGCATTTGTGATATGGATGCCCACTCAGAATTGTCTTTTTGCAGCTTTAAATACCCCTGCGATCACTGCAGATTATAAATAGGAAAAGAAACAAGGGGGAGGGGGGTTAAGGAACAGTATGGGGACTTAGCAATCAAGCTTCATATCTATCTGTCTCGTCCCAATGTTCTTTTTCCGCAATAAAACAAAAGCATCAGGTGTGATACTCCAAGCAGAGGCAGAACTCTGGGAGGCATTGGAGTCATCTGCCGCCGGGCTCCTGCTACCAAGGGAACACCTCTCCTCCCCTGTAACTTTAAATCCATTAAATGAAAGCCATCAATATCACTTCTGTTCTGTTCTAAAATTGGGGATGAGCGCCAGGGCCGAAGATTTGGATTTGGATAAGGATTCGTCGCCAAGATTTGGAATTGTATTTAGTTTGTTGAGTGGTGGTGAAAAGCTTTGGATTTGGATTTAAAAAAAAAAAATCAAAAAACACCCAAATCACGTAATTTTTGCGTATTTTTGTCCCTAGAGTAATACTACAGTATATGTTCTCAGCTTCTTTGTGCCTGCTGTTTCTCTGCTGGTCTTCTACTCTGGTGTTCCTTGCAATCCCTGGGGTGGTCACGTGACTATGCCACACCACCTTTGTAACTGGGCCAGTAGGCCCCCCCATTGCCAGTTTTTTTAGACGTTTGCTCTATACTGTACATCATTTATACCAGTGTCCACTTCTGCCAATCAATACCTGCTTGTTATGTCTGGTGCCTGCATGGTGCACAGTCACACCTGCATGGTATTAGCTACATTCATATGCTTTCATGAGAGCTCCTGGTTACTCCTGTGCCACGTCAGAACCAAACTAGACTATCAGATCTGCTATGCTTTATAGGGGATAGTTACCTTACTGGTCTCATTTCAGGCAATGGCCTAGCAACCAGGAAAGTTGTCCCAGTTTTAAAACAAGACACATTAGCTAATTTAGTTCATCCTGGCAATCTTATTAAAGGTTAAAAATAATATTGAAATGTAGTCGTAGTAAGATGAGTATAACGTCATTGGGGCAAGACCAAATCAGGAAAGGGACAAAAATATGGTATTAAGCAGGCAAAGATCTAGCATTCTGTATGATGTTCTATTTGCTGGGTATTGTCACTGTTAACATGATCAATTAGCCTATCAAATTTCTCAAACCACAATGTTTACATCACTGTTTATATCACTGTCACATCTTTCAAATGTTGCCCACAGTTACCATTTACAATTTGTGCGCTGTGAGTTTCATTGTTTTGTGATACACATTTCCCCATTACACACTCATCTATACTACATTATTTTGCGTGGACTATCCAACATAATCTTAAACATTTTGCTAATTTGTAATCCTGTATGTTAATTACAGTATATTAGTATGCTGAAGATAAATGTATCTCATTTGTAATAATTGGTGCTTCCTCTGTATTTTGGATTAAGTCTGCACTCCTTTCTTGTAAAAGGCTTTTGTCCTTTATTGATTTCTTGTCATGTATATACATGTAGGAAATTATCTTTAATTCAGGATTTCTTCACTTTAAATGCTCCAGGTCTCAAGATCAGTGATATTTAAACAGTGGTCTAAAGAGGCATGAAGAAAGCAAAGGGTAAATATAGTCACAATCTGTTTATTTGAATGTCCAATAATTCTTGTTTTAATTCAACAGTTCCAGTTAAAATAGATTCTGAACACAACTGGATTTATAACCATGAAAACTATGTCAATAATACTGATTTGGAAATAGAACTCCTGCAAGATTGTCACACCTGCTTTGTAACCTGCTAAGTAACTAAATTTGATTAGTTACTTGCATATGCACAATAAAGAGGTCCCAGCCCACATCAAAGAAAAGAAAAAGGAAGGGGTGGTGGAGCGCTAAAAAAATCTAAATAGAATCAATTGGGTAGTACAGTATTAATATTTTTAATTAATCACATAAATTTAAAACACATATAGACATGTATTATTAGCAATAAGTGACTGTCACAGTAAAATATATAATAAAAACCGTAAATATACACAATATTGATGGTTGGACTAGTGAGGTAGTTATATTGTTAACCAGAGTTCCAGTGATAGAAGGATGGTGGCTTACTGATTTTGTATTGGTACGGTCCCTGGTGTAGATCCCAAATGTAGATGAAATTTTGTAGGGGAGTCCATAAAACCTGCAGGAATAGGTTCCGCTGGAGGGAAAGATGTAATCCTCACGAAAGAGGCATCCTCACAATTATGCGATCCGTATGTCCTGAATATTGAGCAGGTGGTGGTGTCCCAATTGCAACAATTGCAATTGGGACAGGAACCAAAGTGTAAGGCCAACTTGGATAAGAGCTTAGGATATCCGGTAAATCCTCAAGAAACCAACAGATTAAAACAACATGTGCTTCCCAACATGTTTCACTGCTCGCTGGCAGCTTTATCAAGATCGCATGCAATTGTTGCAATTGGGACACCACCACCTGCTCAACATTCAGGACATACGGATCGCATAATCGTGAGGATGCCTC
This sequence comes from Crinia signifera, assembly GCF_055691185.1. Classification (NCBI taxonomy): domain Eukaryota; kingdom Metazoa; phylum Chordata; class Amphibia; order Anura; family Myobatrachidae; genus Crinia; species Crinia signifera. The sequence continues at coordinate 237,810,241 of NC_139219.1, read as the reverse complement.
TTTGGTGAGGATTACATCTTTCCCTCCAGCGGAATCTATTCCTGCTGGTTTTATGGACTCCCCTACAAAATTTCATCTACATTTGGGATCTACACCAGGGACTGTACCAATACAAAATCAGTAAGCCACCATCCTTCTATCACTGGAACTCTGGTTAACAATATAACTACCTCACTAGTCCAACCATCAATATTGTGTATATTTACGTTTTTTATTATATATTTTACTGTGACAGTCATTGCTAATAATACATGTCTATATGTGTTTTAAATTTATGTGATTAATTAAAAATATTAATACTGTACTACCCAATTGATTCTATTTAGATTAATTTAGCGCTTCACCACCCCTTCCTTTTTCTTTTCCTATGTATATTGGGGACTAGACACCCCCCTAGTGAGAGCTGTTTGACTACACACCCCATTTAGGCGCCTGTTTATTTCCAGCTGGGAATATATTTATTCCACATCAAAGAAAACCCACTTTTGTGGAATGTGAAAAAGTTATGGGTAGTGAAGAGGCAGAAAAGTAATGTGAATTCCCATCAATCATTATTCCTTCCTTTTCCAAATAATCTGGAATTACAAGAAAGTAGAGCACACTATATAACATATCCAGAATGTGAGGGAACATCAATATTGAGAACTTAGTTAATACACAAGACAGGAAACCCCTAACGTTCCAGGAGGCAGTGGATAAATTCCCAGTGGTTGAATCATATCCGATTGTTTTCTTATTAGCTCAACACTATGTGAATTCTACAATAAGATACTTTCCACAAAAGATTGACAGAACCCGGTAGATGAGATGCTTAGGAAAGAACCTTTGGTAAGGAACGCTATCTTGATAGTTTATATACACTTCCAACTGAACGTAGACTTTTCAAAAAGGTCTGAGGGTTTAGCTGCCTGGAAAGTCCATTTCCCAAATATAGAGTTAGAGGACATTCTAAAGGCACATACTAAAGAATGCAAAATTCTACAAGATCTAAAGAAATGTTTCTGAATATACTTCACAAAACGTATCTCTCGCCTTACATTAGATTTTTAATTGGCCTTTCGCCTTCCCATAACTGTTGGAAATGCAGTAAAGCTCAAGCGGACCTTTATCACTGCCTATGGTTATGCCCTATGGTTAGAAGATTTTGGGTAAAAATTTGTAAATATGTTACAGATCATTTAGTGATTTCCTTAGATATGACACCAGAATGGGCACACTGGTATTTTCCCTGATGATTAGGTCATGACTAAGAGCAGTAAAAGGCTGCTTCACTGGGGGGTGGAGTGATGAGTGCATTGTGTAAAGGACAGACATAGACAACTGAAATTTGTAATAATCTTTTTTAATTTAGATTCTGATGTGAACATGTATATAACGTTTGTCTACACATGTAAACCATTTTTTATGTGACACATGGCATCAATAAATAGACTTTATAAAAAAATGCATTCTGAAAACAAATTTATTGTAAATGATATCCTGTAATGAAAGAGGCAGAATGTGATGGGGGGAAACTGTGGGTGACAAGAAGAGAGTGACGGGATAGCAGTGGGCACCTTAGTCCTCAGGGCCATGGTGCCCTGCAGCTGCGCGGTGACGTCACCCAAGAGCGACCCGTGGCCATCTTTACAGCGGTCAAACCCACGGCCATATTTAGTTTGGGCAGGCTGGAGACGATCACTGCAACCACTAATTGCTGTGGAAGCGCGGTCCACGGGCCAGCCCGGGGGGGAAGCGGCCAGATCTGGAACGGCCCCAGGATAGAGTGGCACAAAATTTGGGAACAGTGATGTTAGGAGGAGCATTGGCTTCCTCCCTGGCTCTGACACCATAGACATTCCCAGCCCATGTCCTACCATGAAAACAAGAGAAGGGGCAACAACATATGTGGATTATGTTGAACCTTTCTGTCTTCTATGATTTTTGTCTATAAAATGAATAACAGAATGTTGTGAATCCATTAGTGAAGCTGTATTAAACCCACTTGGAATTTAAACTGAAAAACAGTATATTTGCTTTGTTTACTTGAAAAAATATCAAATAGTGTATTTATTTGATATGCAATGAAACACAATCAGAAATCTACATCTGTGTTGTTAATATAATAAACAAATCCTAAAAAATAAAAAATTCCTTCCAAATTAATTATAATATTAATAAATACATCTACTCTGATCTCAAATGTAAATTTATACAATGACATGCAGAGGTGCATCCGCTTGTACTTCTGGATGTTTTCACCACATGATCTGCCAAATAAATATGAATTTGTTATCTTCAAACAACATCTTCAGAAGATACAGGCCTATTAACGCAACACAATATCCTGCTGATTGAACGCTGCTATAAAGAACCCAGAGTGTTATATGTCAACCTGCTAATGCAAATTATTAATTATATACTGTTACTGTCTCTGTAAGGGTGGTAGCAGCAGCCTGTGACAGGCTGACAGGGAGATGAAGAGGAGCTGCAAAATCTGCTATTTTTATCTAAAGCCATATTATAAAGAGAAGTCATGGGCACGGAACTTATATTTCACTCTCTCTCCACTCCACTCTCTCTCCACGCTTCGGGCTCGGTGGCTCGCTGCGCTCGCCACACTATTCTATTCTCAACTCCACGCCAACGTGGATAGTGGGGGTATGAAAAGGTCGGAGGACGCGTACCGCCGCCCCTCGCGGGCTCGCTGCGCTCGCCACGCTTCGGGTTCGCGTTGATCGTGGGGTGGCGTAAACTACTTTTGGGGGGACATTTCACTGTTCTGGGGTGTTTTTGGGGCTTTCTGTCCCATTTACCATTGTTCCCTAATGATGATTTGGTGAAATTGAGGCATTTAACATTGTTCCCTATGGGAAATCGGGGGCATCGCGGGTACATTGAGCCATTTAACATTGTTTCCTACGGGGAAATCGGAGGCATCGCGTCTGGACCATTTAAGCCTTTTTTAGCTGCATACGACGCGACCGACGCGATTTTGACTTTTTTCAATGCATTTCAATGGGAAAATCGGGGGCATCGCGTCGGTCGCGTCGTATACCACTAAAAATGACACCCGATGCCCGCGATTGTGGCCGTGCTAGGAAACAAGTACCAAAAAAATAGTAGACACACACTAATTTTTTTTCTGGAGAATAACTGCCACGGCTAATCGACAGTGTGGTTAATTAATAGACTTTAATATGACATACACATTTTGCATAGGGCTCTCCTAGGTCATGGAGCACAAGAGTGGAACAATATCTGAACCCATGTAATGGAGGAGCCAACGCTATACATCAGTATAGAACCAAGGCATTACTTAAATAAATGAAGCCCAGTTGTTGTTGGTTACTAAAATATCAATGCGCATTGACCCATAGCATCTAGTCAATAATAAGCTTTAATTGCTCTTTACCTTAAACTGATAGGTTTGTGAAAGCAAAGTGCTTGAGTTGCAAAGTATTTGTGTTAGAAAGCAGACAGCACATAATGTTTTAATTAGTAGATGACTCATTACATGTTTCAAAGGTGCTGCCATTTCTGCTATAACCTGTTTCCTGATCTGTAAAATAGTTCCATATAGATAACAAGTTTTGGAACCATTTTTTAAAAAGTTCTAGCTCTCTGTTTGCAGAACACCCATACACATGTCTATCTTTTAATCTACTTACTGTACCTCATATTGACGTATTACACATCTGTGATAAGTAAATTGAATATTACAGTAATTCACCATAGGTTTTAACCACCTTAAATAGTTTCTCTATTGCTCAGATCAGGTAGTCGGTCAATTAAGGTTCAACCTTGATTCAGGTAATGTCTGTGATATCGCTGGCTGGCCTGAGTCTTTTTAAAAGCAATGAAATTGTCATATCCACATCCCTGACTATAAATTATACCCCTTTCACACCAGAAATGCAGAGACAAACCCAGGAATTACATTCCCGGGACAAGCAGGGACATTCCCGGGTTGGGACCCATTAACACATGCTTTTGAAGCAGGGACAACCCTTTTCACACTGAACCCGGGATGACCCTGCATTTCTATGAGAATAGCATTGAAAATGGCCTTTTTTAGGCTCACATTAGATTATTGATTATTAATAATTAAGACACAAAACATTTGTAGTGTTTCAGCCTCTGTTTACTTGTGTAAAACAAATTAAAAGGCATATGAAAGCATCTTCCCCTCTAATGATTAATAGCTCTCTCACCTCCTCTTTTGTCCAAGACATTGCAGGCTTTCAGGGGTTAAAATGCACTTCTGGGGTCTGTGGTGCCACAGAACATGCACACTGTCTCCCTGCACGCTGTATGCTGCCTCTGGGCATGTCTGTGAGCGTCACCACAACAGGTAGTTGCCCTGCTAGCAAATCAGCACTAGCAGAGGCAACATGGGAAGCAGGGACATGTCCCTGCACCTTTCACACCAGCCAGTAACCCTGGAAGGACCCGGGAGCAACCCTGCTACCTAGCAGGGTTGAATTGCCGGCAAATTAACCCGGGAATTTGTCCCTGGAACCTTTCACACCAGAGCTAGTCCCGGGTTGTTCCCGGACTCAACCCGGGAATTTAGGCTGGTGTGAAAGGGGTATTTAGTAGTACTGAAGTTAAAGGCCCCCACTAGGCAATCATGTGATTGACAGCAGGTCCGTTGCAATGCGCAGTTACATGCACATTGCACCGGAGTCTGGTAGTGGAATGAGCTGCAGAAACAATCTACTTCCAAGCTGGGCAGGCTTGTGATATATCTCATGCAAAAGGGAGCTTTCATAGGTGGCTCAAGAGGGGATTGCAGACAGCTTCTCAGAAGGGAGAAGTCTCCCTAATGTATGCCTAGCATAAGAAACAGCAGAGAGAGAAAAAAAAAACCATAACCAGACGTGGATGCTTCCTACACAAGTGCACAAGCAAGTGTGATAGTGCAAGTTGGATACTGTGAAGGTTGGATAAAGTGCATGTCAGATATACCAATAGTGCACTTACTTAGTGGTGTCCTCAGTGCAGGAATGCTGGGAGTGCCAGCTACAAGGACTGGATACAGCAGTAGTGATGGAGGTGTATTGGTCTTGCACGTATGAGCTTCCAGCTGACAAATGATACACACCCAAAAATGGCCATTGCACACCACGGTACACGAACACGGTCACTTCTTATAAATCTCTTCTTCATGAAATTCTCATTACTAGCACAATTGCTGCAGCACCTTGATGCATGCGCGTTGCGATTGCCCCACATGTGCAATCTGCTGAGAATTGCCCTGTTGTGTGAACTGCGAAGCATTGCCATTTGTTAAAAAAGAGAAGAGGGGGTCCATGTGTAGGTTTCCTGTGGCCCCCTCTCTTTCCGCCAATGGCCACAGAACTTAGACTTAACCCTTTTGAGTGCCAAGTAAATTTGTCAAAACAAGTGTGAAAATTGCCAAGCCAACATTTTTTTTTTCATCATAATGACCTGTAATGTTTACATCCTATAGCAATGATTGCATTTTTAGTAGATATTTTGCACATCTCTTTAAGAGTTGCATGTCTCCGACAAAACAGGGTCATCGCCTTATTTTTGCAGACATATCTACAACACATACAGTATGTAAATCACCAGAAAAATGGTCACCATGTGGCCCTACACCATTATACTGTAGATCTGCCAGTTGCCTTGCATACAAACATAAATGACTTACTCTGTGCAGATAAACATATGCTCTGCAGAAGCTGCACTTACTAGAAAATACATTATACATGAGCTTTTTTAAAATAAAAGTGTGCTTTTAAGTACAGAATCTTCTAAAACATTCCATTGACTGTCCCTATTTCTGCTCAATAGTCCCTCGTAGTTTGACACCCTCCAGCCAAGGAGACCCAAAAGAATTTATTGTAAATTGAATATTATACATAGCTTTGGTGGGATGATGCAGAGTTGGGCAGGATAGAATGCTACCATGGCGGAGAATTATCAAATGTTTCAGAGAAATAAAGTGAAGACTTTGCCCTTACCAACCAATCAGATTCTGTTGTGCATCCAGGGCAACATGCAAATAACAGATGCTGATTGTTGGTGTGGGCGACTTCTCCACTTTTTTCCTGTAAGATTTAATACATCTTCCCCATGAGAGGTCACCCTACTACATATCTGTGCCTTCAACGCTCAAGGGCTTTTACACAATGTATAAGAAGGACATGTTTTTAAAGTGGATTATCTCATGTATGTTCATGTGTTGCTAAACATGACAGTAAGTATGGATGAGCACTAAAGAGTGAATGTATCTCTCTAGTGCAGCGGTTCTCAAACTGTGGGTACTGACCCCAAAGTGGGTCCCAACCTTCTCAGCATGGGGTCACGACTCCATGTTGCTGACCATCAGGCTGATGACTTTTCTAATCTCAGTCAGTGATTCAAGGAGTCTGAAAGATCTGTTATATTAGATTCTTCCCATCATTTTGTGCTCCAATGAATGTTATATGACATGAATAATTTTTGGTGGTTAGTGGTAATTCAGGGGCAGATATAACACACCAGCCAATCAGTTCCTAACTGTCAAGCTACAGGAGGATTTTTAAAAAATGTGCCACATCCATCTGGGGACATACCACTGACCAGATTGCAATGCTAACATGGTTTCCTGCACTTAGGGTGCAAATACTGTCTGTCACGCAGTTATTAATGAATTCTACAGCTCTTGGGTAAATGCCCGTAGACACGGGTGGCTTGGCTTATCCTGCTGAGTGACGTACTGCAGCACAAATGCTCAGCACATAGCGGGACACCCTCTCAGCACACTGCAATGCTTTGTGCTGTGTGTTCGCGCTGAGTGGGGCTTTGCCTATTTTTATAATAGGCAAAGCCCTGCGATCTGAGGAAAGTCAGTTTCCCAGTTTCCCTGGCTTTTCCAGCTGGCGATATGGACGTGCGGGACCGCACATCGGCATCGCTACAGAGCATAGACACGGAGCGTTCCATGTTCCTTTCAGTGATCTTCATGAAGCAGGATTGGGGAGTTTGTGAAGATTAAAACAATTCCAAAATAAAAATAAAACATTGTTTCTTTCCACTTCATCATAACCCAATATTGCTGCAATCAAAATGTGTAAATTAACTTGAATTAGTTTCAAAGACCATGTCAAACATTTCCCAGATGGCTGCTGCATGCCATATCATCTAATACATTTACAGATCTGAGAAAGTGAGAGATTTGGTAAGTATTCTCCAGGTTTTTTAAAGTGGCAATCATTTACACTTCATAATTAAACTGGAGATTTCCTACCAAATCTCTCACTTTCTGAATCTCTCGTCCTATTAATTTTCCCCCAATATGTCTGTTAATTACGTTTTCAGCAAATGTATCTTCACTAATTTACAGTGGGGTGTGGTATAGCTCACAGAAAATGACCAAGTTCATTAGGTTGACCCCAAAAAGTTCACATGCACAATGTCAACACTGGAAGAAAAAGTGTCGACAGGGGCAAAATTTTGACACTTCACTTGCCATGCTTAATGCCAGGTGCCTCACTCTGCTGCTGCTGCTGCGTTCAGCACAATTTACCATTTAGAGTCGAAATCCACATGGATGGTAAAATATGAAAATATTTTTGACAAATGTCATCCTTTGCATTGCCATGTTGCTCTACTGCTTGTGTCAACCTTTTTACTATGTAGATTATATGGTGTCAACCTAGACCAGGGGCAAACGCAGGATTTTCAGAAGGGGGTTTCCAGAGGGGCGGAGCAAAGCACGGAGATGGACACTTAGGTGACCCAGTATATGCCGGGTCAGTATTATAGATAGACCAAATTTATAAAAATAATAATAATTCTAATACTTGCTCCTGAAGAAGCCGGAGGTCTTATCCGGGGAAACGCGTTGAGCTTTTCCAATTACCCTCACCTGTGCTGCTGCTATTGGCGACTGACACTTTCCATCTTCCCTAATTGGGATCCATCCACAATACTGGTCCAAGATTCATCTGGAAACCTCGGTACACAGCCCACTCCACATATAGACGTCCCTGTTGGAGAAATCTGGAGTTCCATCTTTGGGATATTTGCCTGATCCCTAATCCTTCCAGCTCCCCGAAAGGACGCACTACAACAAGTAGAGTTTTGTGGAAGTCCCTGCATACAGGACATACTCTGGACTGTGATCCACTGTCTGGACTATCCAACATCACCCAGACCGACCAGGATGGTAATATAAAATCATTATGTCAGCACCATGAAAGCAAATTCCTCAACAGCATATTGTTTCTAATCACCACATCAGTGATATAAGGAAATCCCAGTTCCCAGACTATTTGTCCGGGCACATGCATGCAAAGTGTGATTTTTAAATTATAATTGTTTTATATGTATAAATAAATGTTCATAACTTTTTTGAGAAACGTCTGGTACAATTACTTGGAATAGCCAGCGCAGGCACTACTCTATTGTTTTTACCACTGTACCTTTTAGGGCTTGACCGCCCAGTGCCAGCTGCTGTTGATTTGCGCACCACACATATTTTCTCTTTTTTAGCTCAGCATGTAGGGCCTGGATCAGTAATTTCCACTAATAACCCCTTTACTGCACCGATGGTGGGAGATGGGGGCATTGGCCTGAATGAAGGGGCCCTGATACATAACTTCCAGGGTGGTAGAGGATGTTAAATACGCAGAGGAGGGGTGTATAGTGGAGTGGGCATATTATTCATAATTTTCTGGTGGCAGGACAGATTGCTTCACTGCAGATATCTCCAGTTCTCGAAAATAAATTTCTTAGATTTTAATGGAAATAAAACTAGAGAATCCCACCTACCAAATAATATTGGGGACTCGGGGATCAGAGTTCAGGAGGCAGAGCAATCCGCCAACGAGTATATAAAACTACATACCAGGTGTGTGGAGCTGGAGCAGTAACCAGCAGCTTGAAGGCTGATGTCTCTGGTTCTGGGAATAGTAGAGACAAGCTTCTAGTGTCCATCAAAAGGGGAGAGTCACAGCTTTTGGGAAATACCCTCAGAAAAACTCTAAGTCAGACAGAACCTGAAATATCTGACTGGGAATAGCAATTAACAGGCTTGGATGGGGGCCACTGCTTTGAAGTCAGATATCTCCGGTTCCCAAGGGCCGATTTTTAAAGTTTTTGTACCCATGGAAAGAGGGGACCCTCAGCTTTCAGCCTAGGATCCTTAGACTCCTGGGGGGTTTCTGGGTACTCAGAAACCCCCCCTGCGTGCGCTACTGTAGACATTGTCAGCCACCCGGGTACCATTACCGTGTATATGGATTACAATTAAAATAATATCTTATGTGCAGTTTTCTGTTTTCTATCTAACAGCTAAAATAAATCATAAACTTTACACGGCAGATGCACCACACTCCATTCACACTCACTTATCTATGAAAGAAAGACACGTACAACTGAAGTATGGATGAAGGGGGTCGGCTTTTTTAATTATGACATCCTATTTAACGGGGAAGGCTTATTTGAATCTAAAAAAATTCCTTCCCTAAACTAAGGTGGCGGGTAAAAGAACGGTAAACCTTAAGCATAAAAGCAAAAATTAAAAATGTGGAAATATGATTCAAAGTATCAAAAATTGAATAACAACTAAAAATTTTAAATAAAATTACCAAGAATTATCAAGGGGCTCAACGCCCCACCACATGGGTGGACCAAAGCCTCCTAGCCAAGATCCCACCCATGTCGCAAATCAGGGAAGCTGAGCTCAACGCCCATACTCCCACGAGGTAAAAAAATTGGACCGATGATCCTTAAATTCCAGATTGAAAAAAGCAAGGCCAACCACGGCATTCTACAGTTAGGGCTCCTATCGCCCCTGTGAAACATGCCTAAGCACCATGGTCAACCTTGAGGTAATAAAGGACTACCATAAAACTAAAATAATACCCTAACATAATTACCATTAATATAAATCAGTTAACCATTCTAACACAGCCACTAAAAGCCAACACATGCACTACATTAAAACAACCCAAACCCTTTTAGGATGGGTGGCCGGTCAACAGTCTAACTGGAAAGAGACAGAAACTTCTGGAAACTAAAGCTAAGAACAACGCCAGAGCTCCTCCCTATTCCCTACGACCAATGACATGACAGGCATTTTGCATAGACCTTCCCCTTCAAGAAAGGCCAACCCTCAACATCCCAGTCTGTACAGTGATGCAAAGAAGTGTGTAAGCCCAGCCGGTAAATTTATGATGTTCAGGCCTATTTGTGACTTCCACAGTCTGGAACTGCACTTATCTAGTACCAGCACCTATCTGCAACACTCACATAGTAAAAAAAACATCTTGCCAGTCATTATTTGTTCAGTGTCTCTCATCCATTGTTCAGTGTCTGCTCTCTTTCCCTCACTTGTCATTTGCTTCCCCCACCCCCGCTCATTATGCTTTTCATTACCATTGATGGTTTTATCAAAGGAATAATGCAGTCATCTTGTAAAATTGAGTTTGATTAGATGTGGATATATAAGTGGCCAGAGACATAAGATGGATGTTCTACCTTTCTGATGAAATAGTCAATGACAATGAAAGCATGATTTAACACTAATAAAAATGGCTGTGAATAACCAGATTCAGCATTCTTGACTTACATACTGTATGCACAGTGACTTGCTTTCAATATTTTATTGGTATTGTAAATGTTAACATATTGAGTAGGCCATAGGCCCAAATGGTAGCAGTACAGGAAGAATTAATATTGAAAAAGATAAAGAATATATAGTAACATCCACCGTATCAGTTATCGTCCAATAAAGGTATAGTAGAAACGATAATATAACATACATATGGATTATATATGTTCTAATTTAGTCATTGATATAAAACATAACAGTATTATATATTGAAATCAAGTAAAGAATATGACTATAAACTATAGGAATATTAACAATAGAAACATAGAATTTGATGGCAAATAAGAACCATTTGGCCCATTTAGTCTGCCCCTTTTTTTTAATCTTTCGGGTAATCTCAACCCTTTTTGATCCTTATTTCTTTGTAAGGATATTCATATGCCTATCCCAAGCATGTTTAAATTGTTCTACTGTCTTAGCCTCTACCACCTCTGATGGGAGGCTATTCCACTTATCCACTACCCTTTCTGTGAAGTAACTTTTTCTAACATTTGCCCTGAACCTACCTCCCTAAAGTTTCAGTGCATGTCCTTATCAGAATGAATGGATAGACATCCAGTGGGAGTGAAGATGAACAAGACATGTCACATAGGGTGAGAAGAGGGGAGGGAAACTATTGTGTACAACCTAGAACAATGAAGCTCAATAAGTTTCAGTGATTTATCTAGAGGACATGTGGAACCTGACTTCTGGTAAATAAACTAAACGACACAAAGCTATTCAGACGAGTAAACCAGGTTGTCTGAATGTATGGAGGTGAGTTTTAGAAAGATAGAAAAGCATGTGCAAGGAACGCAAATTACTGACCCTACATAAGCAAAGCTAGGAAATCTGACATTTCAAGGTAATAATAGTGGTAGTGAGTTGTTATTCCACTCTTCGCATTATTACTTCGGTTGGGATGAGGAGCAGGATGTGTGGTCAACTGAGAGTGATGATAACATCAGTATTTTGTACGACTCATCCAGAATGTTAATAAAGGGTCTCCATTTCTTTAGAAAGGTTTCCGGATTTTGGGTCATGCTTAGCATTAAAGAGCTTTTATCAAATAACACTAATTGTAAGAGTTTACCTTGCAATTCGGCGATGGAAGGGGTAGTAGGTGAAATCCAATGGATTAACATAAGTTTTTTCGCCATAGTAAATACAATAGTAAGTAGAGGTATCATGTGCTTACACTTGTAGGTAGACAGCCACTTATCAAAATTCAAGCAAAGGCTAGCTAGTGGGTCTAAGGAGAGAGATATGGAGAACATCTTGTTCACGAAGTTCATGACTTTAAGCCAAAATGTAAAGATTTTACGAACATGTCCAGAAACTGTGGAGGAATTTGGCAATTACACATCTTGCACTTCGGGCAATCCCCGGTTGCAGAGGGAGACATATGTTTAGTTTGTGCAGGAGCAATGTAGAGTCTATGTATAGTTTTGAAGTGTACTTCTTTTAGATAGGCACATATGCACAGTAACTTACAACGCACCGGTTTTCTTCAGCCAGATTGCTTATTTCTATAGAGACAAGTCATTATTTGGCTACAAGATCCAAGAACAGCTTATACACCACATGTATTGCCTAGATCCCTCAACAGAGTCCAGCACTGGGTGAACCTAAATTGGAAAGCCTTCAGTGGCACAGACATACTGCACATGTATTTACTGCTTATCTGTGCTCATTCCAGATCAGCTTTAAACGTTTTGTTGAATCACCTGTGAGATTATTTTTTGCTGGTACTTTCCAATTTGGATGAATGCCTCTCCACAAGCACGTGTGCGTGTTGTCAGCAGTTATTTATCTACCAGTATTGTAAGCAATGTGGATGTGCAAGGAGTCTCTGGATCAATGATGACTAATATATATTCTGTTTGACTCTATTCCAAGCTATTCACAATACTCTATATCCTTTAATATCTAGTCATTTTTAAAACATATTTTATTTACCGTATATATCTTTTAGATATTGTTGGCAATACATGTTATTTTGATATGTACAAGTGCTTACACTATTCTTATCAGATTTTGTATTTTGCATTAATGTTCAATTTGTGTTGAGGTTAGGGTGATTTTTTTATTTTTTGGAAATGTTTATTAAGATTTTTCTACTTTTATGCAATTTACATTTATTTCCTTGCTCAGTTCTTTTTTTTAAGTTTATTTTATTTTTCATTTCTTTTGTTTCAAAATGGTGAAGCATGGAACCACACAGCCTGGCTATTAAATACATCTGCTTGATTCTAATTGTAAAGCGTAACGGAATATGCTGCACTATAGAAGAAACTGTGAATAAATAAATAAATAATTGATTCATGTTTGCATGTAAAACAAACAAAAAAAAATTACTTGTGACAGGAACAAACCATATTGTCATGCAAGGGAAGAAAACACATTTATATTTTTTCTTCTGTGCAGGAAAAATACTGGCTACTTTTGTATGTAGCCCACAAATGTTAGATAGCTGTATTTTTAGACTGCAACTTAAATCCCATACACACAGGGTGAACCGGCATCTGTTGTGTGCGATGGGCTTAAGTACAATTGCTCAGCACACATCATTGTACAACCCTGATGCACACCGTGATGTGTGCTGAGCAATCTGTGCAGCACAGGGCTTTGCTTATTGTTTTTAGGCAAAGCCCCAAAGACCATGCATTGCCATCACCTAGAGCTATGCACATTGGGCAATTAGTGCTCCATTTCTAAGTGATCTAGTCAGATTAGATTTAGATTTCAGTTTGTACACACCTCACCCAAATCTAACTCTCTCTGCACATTACATCTGCCCTACCTGCAGTGCCACATGGTTTAACCCAGTGTAATTGTGTAGCAGCACTGACTTTAGGCAGAACATTCTGTTCCTCAGTACTTGCTGTACTCAACAGGTAGTCTCTATGGTCCCAGTGTAGAAAACCAATGACTAGATCTAGCCAAATGTCTGTTTGTAATAATCAAAGTCAGGCCCAAGATCTTGACACTGATGCTCCTAATTAGCCCTTCATTGCTACAGATACAGTGTCCTCTTATATCCTTGCTGCTCACTGCATGCTGCTATAAGCATCAAAGCTGTAGCGGGAAACATCTGTATACCTCATATTACATTATATATATATATATATATAGGGTAGATAGGTCCGGCACTCCCAGATACAGTATAGCTTGGCGATCGGTGCCTTCACAGCAGAAAATATGCTTACATGTGGAGGTTAGAAGGTGCGGCACTCACGATCCATGTTACAATAAACAGCAAGGAGCCACTGTTGTAAGTTGCATCAACGTTTCAAAACATTTATTGTTTTGTCATCAGGATAAAAGACAGGTAAACACACTGACCTTAATATACAAGAGACACACCACGTGAAAGAAGCCGGTTCCAGGGGAGGGACTGAGAACCCGCCCCTTTGTCCAGCAGAAATGACGTCAGCCGGACGCACATTCCATGACAACACCATCACCATGACAATAGTAAAAACACATAAAGAAAAACGATCCAGCTCTGTAAAAATAAACGAAATATGCATATCGGTATCTGATAATAATATAAGAGCAATCATAAGTATTGGTGTTTATGTATAGAGCAATAATAAACGCACATAATATACAAATCATTAACGGAACACTCCTAGAGGTAATTGTTCATTGAGACCTCGAGGGGAGAGGGCATCTAATTGGTGGATCCACCAGGATTCTTTACGCAAAAGAAATTTGGATCTATCTCCACCTTTCTTGGAAGCGGGTACACAATCAATGGCACGATACCTGAGAGTGGATAGAGGGTGTTTCTTGAGGGCGAAGTGACGCGCCACTGGCTGATCACTCTTGCCGCTGGTAAGTGCGCTGCGTATGGAATGTCTATGCATAGCCATACGTTCCTTTAGTTTACGCTCAGTTTTCCCCACATAACATAGGCTGCAGGGGCAGGTAATTAAATAAACAACGTAGGAGGAATTACACGTGAAATGATATTTAATGGGATAAGTTTTCCCAGAGTAAGGGTGGTTGAAACTATCACCTGTCAATAGATATTGGCAGGTTACACATGAACATCTGAAATTACCGGTGCGTATATTTGCAAGCCAATTAGTATTGGTGGGATCTGGTTCATAGCGTACATCAGTTTTCACAAGTAATTGTTTAAGGTTTTTGCCTTTAGTGAAACAGGGCATGATTCTATATTTATTAAGTGGCAAGGACTTGTCACTGGCAAGGATGGGCCAGTTCTTTTTGACCGTAGATACAATGATGGGAGCAGCGGTGTTATAGCGGGTGACCATGGGGAGAACATCTTCTGTTTTTTTATTTTTATCGGATTTCTTATTGGCCAACAAAGCTTGTCTGTCACATCTCTGTACACGTTTTTTACAGGCATTGAGGTTTTTCACATCATAACCTCTTTGTTTGAGTTTACCACAGAATTCATCCATTTGTGATTCACAGATGCTGATGTTACTATTGATGCGTTTATATCGCAGCATCTGTGAGTATGGTAGGCTCTCAACCAGTTTTTTTGGGTGACAACTTTGTGGTTGCAACATAGTGTTGCGATCAGTTTTTTTGAAAAAGACCTTGGTGACTAGAGTGTCGGCATTACGGGTGATGTCGACATCTAAGAAATGCACGTTGGTGCAACTTATTTCTGTGGTAAATAAGATGGGGCTGGGCGTGGAATTATGTAGTTCTATAAGGGAGGATAGGGATGCAGGTGTACCCCTCCATAACACAAACAAATCGTCAATGAAGCGTTTAAACAGTAAACAATTAGACTGGAACACAACATTGGAGAAAAATACATCGGTTTCGATAGAAAACATAAATATGTTTGCAAAGGATGGGGCCACAGAGGACCCCATCGAAACTCCACATAACTGTAGATAGAACACATCATTGTATAAAAATACATTATTCTGTAGTAAGAACTCCATAGCCATCACAATAAATTCAATTTTGTTGGTACCATAGTCACTCTGTGCAGTCAGAAACCTTTTCAATGCTGTAAGTCCCATTGTGTGGGGTATGGCTGTATACAACCCAGTTACATCAATCGTCGCCATGCAGCCTATATCAGTAGAGCTGTAAAAAGGTTCAAGGGACAATAGAAAGTCCGTTGTATCAAGCAAGAAGGAAGGTTGCTTTTTAATCAAGGGCTGCAGCCAATCGTCAATGAGAGTCGCTAAGGGTTGTAACAGGGACCCTTGAGCCGCTACAATAGGGCGACCTGGTGGGGGGTCCAGGCCCTTATGCACCTTAGGCAAGGTGTAGAAAATGGGGACAGTGGGGTTAATAGGTAAAAGGATTTCTTTGATGTTTTCAGTAATAATCCCTTGTGAAACCCCTTGTTGCAAAAGGTTGGCGAGATGATCTCTACATACCTGCATAGGGTTACTGCTCAGTCTCTTGTAGGTCTTGGTGTCGGACAATTGTCGTAGGATCTCTTTATCATAGTCCGCGATGTCCTGCAGGAAGGAAGACGGGTCGCCCCCCGACAACAACTTAATATTCAATCTCTCCTCTTACGAACTATCACCGGGTGAACATAAGCTGTTGAGTCGTGGACTCTCGTTCATTCCCACGGTCCCCTATAATGATCTTCAATGGAAGATTGAGCAACACGACCTCCTCAGAAAAATTAAACTTAAGGAACATTTTCACAATAACCCCAATTACAGTTCAGTGGACGAGATCCCTAATTCTATTAAAAAATATCGACCGCCGTCGACCTTTGAACCTTACACGTCTAATCATTCCATCAAAACCTTTGCCCAGGTGATTGATGAAGAAGTTAAAACATCGATCGCTAAACAACCTCCCACGCACCCCAACTTATCTATTCAAGAACGAGAAGCTCTACAGAGACTTAGAACCAACGAATTGTTGATCATCCGCCCTGCCGACAAGGGTGGGGCCATTGTCCTGCAGGACATCGCGGACTATGATAAAGAGATCCTACGACAATTGTCCGACACCAAGACCTACAAGAGACTGAGCAGTAACCCTATGCAGGTATGTAGAGATCATCTCGCCAACCTTTTGCAACAAGGGGTTTCACAAGGGATTATTACTGAAAACATCAAAGAAATCCTTTTACCTATTAACCCCACTGTCCCCATTTTCTACACCTTGCCTAAGGTGCATAAGGGCCTGGACCCCCCACCAGGTCGCCCTATTGTAGCGGCTCAAGGGTCCCTGTTACAACCCTTAGCGACTCTCATTGACGATTGGCTGCAGCCCTTGATTAAAAAGCAACCTTCCTTCTTGCTTGATACAACGGACTTTCTATTGTCCCTTGAACCTTTTTACAGCTCTACTGATATAGGCTGCATGGCGACGATTGATGTAACTGGGTTGTATACAGCCATACCCCACACAATGGGACTTACAGCATTGAAAAGGTTTCTGACTGCACAGAGTGACTATGGTACCAACAAAATTGAATTTATTGTGATGGCTATGGAGTTCTTACTACAGAATAATGTATTTTTATACAATGATGTGTTCTATCTACAGTTATGTGGAGTTTCGATGGGGTCCTCTGTGGCCCCATCCTTTGCAAACATATTTATGTTTTCTATCGAAACCGATGTATTTTTCTCCAATGTTGTGTTCCAGTCTAATTGTTTACTGTTTAAACGCTTCATTGACGATTTGTTTGTGTTATGGAGGGGTACACCTGCATCCCTATCCTCCCTTATAGAACTACATAATTCCACGCCCAGCCCCATCTTATTTACCACAGAAATAAGTTGCACCAACGTGCATTTCTTAGATGTCGACATCACCCGTAATGCCGACACTCTAGTCACCAAGGTCTTTTTCAAAAAAACTGATCGCAACACTATGTTGCAACCACAAAGTTGTCACCCAAAAAAACTGGTTGAGAGCCTACCATACTCACAGATGCTGCGATATAAACGCATCAATAGTAACATCAGCATCTGTGAATCACAAATGGATGAATTCTGTGGTAAACTCAAACAAAGAGGTTATGATGTGAAAAACCTCAATGCCTGTAAAAAACGTGTACAGAGATGTGACAGACAAGCTTTGTTGGCCAATAAGAAATCCGATAAAAATAAAAAAACAGAAGATGTTCTCCCCATGGTCACCCGCTATAACACCGCTGCTCCCATCATTGTATCTACGGTCAAAAAGAACTGGCCCATCCTTGCCAGTGACAAGTCCTTGCCACTTAATAAATATAGAATCATGCCCTGTTTCACTAAAGGCAAAAACCTTAAACAATTACTTGTGAAAACTGATGTACGCTATGAACCAGATCCCACCAATACTAATTGGCTTGCAAATATACGCACCGGTAATTTCAGATGTTCATGTGTAACCTGCCAATATCTATTGACAGGTGATAGTTTCAACCACCCTTACTCTGGGAAAACTTATCCCATTAAATATCATTTCACGTGTAATTCCTCCTACGTTGTTTATTTAATTACCTGCCCCTGCAGCCTATGTTATGTGGGGAAAACTGAGCGTAAACTAAAGGAACGTATGGCTATGCATAGACATTCCATACGCAGCGCACTTACCAGCGGCAAGAGTGATCAGCCAGTGGCGCGTCACTTCGCCCTCAAGAAACACCCTCTATCCACTCTCAGGTATCGTGCCATTGATTGTGTACCCGCTTCCAAGAAAGGTGGAGATAGATCCAAATTTCTTTTGCGTAAAGAATCCTGGTGGATCCACCAATTAGATGCCCTCTCCCCTCGAGGTCTCAATGAACAATTACCTCTAGGAGTGTTCCGTTAATGATTTGTATATTATGTGCGTTTATTATTGCTCTATACATAAACACCAATACTTATGATTGCTCTTATATTATTATCAGATACCGATATGCATATTTCGTTTATTTTTACAGAGCTGGATCGTTTTTCTTTATGTGTTTTTACTATTGTCATGGTGATGGTGTTGTCATGGAATGTGCGTCCGGCTGACGTCATTTCTGCTGGACAAAGGGGCGGGTTCTCAGTCCCTCCCCTGGAACCGGCTTCTTTCACGTGGTGTGTCTCTTGTATATTAAGGTCAGTGTGTTTACCTGTCTTTTATCCTGATGACAAAACAATAAATGTTTTGAAACGTTGATGCAACTTACAACAGTGGCTCCTTGCTGTTTATTGTAACATGGATCGTGAGTGCCGCACCTTCTAACCTCCATATATATATATATATATATTATCTGTATGCAGATGATACTCTATTGTAAAGCGCAACAGAATATGCTGCGCTTTGTAAGAAACTGTTAATAAATAAATACTCAAATCTACCCATCCTCCCCAGATTTGTCACCATACAGCAGGCATGTCCAAACTGTTGCCCTCCTTGCCATAGTTTTACCATGCCCTAATAGCAAAACTTTGGCAAGGCATGATGGGACTTTCACAACAGCTGGCGGGCCATAGTTTGGACATGCCTGCCATACAATATGTACTGGTCTGCATTACTGAATGTCTTTCCGCCATTAATTTTTGGATTTCTCCACCCCAAGATTCCAACACAGAATAAATAGTATTTAGAATAAATAGAATAAATAGTATTTCCACCAGCCAATAGTAGTTACCAAACTGGGTACTCTTTACCTAGAACGGCGCCCATCGCGGTGATCGCGACATCGCGGGCAGTACATAAACGTCCGCGACGCGATGCCCGCGATCACCGCGGTTTTCCCATAGGGAACAATGTTAAAAAGCCTGATTGACCGCGATTTTGCATTCAATGCCTCAATGCCCGCGATTTTCACATAGGAATCAATGTTAAATGGGCTACAGAGCCCAAATAGTCAGAATTAACCCTTAAATGTCCCCCCAATTTTTGTACGCCACCCCACGATCCACGCCAACCCGAAGCGTGGCGAGCGCAGCGAGCCCGCGAGGGGCGGCGGTACGCGTCCTCCGACCTTTTCATGCCCTACTATCCACGTCGGCGTGGAGTTGAGAATAGAATAGTGTGGCGAGCGTAGCGAGCCACCGAGCCCGAAGCGTGGTGAGCGCAGCGAGCCCCGCGAGGGGACGCGGATACC
Organism: Crinia signifera; assembly: GCF_055691185.1. Classification (NCBI taxonomy): domain Eukaryota; kingdom Metazoa; phylum Chordata; class Amphibia; order Anura; family Myobatrachidae; genus Crinia; species Crinia signifera. The sequence continues at coordinate 237,790,610 of NC_139219.1, read as the reverse complement.
TTCACAGGTAAACGTGTCCCCTCGCGGGCTTCACAGGTGTCCGCTTTTTGCCACGGATACCTGTGAAGCCCGCGAGGGGACGCGTATAACTGTGAAGGTATCCGCGTCCCCTCGCGGGGCTCGCTGCGCTCGCCACGCTTCGGGCTCGGTGGCTCGCTGCGCTCGCCACACTATTCTATTCTCAACTCCACGCCGACGTGGATAGTAGGGCATGAAAAGGTCGGAGGACGCGTACCGCCGCCCCTCGCGGGCTCGCTGCGCTCGCCACGCTTCGGGTTGGCGTGGATCGTGGGGTGGCGTACAAAAATTGGGGTGACATTTAAGGGTTAATTGTGCCTATTTGGGCTCTGTAGCCCATTTAACATTGATTCCTATGTGAAAATCGCGGGCATTGAGGCATTTTAAAGTAAAATCGCGGTCAATCAGGCTTTTTAACATTGTTCCCTATGGGAAAATCGCGGTGATCGCGGGTACACGATTTTTATGTACCCGCGATTTACCCGCGATGCCCGCGATGACCGCGATTTTTTACCCCCGACGCCCGCGATTCTAATCGCGGGCGCCGTTCTAGGTAAAGAGTACCCCAAACTGATATCTCTCCTCGACGTATCAGATTCTAGACTGCGAATTTCAGTTATACAGTACATATACATATTACCTTGTACATATGGGCCCTGACCATGCACTCTCTCTAATGGTTAATCAAACCAATGTATTGGCATACCACCAGAGGGGGATTTTCCACAAGGCAACCTAGGTGCCTGCCTAGGGCCCAGCAGGTCCCAAAGGCCCCATAAAGATATCCTGGCCATCCAAAATGTTCCCAGAGGAGCATTGCGTAAATACCGCTTGACGCAATGACACCACATGGATATGCCCATACTCCCAAAGTCCCTTTGATATTCTTTGAAAGGATAAAACTTTTACTTTAATTGCGCCACAGGTATTAAGCCTACCAAAAGACCTAAGGCTTTGATTTGTACGATATGCCGATAGTTACACAGCTGAGCAATTATCGGTAGACTGTGCATGTGCCAAGGTACTACCAGTAGCAAAAATATAGTGCTATGGGTTTTTTTAAGGGAGGAGGGCCCAAAACTGGTATCTTGCCCAATGAGGTCTAAATCTGCCTCTGCTTACCACACCCCATCTGGAGACTGAAAACGGTGCATACTCTATCAAGAGAATATAATTTCCCCTTTCCATCATGGAGCCAAAAACATAGGGGCTTTGAATAGCACTTCATATTAAATTTAGACCTAAAGGGCTGATTATTAAGGTGTGATAAAACTCCTAGTCATTGATAAAACCCATTGAGTATTATAAATGTGCTCCAGCCAGTCAGCTCCTAACTGTTCGGTGTTTGAAATTTGCAATTGGGAGCTGATTGGCTGAAGCAACATTTATTACACACAATGGGGGAAATTTACTAAGATGGGTATTCGACTTCACATGTGATTTTGCTATGGGCAACCAATCAAATCCTGTCTACTATCTTCTAGAGGGTGCTAAATAAATAAGAAGTAGATTCTGATTGGTTGCCCATAGCAACATCACATGTGAAGTAGAATACACATCTTTGTAAATTTCCCCTAATGAGTTTTATCACTCATTGATAAATGTGACCCTAATTTTGTGAAACACTGATCTATGTAATAATGTGACTGGGCCACTGATCTATGTAATGTGACTGACACTGACCTATGTAATGTGACTGGGCCAATGATCTATGTAATGTGACCAGGGCCGGCGCCACCACTAGGCAAATCTAGGCATTTGCCTAGGGCGCCGGCCACTGGAGGGCGGCATTTTGTGCCACCCGGGTACCTGTCCTACGGCGCTGTGTATTTAAATCTGGCGGCGGAGGCAGTGGGGGTCCCTGCAGTCCATTAGAAATCACGAGCGCTATCCGCCGGGCTATGCGGAAGCGCTTCTAGTGTTAAAACTCTGGCAGCACGGCACACGCTGATCTCAGCCAATCAGCGTGCTGCCAGTGTTTTCACACTAGAAGCGCTTCCGCATAGCCCGGCGGATAGCGCTCGTTATTTCTAATGGACTGCAGGGACCCCCGCTGCCTCCGCCGCCAGATTGAAATACACAGCGCCGCAGGACAGGTACCCCCCCCCCCCCCCGGCACCGGGGCGCCCCCACCCCGACTCGCCTGGGGCGCTCCGGTGCCTTGCACCGGCCCTGAATGTGACTGGGTCACTGATCTATGTAATGTGACTGGGCCACTGATCTATGTAATGGACTGGGTCACTGATCTATGTAATGTGACTGGGCCACTGATCTATGTAATGGACTGGGTCACTGATCTATGTAATGTGACTGGGTCACTGATCTATGTAATGTGACTGGGCCACTGATCTATGTAATGTGACTGGGTCACTGATCTATGTAATGTGACTGTGCCATGAAGCCTTGCAGCAATAACGTGTAGGGTGGAGAGGCAGTGCAACAAATATCAGTTAAACATTTGTTAGTCACAAATATGCAATCTTCAGAGTTTGTGTTATGAATGATAGTCATGTCTGAGTGTTGATTCTGACCTGTTTTGGTGACTTGCTGTGGGGCTGGGGTGAAATGGAAGCTTGGAGGCTTAATATGGTTCATCCTTATAGATGAGTGGATCACAGAGTGGGAGGCGAAGTACCAAGCCCAAAGGTGTGCCTAGATAATTGGTGTACAGGGCAGGTAGCTATAAGTCCATGGGGACCGATGCCAAATCTATTAAATGGCAGCGACCTAAGGAGTACTGTGACCGGGCTGGAACCGGAGAGTATGCTAGAATCGAAAGAGCTGTGACAGGACTGGAACCAGAGGAGATAGTTAAATAGATCTGACTGATGATCTGACCGATGTTGAACATCAATGGTATCACTGAAGTGGAATGAATGATTGTGGCTGATATTGATAGTGACTCTCTAATGGTGGCTAGTAATAGTAGATGGATTGTACAGTAGGAATGAGCAGAGAAGATGGAGATACCTTTGCAGTGATAGCTGACAACCAATGGTAAATGATTTAATATACATTTGGAATGAGCAAGAAAACTGAAAATAATTTAGCTGTGACTGATGGTACCAATGGTGATCCATGGTAGATGATTGTAGATACACTTGGAATCGACTGGAACTGAAGGATTGGGAATCAGTTATAAAACTGAAGGAAAACAATCTATGCAGCTGGATGGTAATTTGCAATGGAGTCTGTGAGCAAAATTTCCACAGGAGCTAACGTACATGCTACAGCTATGCTGAGGACACCATAGCACTGGCCAGTTGGGGGTGTTTTCACAGAATACCTGTCGTGACCAGTGTGAGCTGAGGCTGCAACAAAGAGGTGTCAGAACTGGTATAGTAGGATTGGCTGTGTTGAATCATGTGATTGCATCCAACAGGGCTACATCCATGTTTGGTGCTTGGAGGGAAACTCGGCATGGAGCAAACAGGCCTGCGACCTGTCATAATGGTGGTGGCTTGGAGCCATGAAGAAGTTTGGTGATTTGAGCATTTGCACGGGTGGATAATCAGCACAGAGTGCCGCTTGCTAGCAGCTGTATACCTTCCAGATAGTACCCAGTTTATTTCAGCAAGCAGAAACCCTTGAGATCCAGGACAGATGGCAGAGGTATGGCTCCAAATGATATGCGTTTTATTCAGGATTGTGACATTGACTGTGGCGGTTTTTATGTATAGGCTGTAGGGCAGCAGCCCCCCCTCTACATGGGCTGCTGAGTGGCAGCCCATAAAAACTGGGTATCGCACATGCGCAGTACAAGGATTATACTGTGCATGCACTGCCCCTGGGACCCTGAATATACCTCTGTGGGCTGCTGTAAAAGCTGGGGGCCAGCACATGCGCAGTACAAGGATTATACTGTGCATGCACTGCCCCTGGGACCCTGAATATACCTCTGTGGGCTGCTGTAAAAGCTGGGGGCCAGCACATGCGCATGCGAAGTACCGTAGAAGCTACAGCGCATGCGCCGGTGGCTGGGACCATGATTGGCGGCAGCAGCAAGGACCACAAGCACAGCGGTGGCAGCAGAGGGGAAGGCCCGCACAGCAGCAGCCCCCCTCCTCTACAAAGGCAAGAACCGCCCCTGGACATTGATGAGATAAAAAGCAACATACTTTTTTGCCTTTAAGAAAATTGCTGCTTTAAGACCTCCATGGATTATTTGATTAATTAAACCCCTAAATTGGGTCATGTTTAATTGATAGACAAATACAACACTTACCAATATCATGGCAATATTTCAAGCTTATGTCGCAAATTGGTTTTTTGAGTGTATTATGGAACAAAAGTGTTCACTGGGCATTAATTTATAAACTTTAGCAGACATGATTTTCTGGTTTAGATTACTTTGCAACATCGCTTCACAAGACTTTTCCCTGCTGCTTTATGTAATGACAAGATTCAGTCTTGTAGAATACATAATCAGTGAACTTGACCTGCCACAGCTATTTTAGCTTTCAGGAAACCTTTGTTTGATCTTGTCCTCTCATCTTGTGCAGAAAAACTGGCACAATTGGCTTTTCTGCAGGTAAAAAAGGAACAATAATATCTCATGAGTAATATAATGTTAGTATGTCCAAATCTCTGCCTCCAACATGACAGCAGTCTCCATTGCACTTTCAACAGCAGGGCATCAACGGCTGTTTGCCCAGGGCCGTAAAGAAACAACACCACTGTGGGGTCATTGTTGTATATGTAAATTATGTTTCTGTGTTGCCTAATGTGAACTGGGGGCTACCACAAGTTAGTTGTCTTGGGGCCTTCACAAACATTAATCCAGTCTGGCAGTCTTTGTTCAGCTTCAATACCTACTGATGGTCATCATCATTATGGGGGTTATTCTAGTCCATTCTTTCTGACAAAATCCTTCTTAGATGGACAAAACCATGTGCACTGCGGGTGGGGCAGATGTAACTTGTGCAGAGAGAATTAGATTTGGGTGGGGTTTTTCTTCAAAGTGAGATCTATATTGAAGTGTAAAATCATGCACTCATGCACTATTGAAGTGTAAAATCATGAACTAGAATAAACCCCTATGTGAGCTAAATGCTGACAAATGAGAGATGAATTAATTTTCCTAGTATTGCTTGTCTTTACAGTATGTTCTCCAAAGAAATCTCTCATGTAATCTGCATTTACCTGAAATGAGATTATTTTTGTGTCGGTTGTGTATAGGACTTCTATGCCGAATGGAGTATGTGCTTTTAGTATGTTTTGTCAGTGGTTCTCCAGACTTGCTGGAGTTCTCTAATTTGGAGCAGAAATACCACAGTGAATTTAAATGATTATAAATCGACAGCACTTGTGTCGCAGTTGCACTGTGCAGGAGACAAGGTACCTTAGAGATCGCACTCACAGTGATTTATATTGGCAGTCAGGGGTGGTTACAGGCAGTGACAACAGTCAGGGGTGGTTACGGGCAGTGACAACAGGGGTGGTTACAGGCAGTGTCAGCAAAAATCGAAAATCAAAAAGCACCTCTGAGTGGGAGACACCTTCCCTGTTATAGCCAAGTAGGGGTAGCTGTTCAGTTATGCTAGATTAAATTGTATATACAGTATGTGCTGTATCCTCTTAGAATGTAGTGTTCCCTCTTCTGTTTTCACTATACAATTATGTAATTGGCAGATTGTAATGATATACTTATGTATTTAAGTTAATTTGCATACCTGTCTTTATCTAATTTGTTTACCTTGTGCTGTGATCCGGTGTGTCCTTTGCCTATGTAGAGTGCTGAGGAAAGCTATTAATAGCCCTCTTTGCTGTAAAGTGTGCACTAAAGGTCATGAAAACGTACTTGGACAACCAGAATATTGACTGAAGGGAAATGTACTGTAATAAAGTGCTTAAAGTGGTCCTAGAGAGGTGGTGTGGAACTCATCCCACTTAGCCCCTCCCCTTTTCCTACCTGACATCGGGGTTGCCATATATTAATAAGTGCACATATGAATTACACAGGTTCTTGACTGCTTATCAAATGTAATGACAGTTGGTATGAACTCTGACACCTCCCAACCATACCAACTGTCATTACATCTGATGAGCAGTCAAAAACCTGTGTACTTCATACATGTATGTGCGCTTATTAAAAGAGATGATCTGGCAACCCTGCCTGGCATAGGTAATTCCCATTGCCCCTTCTCTTTCCTCTTTCTCTCGCATGCATAGCTACTTACAGTAATGTTTGTACAGCAGCCATTATGTGCAATGCTCTCCCATGTGCAAAACTTTCCACTAGTATGTCTCCAAAGCTTTAAGCATTCCCTGAGCATTCACTTCTACCAGCAGCTTATCATATTTGAGAACATTACCTCTATAAGCTATTCTACCCAATACAGTCCACTTACAACTTTACATATTTTCTCTTTCTACACTTACACAACCCACTGATCCCTCACCTGCTGTAGCTCTCCCCCCTGACACCGCTTTTTTCCTCACACAGCTCTCCCCCTGACACAGCTTTTTTCCTCACACAGCTCTCCCCCCTGACACAGCTTTTTTCCTCACACAGCTCTCCCTCTGATACAGCTGTCCCTAACACCCCCAATCCAAACTCACTCTCCGAGCCTGCTCGGGTATTCCCTCCCAGATTCGGAGCACCGTTCTCCGGACTTTGCGAGATCCGGACCCTATAAAGGAGAGGGCGGCCGTCTAGGAGAGTGAAGAGGCAACGTGTGCCCTGGCCCCCTGCCTGCCCACCTGCTTGCCAGCCCGCCTGCTGTCCCACTTATACTAGTAGTTTTTACTACTAGTATATAATATAAACAGTGATACTGCTGTAGTCCAGTCCAGTGATAGACAGCACTCGGTGCTGTAGTGTGTGGACAGTCCAGTGATAGTGCTGTGCTTTATAGGCCAGTCCAGTGATAATGCTGTGCTGTATAGGCCAGTCCAGTGATAGTGCTGTATAGGCCAGTTCAGTGATAGTGCTGTATAGTCCAGTCCAGTGATAGTGCTGTAAAGTCCAGTCCAGTGATAGTGCTGTATAGGCCAGTCCAGTGATAGTGCTGTATAGGCCAGTCCAGTGATAGTGCTGTGTAGTCCAGTCCAGTAATAGTGCTGTATAGGCCAGTCCAGTGATAGTGCTGTATAGGCCAGTCCAGTGATAGTGCTGTATAGGCCAGTTCAGTGATAGTGCTGTATAGTCCGGTCCAGTGATAGTGCTGTATAGGCCAGTCCAGTGACAGTGCTGTATAGGCCAGTCCAGTGATAGTGCTGTATAGTCCAGTCCAGTGATAGTGCTGTATAGGCCAGTTTAGTAATAGTGCTGTACAGGCCAGTCCAGTGATAGTGCTGTATAGTCCAGTCCAGTGACAGTGCTGTATAGGCCAGTCCAGTGATAGTGCTGTATAGGCTAGTCCAGTGATAGTGCTGTATAGGCCAGTCCAGTGATAGTGCTGTATATAATAGTACAGTCCAGTGATAGTGCTGTATAGTCCAGTCCAGTGGAAGTGCTGTATAGTCCAGTCCAGTGGCACTGATGTTAAAGTCCATTAGTACTGCTGCATAAGTCCAGTAATGCTGCCGTTAAAGTCCAGTGATACTGCTACATAAATCCAGTCCACTGATATGATGTTATTTTAATCCATATAACTCTTTCTGGTTTTGCTGTGTGTGCGTGTGTGTGTGTGTGTGTGTGCATGTGTGGTTAAGCTGAGTACACTCTCCTGTGATGCCCACATACAAAAAATTTCAAATAACACCAAAATAAAAGGGTTATTTTAAATCCGTATAATTTTTTCAGGCTTTGCCATGTGTGTGTGTGTGTGTGTGTGTGTGTGTGGCAATCTCCTGTGCCGCCCGCATACAAATAATAAATAACCTCAAAATAAATAAGTTACTTATTTTTAATCCGTCTAATTTATTCAGGCTTTGCCATGTGTGTGGTACACTCTCATGTGCCGCATATAATAAATAACCCACACTGGATAGTTATCCGGACACTCTCGGCGGGATGCTATATAGCAGAAATGCGGTAAAAACCCCGTTTTCGGGGTTTCTACCGCATCTCTATATGCTATATGGCGCCTCCGCAGTGTCAGCGCTGCGGAGGGAATCGCCAGCTAAAGCTGGCGAATCCCTGCAGAAGCCTATGGGCTTCTTACCGCAGCGCTGTTTGAGGGATCCGTCACGGATCCCTCCCAGCGTGCCCTGCGGCCGGCGCCGGGGTCTGCGCATGCGCAGATGGACTCCCGGGTCACAGACCCGGAAGTCCAGTGCCGGCACCGCATCGCAAGGGACAGCTCTTACCGCAAGAGCTGTCCCTTGCATGAATAACGGCATATGTTATAGCATATGCCGTTATTAAAAATGCGGTAGCCAGCGATAATGGGCGCGGATGTTACAACATCCCGCCCTATGGGAGAGGGGTGGTGCTGTATTAGATATTTAATTGCAATGAAGAGTAAACACACTGGAGTAAAACAATGGTGGTTTGTGGAAGGCCCAATTGAAATATTGCATCTTTTTCCTGCCAATACTGTATATTACATGGTTGTAAGCTAGTAATCAGGGCCCTCCTACCTATATCAGTCTGTTACTAGTACTACCGAGTTTGTTTTATCACTGTTGTTCCATTTGTAATGCGCAACAGAATATGCTGCACTATATAAAAAACTATAAAGGTACTTATGTAATATCTGTGCTCCCATTTTGCTTAAGAGACTGCGTCCCCTCGCGGGGCTCGCTGTGCTCGCCACGCTTCGGGCACGGTGGCTCGCTGCGCTCGCCACACTATATAAAATCGACTCCATGCGTAGTTGGATAGTAGGGGTATGAAAAAATGGGGTGCATTTAACATGGGAGCCCAGATAATACATAAGTACCACTATAAATAATAAATCATACTTGCCTACCTGACCCTCTCCATGTGGGAGAAAATGCTCTGTTTCTGGACTTCCCTGGTAATGTATGATTGCCATCACCTGTGGGGGGCTAGGTAAAGGTGTGTCACCACAGGTGATGGCAATCATACATTACCAGGGAAGTCCACGATCAGAGCATTTTCTCCCACCTGGAGAGGGTCAGGTAGGCAAGTATGTAATAAATGGACTGTCTGACATGCCAACTTAGATACTGTCACTGAAGAAACAAATATAATCCTCCACCATTCTTTCAATGGAGACAGCATCATATGCAGTGACAGTCAACATGTCTGCCATTGTAACGGGTGTGTTTTGAAAATATAGTTTTCTCCGGCAATTGCCGGAGAAATAAAAGAAGGAGATGTTGATATTTCACATTTCACTTGAGCTGACCATTTTCTCACCAACAGCTCTTTGCGCCTCTGCAGATTTGTGTACATCAGAAACAAAGATACAGGTTTACAATACCCGAAAAGGGTGGTCAATTTGTTGAAATCAGATCACTGTATTTTGGGCACTGTACTTTATCCTGTGGCCAAATTAAAGTGATCTGATTGCAACAGATTGACCACCCTTTTCGTGCTGCATGCCCCTTTCATTTTATGGAATAAAATTATCCTCCGCTATCAAATAATTTGTGTCAGAAAAACATAGGACTTTTTGGAATTTGCAGTTATTTGTCTCACAACATAAATTACCCCCTACAATTAATTTGTTTGCGTACAATAATACATGTGGTAAGGGAATACCGATAATAAGCTCCATTTTGTCCTGTCCATATCAGGTGTGCTGCTGCTAGTGTTGTTAGTTAGCTGTTGCTATGCAACCTGGACTGGGATTTCACCTGCATTGAATCCCTAATTAGCTGTGACCCTTTATTAGGGTTTCGGACCAGTTGCTCCCTTCTGGTGATATTTCCTATTCCTGTTTGGTCCTCAGTGAAGAAGGCATTTCCTTGTCATTGTGAAGTCCTCTGAGTTCAGTCTCCAGCCTGTTTCTAGCCGTGTGTCTGCAGTCAGGCTCCATTCCCAGTGCAACCTGTCCGAGTCTGTTTCCCTGTCCTGTCGCAACCTGTAAGCAGTTGGTGAAAGTCTGCTGGCTCAGCTCCAGAGGTCCTGCCGGTGCCCGCTTCCTGAGTCATCCAGCGGTACTCCTTGATCCTGTCTGGTCACAGCTAAGTGCCTTTCCCATCTGGTGTATATGCCATCTCTTACATTCATCTGAGGGGAGTGTATTTATCATCCTGCACCACATGGGTTGTTCACTTATATCATTAGTGAAAGTGCTGCATTGCTGTATATGGGGATCTGGATGTGATGTGTAATGTGTATTATTAACACCTTCATTCATTGTTGCATTTACAGTCATTTGATGGGAAGCAGTATCCCCATTTCCCATCTAACTACTTTCCTGAACTGACCTACTTAGGGGTCACCCTTTGGTAAAAGTTTGTATGTTGGACTGCTGGAGGATCCCTTCCCATGGGATCCCTTCACATTTTGGTTTTGTTTCCCATTTTTCTATGGGTTTTAGTTAGTGTTCCTCTTGTCCACTCTGGAGATGGCGAGTACCTTGTCTTCTGACCAAGTCCAGGTGGCACTGGAGTTGGGGCGGACTTAATTTGCCACTTCAAATGTGGCTATTATTGGTGAAGCCTTAACTCTGCAGGTGCCGTCTCTCTCTGGAGGTATTAACAGAGTCAGGGTTGGGATTGTGGCCATCCTTACCTCTATGCCCATGGTTATTGTCAATTTCTCTTGTTGCTCCTATGTCCCATATTCAGTTTAGGTTATGTAATAAATCCTTATCATCCAGCAACTGCTCCAGGTACCCCATCTGCTATAGTTCCCTGTTCTATTCCAATAGAACAGGGGTTAATCTTTACAGTCCACATGTGGGTGGTTAAGTGGACAGTGGGTACAACTGCATTAATGACACTAATGACAATTTTTTTTTTAAATGTCCCTTGTACAGTCTGGGAATTGCTTGTCTAGTAAAATTGAATCTTTCTAGTGAAATTGAAACAATCAACTGTGTAAGTCACATTGCACTAATGGTGAATACTGAGTGCACATCTAACATCACCATAGTTGCTATGGCCTCAGTAATCTGCTTTGCGACTGGGTGACTGCTGTCATAATTCATCTTCCTTGTTCCTTTTAAAACAATATACTGTAGTATTCCAAAACAGAATTATTTTCCCACCAGCCAAGTGTAGTTACCACACAGTATTGGTAGGGTCAGGCCTAGACATTGCAAACTGTGGACACACTTGGACTCTGCTTGGGGATATCTGAATGTACAGTTAGTTCCTGTGCTTGCCTTTAACAAGCTTTATTTTGAGAACATTTTTAGAGAGGGAAGAAGGCTTCCATCTCCATATCCAAGAGAAGCTGAACCACCAGTCATGAACATAGGTCAAGGTTTCCTTGACACTTCCTGTTGTAAATAGCATGTTGCCAAGTAAGTATTTCTCTGTACATAGTTAAATTTGTTTAGGATTGTTAATTATTACGTTTATTTTGTTATATTTTAAATTCCCTTTATGACATTGTGCATCACCTTACCATGTTGATGGACTTGCACGTCAGTGTCATGACTGGTGCCAGTAGCTTCAGTACTAGTAGTAGGAATTGTTTCCTAATATTTTATTCTTTGTACTTCATTATGTACACTGACATGTGAATGTGACAGAAATATTAAAATGAGATGTTTTTTCCCCATAATCAAATGGGCAGGATAGAGGCAAAGTCAGATCTGCAAAGCTGTGTGCACTTACGCACTGCAGTAAAACAACTCCTCGTTGATGTCTTAATGCTACTTTCTGGGGTTTCAGGTCCAGTAGACATCTTGTTAAGATGACTACACATGGGATCTTATTCAGATCTGTTCACAATACAAATTTGTTCGCAAAATGGGCAAAACCATGTGCACTGCAGGTGGGGTAGATGTAACATGTACAAAGAGTTACATTTGTGTGAATTATTTTGTTTCTGGGCTGGGTAAATACTGGCTACATTATTTTTACACAGCATTTTAGATTTCAGTTTTAACACACCCCACCCAAATGTAACCCTATCTGCACATGTTACATCCCTGCTAGGTTTTTTTACACCCTAGACAAAAAAGCTGATTCACTCCCCTGTGAGTTTGGTGCAATGAGTAGCTGCAACACGCCCGCGCCTCTACCCTCCGCCCTCTATGCCCGCTCTGTGCTGTGGCGTGAGGTTGGGTGGGCAGGTGTGAGGTTGGGCGGGCGGATAGAACCTGCACCACCTGGTACCAGCTGAACAAAAAACGCCCTCCAGCAGCCAGAGCTCTAGGCAGCTGCCTAAAGTTGCCTAATGGTAGCGATGGCCATAGTTACATGTGCCCCACCTGCAGTGCACATGGTTCTGGCCATTTTGAGAACAAATTTGTACTGTGATCAGATCTGAATAAGGGCCAAAGGGGCAGATGTATTAAGCTTTAACAAGAGATAAATCCAAGAGTGATAAGGAGAGATAAACGTCCAGCCAATCACCTGCTAACTGCCATGTTACAGGCTGTGTTTGAAAAAAGTCAGTAAGCAGGTGATTGGCTGGACGTTTATCTCTCCTTATCACCCCTGCATTTATCTCTTGTTAAGGCTTAATACATCTGCCCCTAAGTGTGAGATGGAAATTATAAGTGTTTATGTTTTTATTCATTGGGGTCAATAGACTGATACAGATAAACTTCATTTTAGTGTTTAAGACTATCAGGTCCTCCTAGACAGCTAAAAGTTCTTTAACTTTTCCATCTTTAAGGCAAAATTAAATGAAAGCATAATCCCTCCTATCGTACCACTTTGCAGATGCTGACTGCATGTTGATGCCGTTCTCCCGGTTCTCTGCACACGCTCCATGCTGCTTCTCTCATCATGTTCACGGCATGCTGCAGTGCCACTGCTAGATCTGCCAGGTGTTTTTGCCGCCCACTTGTGTCGCTTTCCTGATATTATATTGTTTGTCCTCCATTTGCTTCAATACATAGCACCACTGTGCTTATTCAGCAAACAGAGCAACTTTTTTTTTTGTGGGGGCCTAAATAAACCAATTATTTCAGCCACAGTTATGGCAGACCCTGTCACTGAAATGATTAGTTTGTTAAACTGTGCATGTCCTGTTACTACAAGATAAGGGTGGGTGGGTGGGAGAGGTTCGGTATGATTTACCTACAGTCAAAATACCGACAGCAATTGACCGATGGTCAAAATACGACATCTAAAATATAGACAGGTCAAAAATTAGACACATGTTTTTCATATTTTTTTGGGTCTGTATGTTGACATAGGTCGACATGAACCATGTGCTTCGGGCACGGTGCCTCGCTGCGCTCGGCACACTATTATATTCCCCCTCCATGTCCACTTGGATGGTAAATTATGTACAAGTCGGTTTCAATGAAAAAAAATAATTTAGGTATTTTGACCTTGTCGGTATTTTGATCGTCGGTCAATGGTTGTCAGTATTTTGACCGTCGGGATTTTGATTGTAGGTAAATTGACCACATCCCTGCGGGAGGACCCAAGGACAATTCCATCTTGCACCTATTCTCTTTGCATTATGTGTTCTTTGGAGCATTTTTTTTGTCAGTTTTTAAAACTGCCATCCTGTCTGCCACTGCAGATGGGCCACGTGTTTGTGCCACCCACTTGTATAACTTAGCATTGTCATCCAGCTACCTCAGTGCAACCTTTTGGCTTAAAAACAACACTAGAGGTGTGATGTATTCAGGATAGACTGGAAATGAGGGGAAATGAATGTTATTGAGGTCAATAATAGTGTGGGAGCAAAAAAAAAACCACCAAATTCTGCTATTTTAGCGTCTTTTTTAATGTTTTTTTAAAGAAAATACAGATTAAAAACAGGAAACACAACAAAACGCGAAACCCAGAAGGATGGTGTTTTGGAACCAATCCAGATCCAAAAACACTACAGAAGATACAGATCCAAAACACGTTTCATGAAATACTAAACGTGGCCGGTGCACATCCCTAGTTTACATGTACTAACAATAATTGCACATTTATTATCATATTAAAAAGGAAGTTCAGAAACACCTCTAATACTGCTAACAGAATACTGAGAAATGCTTCAGAAACTGCTTAGTCCAGAATTACTCGAATCTGGTGCTAATGGAACCCTAACAGCGCATGTTTCCAAATCATCCAGCTGGAGCACAGGTACTGAATGTTGTTAATTGACTGTCTTAGACAATAGATCTAGCGGTTGTGAATACCATGAAAACACGCAGTGTTAGGATTCTATTAGGACCTAGTTTGAAAAATGCTGGATTAGCAAATACTTAATACAGATAATTTAGTTTATAAGACTTGCCAGTAACAAGGAAAAGATCAAGGAGCAGGTTTGATACCCAGGATCAGAATAAGCAGATATTCCCGGAGAGAGGAGACATGATGACATAAATCCCACAAAACAGAAAGCAGCTTTTCTCTGTCTGAGGACATTATTAGCTCCATGAGCTTCAGCTGGAAGTTAGACAATCACTTAAGTCAACAATTGCCACCAGTGGTAACATTTTAGAGTGCAGCTTCCACGTAGAACTCCACAGAAGCCACCAGTGGTGGATTATACCCAGTGCTATTTTTGTAGGAAAATAGGTTCAGGAACTGTGGGCAGGCAAAAGTGATGTAGGCATAGCTACCAAAGGGGCGGTGCATCAACTGTTGAACTTTTTTTACACATAATGCCCTCAGCAGTGTCATAAATACACAATGCCCTCAGCAGTGCCATATATACACAATGCCCCCAGCAGTGTCATATATAAACATAATGCCACCAGTAATGCCATATATACACAATGCCCAAATGCAGTGCCAGATAAATTATGCCCCCGACCCCCCCCCCCCCCCGCCAGTGGTGCAAGTCTAAAAAAATACTCAGCAGTACTGTGTGCAGGTGCTGACCCTGTAAGCTAAAAAATGGGTTAGCCAAATGGGGTGCGGCCAATGAATATGGGGGTGTGATACACATATGCCCCCAATAGTACAGTGCCAGATACACATATTCTCCCAATAGTGCCAGATACACATATGCTCCAACGGTGCCAGGTATGCCCCCCACAGTGCTAGAAGCAAATGTATGCCCCTCACAGTGCCAGGTATGGCCCACAGTGCCCGTTATGCCCAGCAGCAGAACAATTCACCCTTTTTGCTCCTGCTGCCACTGTCTGCTGCTGTTGAGGAGAGTCCGGTGTCCCCGTGTTGTCTGTCTCCTCCGCCGATGCTGCTGCCGCTTCCCTTCGGAGGGGAGGAAAGCACATCATGTGTCTCTCCTTCCCCTCACTGTGTCCCTGTGACTGGGTTGTCAGTCAATCAAAGCTTGTGGGCCTGCTCCTGATTGGCTGCCGGCCCATTAGCTCTGATTGGCTGCGGTTTTGCGAGACAATCAGGAGCCTGCCCGCAAGCGCTGATTGGCTGATGGCCCAGTCACAGGGACACAGTGAGGGGAAGGAGAGACGTGCGTGCACTCTCCTCCCATCCCCTCAGAAGTAAAGTGGCGGCTGTGTCACTTGGACTGGCGGAGGAGTAGACAGACTGCAGGGCAAGCCACAGAGGACCCGAAATGCCATTCCTGATTAAGTCATTGAGCTTTAGGAATGGTGTTCCGGCCCAAAAATAGCCCTGATTATACCTGTGGGCTTCAGGACTGCAGCCGTCCCAGTAAACAATGAGTGAAACAGTTGAAGTCTGTGACTCCAGTCCATGTTTCCTTCCTCTTGGACTGCCAGATCAGGCTGCAATTAGCAGAGAGATTGCTTCCTGTAGGAAGCTACTATTCCCTGCCAGATTGTCGGACCAGGGGTTTGCACATGCGCATGGTCCCGGAGCCAGACAGTTTAATTCTGCAGGTGCTGTTACCCAACCGGCTGCAGTCCCCTCCTCCTCATAGGTAGGAACATGGTCAGCAGTAGCCACCACCTCCTCTAAGGCAAGAGAGCCATTGAAAGCCACTAATGATTAAAGTGGACAAGCAGTGTAGGACTGTGACAGTGTTTGTGTAAGAGAGAATTTAGACTGTAATCTCCAATGGGGCATAAACATTTTTTATAAATTACCCACAGTAACACTGAAGGAACCTATTTATGAAGCTGTATGGTTCCATTATTAATATTCGTCCAATCTGGCTTCCAAATATTTAACTCATTTTCAGAGTTTGCATTTTTAGATGATGATAGTTCCCGGGAGCACATCCTTCCTGTTACAGAAGGAGAAAAGGGATCCTTTCAAATTCATCCAACTCCTTATGTACTCTCTGTGTGCATGTGTCTTGGACCATCTGAGCAATAGCAACTAAAAGGTGGACTATTAGGAAATCTCTGCCACCATTTGAACACCTAAAGTGGTTATGATGAGATGTTCTTAGCTGCAAAAGTGATTAAACTCCATTTAAATGTTATTGTATGCATGCTTGTTAAATTGCTCAGAATAGACAATAGAAAAGTGGCTAAGTTGGAAAGCAATGTGCCAGCATATCTCACTGTCCTGCATAAACTTCCTGCTCAGTAACATACCCACTTCCTGGGTGATTGCACTTAATAACTGTGCCGTCCAAGTTACGATCATTTATTCCTTCATCTTCTTTTTTGGTGTGTGTGTGTGTCATCTTCAGAGCAGTACTAGGCACTATAAAATATTAATATAGAGCTGGCCATAGATATGCTGTGCAGGGCCTGATTAACTAATAGACTGATTAGGCTGCAGCCTGGAGCACTGGGATGGTGCTGCTGAAGTTGGGGTTGAGCAACATCTCATGAGGTGTCCACTCAGAACTGCGTTAGCAGCGACGCCTTCTGGGGTTACTGATGTCAATGAGTCAGGGACTCCGGGATGAGGACACCCTTTGATTGAGGCCATTGCCACCATTGCCCGCACTGCTAGGGTGGTGTGTGTGTGTGTGGATGTGAATGGAGCTGAGGCCTGAGTCTCTTTTACACATTTTTAGCTGAATATAATTGAAAAAATTAGTGTTGGGGAGGCCACTTCTATATTAACCTCGGAACCCTTATTTAGTCCCTGGCTGTGTGTTCAAAAATGCAGATCTCCACCTCGACTTTGAATAGCATACATTTCTGTTAACACCTCCATGACATGTCTTTGGGACTCAGGGATGCCCTGTTGTCACTCGAGTTGCTTAAAGTTGTGTTCGCTTGTCTATGAAGATGTCTGTCTTTGTATTGGTAGTATATGCACTTGGTTTATGCTACATTAGTAGCAGTGTGTACTGTATTTGAACCTGCCCTGTGACTAGGACAAACACATACCGGTATCTCCTAACAGATGATTTTACTAATACTGTAACTGCTTATCTGTTTGAGCTAGCTAGCTATGTGTGAACATGACCTTACTATACTTGGCCAACATTGAAAAGCCACTTCCCTCTCATACATTCACGTTTGCTTTCTGATGATATTTTTTCCAGATTTCCTGTGAAAACCGTCATAGTACTCATTCTGCTTCATGTCCTCTAAGCATAGTTTAATCTTTTTTCTGTTAGGGGACAATTCAATTAATTTGTGGCCTAAGTGGCTGGGAGCTATTCAATTTCTTTCCCTTGACTAAGCCCAAGGCTTGCATTTAAGTAGGGTCATGAGTGCCAAGTATGCTGTAACTGCATTGAGCCTGTCAGTTAGCATACGTGAAACCGCTTAACATGGTTAATGCAGTTTACTCTTGGCCAAAATGGTGCCTGTTGTGGGAATTCATTGAATAGCTCACGGGTACTTAGCCGAGGACCTAAATTCCCCCTAATTAATTGAATTTCACCTGTAGTTATTGTTTTCAACATCTAATGTGGGCCATACCATCAGCACCGTGATTCACCGATGCCTATCTGATTGGTGGACATCGATCTGGAATTAAGGGAAATTCAACATGTTAAAAAATCCCCAACTCAGTGATCGTGATCATTTTTTGGTCAGGATAGGTGAATCAGAGATTTCCAACATGTTGGATCGCTCAGATTCTCCGCAGAACAGGTAATGATTCAATTCATCGCAGATGAAGGTAATGATGCAATTCATCGCAGATGAAGGGCCCCATCAGGTTCTGAAGTGTCAACTTCTTAGTAAATCTTTTGACAAGTCTAGTTGTTTGTAAATATATGTACTTGTATTATCATTATAGTAAACTGTCTGCGTGTTTATTTACAACTTTTATATGTCATCAGTCATATAGATGTGGAAAATGCCTAAAACATCTGTGCAATTAAATATAATCTAATTCCGTACATAATATAAATACATTTACAAAGGTAAAATGATGAATGGATTTCAGAGGGATATAATGTATCTTCTGCTAGCAGAGTGTTAAAATACATTCTATCTGTGCATGTAAAACACTATGGTGAAGCCTGATTCTGTACAACCAGAAACATACATATATGTTAAACAAACAAATCTATTGTTTATACATAGTATATGAATTGGTTTGTTTCTCAACAGACTTTCACTTACCTTTAAATTGAGAGAGCTTTGATATAATAGGAGTCATCAGAGAGGAACAGCTAGTTACCAAGGAGACTCCCTGATGAATCAGAGAGACGGACTGGTACCAGAGCTTCACATTCTGTATCAACCTAATTCAAAGGAGCTCACATTTTTACACTGGATGAGACTGTGTTCCAGGCATTCACAGAGCATGGCTTTCTGCTGACAAATAGGACTGTACCTTTATGTTCTGGAGCTTTGTTTTGACTGTGGAAAAAGGTCAGGGATAGGAGGAAGAAACCTTTTTTTTCTCTTTGGGAAAAGAGGAGAGAGAGAGAGAGTGCGATAAGAGATTTTCTTGGATCGAACTTGACTGTGTGAGAACAAATACATTCCAAGGGCAATGACAGGCTAGCTGGAGCAGAGTAAGGTGGAGAATGAGATTATAGATGTTTAACGTGGATATAAACAATATGATGCAGTGCCCAGTCAGGGTGTGAAGCAATTCCCTTTTTGTTTGCTGCAGCATATAGGATTTGTGTTTTAAGTCACGGATCTTCTGAACATCTGATTTCCCTATGGATCACTGGATTAGGTCTCAATGGGTCAACCTCATTTCTGAATTCTTCAGGCACATACTGGTTTGCTAAGACCCCTCGGAATGTATATATAAATAGGATTTTTTTTTTCTAATTTCATATATTTGTATTCGGCATAGAATATTTGGATTTCTACTGCAACTATTGTTTTTTGTGAAGTGACACACTGACTGTACTAAAGACATTGATGTGATTTGTCTGATGGAACTCACATTTTTCCTGACAGGATACAAAAGTTACTTACCCAGTGCACAACTATTGTAAGTCTGCTACGGATGAGAGGAATTCTTCTTTCCATGGAGCAGATTCACCAGCCAGCCTACACAACAGACACAACGATCAGTAAGAACAGAAGCCAAGAAGCTTTCAAACATGCGGAAGTCAGGGCATTGTAACATAAAGGTAGGCAGAACATTTCTTTACTAATCCCACGGTTTGTATTTTAGCATTTCTGTCTCCTTTCATTCCAATTCTTGATTTGTATTTATGAAATGCATGAGATTTGTTGGATATATTTTCATTGAAATCATTCTTTTTATCCGTCTTTTTTAAATTCCTTATTTATTATAGTCCTTAAATTGCATCTGGTTTTCAAAAAATGATATTCACAATATCCCTTAGACATGTGGCCTACAATATGTGATAGAGATAAAAATTTTATAATGCTTAAATAGGTGTTATTATTATTATTTGTGGATCTCAGTCATTTATATTGTGCAATGCCCTCCACAGTGGGACTGCATTGTTTTCACATTCTGGGGTCAATTTTTTTACAGCAGCGTCATTGGTGTTAGTCTGCAAACCAGGGGTGACACCTCTCCTGCAGTGTCATTTTGGTGCTGATACTGTGTACTGTTCTTTCAGTGTCAAAGCTGTGGAAGACAGTCACATAACTTCATGAAATGCAAACTATAAAATCACCAAAAATGCTAATATTCCATAGTATAAATAAAGTAGGTGAAGAAGATTGTGTCACTTTAATTTATGCAGTAAAACTGCCTGCAGCAGAGCAGAGGTTCTTAAACTATTGCGGCCCAGGACCTATTGACTCATTAAGATGGCTTTGGAAACCATGGTTCAGTGGCAATCATGAGATATTAATCTCCTTTTAATTACTTTCTAAGATAAGTACTGTATAGTATATTTATTACAATAAATGTTAGTAAATGGAGTGTTTGTACTAAATAATCATATTAAGGGGGGCATTTAGGTAAGCACAAGGTTCTGTGATGTGTGGCTGCACAGCTTGTGGGGAATTTACGGTTGGAAAACATCTCTATTTTTTTCCACACCTCTAAGGGGTGCATACAAGTCATGTAAAGTTTATTTCTCTAGTTTGTTAGTAATAATGTAATATATGTATGCAGACTTTACACATGTATACGTAAATGGTTCACCTTTACTAACCACGTGTTATAATGGATAAAAGAAAGAAACACAGGAATGGTAGACAATATGAATGTAAGTAAATCCTACTCTGAATTAGTCTACAAATATCACAATAAAATGAGGATTGTAGAAAAGTGTTCCTGGTGATGTGGTGTTCTCCTTACCTGAATAATATGGTTGCCATAAATAGAATATTCAAAAACACATGAATACTGCAGATATTGCATGGATAATCTATGGTTTCCCATTATAGGCTCTGGCTCAATACATTGTTTAGTTTAGAGGCCCTGCTGCATCATAGCACAGTGGTTGACAAGCCTACCATGAATTCACAAGTGTGAGTTCAGGTGAGTGCTCACTGTACAACCTCTGAGCATTCCTGGTAGAACTTCCGAGCAGAAGCGCTTCTGTGTTTTGCTTCTTTGACATAATGATTTCTGGTGGCACATACTGTATATCACTGGTTGTAGAACCTGGTCCCTGTGGATATACTAATGGTGTCAAAAGCATAGGCCACTTATATGTAACACTTACACCATCACATAGTAATTGAGGAAAGTACCAGTGCTTCTTAAATGCATGACTATAAAATAAAACCAAGTGGACTATTAGTCCATGAAGCACTTTGTCATTTCAAAGCTTTCAGATGAATCTGCTCTTCCTTGAAAACCTCTTTGTAGTAATATTCTCACCCCCTCTCCAGTGACGTCAATGGCCAGCTTTCTCCAGTGATGTGTTGGCCAGACACGTGCAGATCCACTCTTTAAGCTAGATCTCTGAATGACATTGTGTCTGGCTTGCTGCGTTGCTCCTGCATTCTGAATAAAATCATAATCTATCCGATTCAGTGGTCATTTTGTCCCCAAGTACAGAGCCATTCAGGATAGTTTGGGCGCAAGCAACCAGAATGTCCTCTTTTGTTCTGAATAGAATGTTACAAGACTGAGATGAGAAGGGTCAGGACACAGGTGTCGAAAAGGACACTGTGAAAAGCTTCATGATTTTAGTTGCATTTGCCATGCATTACTTTCAGGATGAGCGGTTACCTCATATAAACTGATACATGAAAAAAAAGCATTGAGTAAATATCTGGCCTGCAGTGCTTACAGTACCAAGCGCTTATCAAGCCACATGCCTGTTTCATAGACTACACTACTTGATTACTTTATGGACCCCTGAAAAGATACAATTTAAAAGTGTAGGGGATGGAAGCAGGGAGGGGACTGTCTTCAATTGACCCTGCCCATCACTGTTGCCGCACCTACTTTATAAGAAAGGGGAATGAGAGCCAGGAGTGTGGCCTGCTCTCCCTCACACTCCTGACAGGGAGAAGTCTCCCAATATTTCAGGAGAGTTTGCAAATACGCTCATGGCCTTAGAAAAGTAACCACATGAAAACCAAACTACACCTGACCTAGCAGGTATGTTAACAGTAAAAAGGTTACAATAATGTTAGGTTATTACCTCTTTTTTATAATTATGTGCCAGGTTATTACATAAGGGCCTAGGAGGACTCTCTTTATTACATGTATCACTTGAATGCTGCCGCTTATTCGCTGAACTAGAATAAGGCCCTATGTGCTGTTTTTATTATCCCAGTATATAAAATGGGGAAGTAACAATAAAGCCATGAAATGTTGCATAAAATATGATGATGAACATTTAATGCATTTTGGACTCATATTGATGGTCATAACTCGTTCTTTTCAAAGACTGATCTTTAATGGGCTCTACAATTGTACAGTAAGCTGTATGTTAAGTTGTCAATGATGTTGACATAGTATATAATGCCTACATGTCTCCATTTAACTGCTATTAAGCTTGTACCGAATTTGATGGTTTTTATTATTATTATTATTATTATTATTACATCTGCATAGATTTTTGTTTTGTTTTTCGCTGTCTGCTTTGAGTAGAATGTTATGCATTTCATTTACCCAGCTTTTGACAATTAGAAATAAGGCTAAAAAGAAAAGAGTTGATAAATATACTGAGATCTTTGTGCATTATGGCAAATTGTAAAAGCTCCTTGCATAATAAAAGGAAAGAAATAATCTAATTTGCCATCTGTGATTCTGTTATTGAGATAGTAGAAAATATCTCCATTTCAACACAACAGTAATACATGCTAAATCAGGCTTTTTTAATAGTTATTGCTCAGTGGCTTCAAAAACTTGATATTTAGTAAAAACACCCCAAAGTGTTCAATTTGCCCTGGTAGAATTCAGAATCTAAGCGGGTACCCTACACAGAACTGCCAAATGATGCCTGTAATGGATGGAAGCACCATCTATGCAGACAGTATGCTGGCATCTAGAGGGTGATGGAGCTGTTCAGATGTAGAAAGTCCTTACAATTCTTACATTATAAGTATTATTGTTCCAAAGTCTTTAAGGAAGCACAGTAATACCCAACATGTACCTTTCCGCAATTTCCAGCCACAGCAATAGGCAGAGAAAGCTAATCTGTTGACCACAGTGGGACCATAGCTTACTCATAACTCACAATTTTGCAGGTGCCTGGAATGCGGGGCATTGACACATAATGGACATTGCATTAGGCTACCATCTCACCTTGTACAACCCCCCTACAGCCACCCTTTCACTTGTGAATGCACCAATGGCCAGTGCAAAGCAGCAAGGATTGGGACAATACAGTCTTAAACATAACTGTGGGACATAGCCATAATGATGGTTGCATTGTATCCTAGGTGAGACTTCCAGGCAGAACAGTCTTATATCAATATGTTATTTTAGGCATGTTCCATTACAGGATGAGTATCCCTTATGCAAAATGCTCGGGACCAGAAGAATTTTGGATAACGGATTATATCCGTATTTCTGAATATTTTTATATTTCAATGATGTATCTTGAGGTATCTTACATGTATGTTGTTTAAACACATCAAACACATGAAATACACACAAATATATTTTATTTGTGCATAAAACAAGGTTTCAAAACATGAAACAAAATTTGTGTACTATCTCAGATACAGGTTGAGTATCCCCTTATCCGAAATGCTCGGGACCACGAGCATTTCGGATAAGGGATTTTTCCAGGTTTTTGGATATTTTACTTCTTAACATACTTACCTGGTCCTCCAATGGTCTCTCGGCATCCACGGCGACCTTCAGGAGCTTCTTCAGCGGTCCCAGGGGTGCATTGCGCAAGTTTGCAGGCCTGCAATGAACTCCTGGGACCACTGAAGACATTGAAGATCCTGAAGGCTGCCGTGGACATCGGGGGACTTGGTAAGTATAGAAAAAGGGGCGGGGGGGGGGATATTAGAAAAAAGCACAGTTTTTGGAATATTTTGAATAAGAGATCACTGGATATGGGAGACTCGACCTGTACCGAATTTAAATGCCAAGCAATCATTGTCGTTACATATCATGTCCTCGGTAGTGCTGTTACACTAGTCCTTTTTTCAAGGTATACCTTGAAAAAGGACCTAATACGGTCCGAAACGCGTTGGTGAGGAGGGAGCACCTGTTAAATTTGTCCAAGGAACTTCTTTTGCCATTTTCCATCTGCAAGGCAAATCCTCCTCATTCTCTAACCCGGGTGAGTTGAGGCGGATGAAAGAAGTTCCCCATGTTTTTGGACCTTTTTGATTGACTTTTAATACTTGTGTATATATGCTGGATATCTTTATCTGGAAATAAATAAACCCTTGTTTTACGTGTGACGAAATTGGAGTGTCTCTTCTATCTGGGTTTTGAGGATCTGAAATTAAGGACCTGAAAGAAACCTATATGTGCATATAGGGCATAGCTAAAAGGTAAGCCCTATTCATTTGGGGACGAGGGACCAGGTGTGGATCTGAAAGATACCGTTACATGCAAATAGGGCTTGGGAAACAGGTCAGTGACACAGATTGGGTACTGTGTATCTGCCCCTATATCCCCTTGTCAAGCTCTTTCTTTCTTCCAGTTAACCACCGAAATATTGGTGAATACGATTGAAGAAATTTCTACATTACGACAGTCTCTACCTTTTGTGTATAAATGTGTATTTTGGTGTGGTAACCTTGGTAAAGATTTTGCGGCAGTCCAGAGGCGTAAACTATTTCCAAATCCTTTTTCTATAAGGTACAAACTCATTGGGCAGTATTCAATGAGCAAAATCGCTCTGTGCAGCGAATCCTGTTTAGGATTCGCTGCACTGTCGCCATGTTCCTGGAGCCTTTGCTGCCAGCCCTCCCTGTCCCTGTATTCCATGCCGCAGGGGCTTGCTGCCCCTGACGACGAATCTTAACCCCTGCGGTGGACGCCGCAGGGAGCCGGGGGATGGTGGCAGGCAGGGAGATGGAAGTCTCCCTGCCTGCCCCAGAATGTATGTGGAGGGTAGGAGGGCTCCCTGGGACCCAGGCAGCACAAGCTGCCCCACGGGAGAGCTAGCAGGGGACCGGGTAGAAGCCTCTAGCACTGCTCCAAATCGTGCATATGTAATGATCGGGAGCAGTGAATATATGAATATATAATGAGCGGCTCTTGGCTCCCGGCCCCCTTATGTGTAAAAAAATTATTTTTTTAAATTAAATATATATTCATGTGCTGTAAGCACATTAATAAAAATAGCATGCCCCTTCACAGAATAAAATTCCTGGGGCGAAATGTAATAGGGTGCGATTTTTAGACTAAAAAAAAATCGCACCAAATCGCACCTTTAAAAATCGAATTTTTTGCCGCAAATTCGCATATGTAATGAGATGCGAATTAGCGGCAAAAAATGCGATTTGCCGTGATTTCGGGCGATTTTTAGTCATGAAAATGTGCGCATTTTCAGTCATGAAAATGTGCGCATTTTCATAAATGCGATTTTGTGCAAAAAAAAAAAGTAAAAAAAAAAACGGCGTGGGGTCCCCCCTCCTAAGCATAACCAGCCCCGGGCTCATTGAGCCGGACCTGGTTCCAAAAATACGGGGGGACAAAAAGCATAGGGTTCCCCCGTATTTCTGAAACCAGCCCCGGACTCTTGGACCGGTCCTGGTTCCAAAAATACGGGGGACAAAAAATCTGGGGGTCCCCCGTATTTTGAAACCAGCACCGGGCTCCAACAGCCCGCGGTGTCATGCCACAGCCGGGGGACACTTTTTATACAAAGTCCCCCGGCCAAAACATGAGCACCGTGGCTGGTCAGCCTTGGACGGGGTACCTGGAGGAGTGGGGACCCCCCCAATAAAGGGGTCCCCCCCCCCAGGCTTCACCCGTCCAGGGCTGAAGCCCGGGGCTGTCACCGGCGTCCGTGGCCAGTGGACGCCGGCCTGATAGGGTTAAATCCATCATACATATCATTACATTGCTTTTTACCGGCGAACTACAAGTGCCAGCAGACCTCCCCCGCATGCTGGGACTTGGAGAACCACAAGTCCCAGCATGCGGGGCATTAATGGGCCCGCTGGGACTTGTAGTCCACCTGTAAAAAGAATGTTTATAAAAAACACACACACAGAGAAGTACAAGTTTATTACACACACACACCTCACTTTTACACCAGCATACTTACCATTCCTGGATCCAGCGCTGGTCTGGCTGCTTCTCAGCCGGCTCCCCCCGCACTGACAGGCAGCGGGGAGAACCGGCTGTCTCCGTTGCTTCTAACAGCCTCTGTAGCGCTGTCCGAGTGCTACAGAGGCTTAGAGCGTGATTGGCTGAGCTACAGTATGCGTCTCCATGGAGACGCATAGCTCAGCCAATCAGGACTGAGCTATGCGTCTCCATGGAGACGCATACTGTAGCTCAGCCAATCACGCTCTCAGCCTCTGTAGCACTCGGACAGCGCTACAGAGGCTGTTAGAAGCAACGGAGACAGCCGGTTCTCCCCGCTGCCTGTCAGTGCGGGGGGAGCCGGCTGAGAAGCAGCCAGACCAGCGCTGGATCCAGGAATGGTAAGTATGCTGGTGTAAAAGTGAGGTGTGTGTGTGTAATAAACTTGTACTTCTCTGTGTGTGTGTTTTTTATAAACATTCTTTTTACAGGTGGACTACAAGTCCCAGCGGGCCCATTAATGCCCCGCATGCTGGGACTTGTGGTTCTCCAAGTCCCAGCATGCGGGGGAGGTCTGCTGGCACTTGTAGTTCGCCGGTAAAAAGCAATGTAATGATATGTATGATGGATTTAACCCTATCAGGCCGGCGTCCACTGGCCACGGACGCCGGTGACAGCCCCGGGCTTCAGCCCTGGACGGGTGAAGCCTGGGGGGGGGGACCCCTTTATTGGGGGGGTCCCCACTCCTCCAGGTACCCCGTCCAAGGCTGACCAGCCACGGTGCTCATGTTTTGGCCGGGGGACCTTGTATAAAAAGTGTCCCCCGGCTGTGGCATGACACCGCGGGCTGTTGGAGCCCGGTGCTGGTTTCAAAATACGGGGGACCCCCAGATTTTTTGTCCCCCGTATTTTTGGAACCAGGACCGGTCCAAGAGTCCGGGGCTGGTTTCAGAAATACGGGGGACCCCTATGCTTTTTGTCCCCCCGTATTTTTGGAACCAGGTCCGGCTCAATGAGCCCGGGGCTGGTTATGCTTAGGAGGGGGGACCCCACGCCGTTTTTTTTTTATAAAAACACTTTTACACATTTTTATTAACAGAACCATGCACAGATCTCAATGATCTGTGCATGGTTCTGTCAAATTCGCCTGTCAGAACCTGGTCTATTTTTTTTGCGATTTTTGGTAACATTTACCAAAAATCGCACCCTATTACATTTGCGAGTTGTATACTTTATAATGGGAAAACATCTGGATGCGAATTGAAATGTGACTAAAAATCGCACTTCTAAAAGTGCGATTTCGCGGTAAAAAGTGTGATTTTTTACCGCGATTTTCAACCTATTAAATGTGCGATTTTCGGAAAATGTGCGATTTCGGCCGTTTTTGACCAAAAATCGCACATGTCTAAAAAATCACACCCTATTACATTTCGCCCCTGATTTTTTTTTTACACCAAATTAAAAAAACATTATTTAAAAAATTCACATTCCACTTCACCATGAAAAGATGGCGATTGCTACACAGTGACACACGGCAAAAATCACTTAGAAAGTAATTCGCCATCTTCTCATTGAATACACTCACGGCGAATCACATTGAAAAAACCCATTGAAAAACCACAGCAAATTGCGGAGACTATCAGACGGCGAATTGTCCGTCATTCACTGTTCGCAGATGGCGAAAAGTGCATGTTGAATAGGGTATATCACTTTCTGACACAAAAAATCACCTTCCAAAGTGAAAATAGTCCTCATTGAATACTGCCCATTGTCTGCTTCTTTCATCTTTCCTAAGGTGTCATGAACTAATGCAGTGTAGATTTAAAAAAAATAACTTTTTTAAATCATATCCCATCACTTATATACCTACACAGATATAAATGGAAATGAAAAAAGTATGCTCTGATGCAGGGATGGGCAATTGCGGCCCTCCAGATGTTGATGAACTACACATCCCAGCATGCCTTGCGTCAGTTTCAGCATGGCCACATTGCAAAACTAATGCAAAGCATCCTGGGATGTGTAGTTCATCAACATCTGGAGTGCTGCAATTGCCTAGCCCTGCTCTAATGCCTGTATTGCTGTTGTGGTTCTATGTAGACTTTTGTAACAGTGTTCTGCTTGCTGTGCTCAATACTGTTTTAGTTGCACAGTACGTGCAGTAGCATTGTAGTGTTTATGGTATTGTTTCTCTGTGCTGGAAACAATTATTTGTATTGGTTCTGACTTAGTGACCTTTAAAGGTTGACATCTATTGAAGATTTATTGATTCATTGAAGTTGATTTATTATACAATGTTCTATATTAAATAAAATTGGTATTTTCAGTACATTTGTGATTTTGGAGAATTATATGTGTCACATCAGACAGATGCATAGACCCGGGAAATCATACGTGGGCAAATAAACTACATGGGCAAAAAACACACCCACATACAGTACAAGGATTTTGCAATGTTGAAATGTTTTTTAATCTTTTGAAATGACAGTATGTTTTAGGGCACAATACACAGTTCCCAATCAATTAATAGGTAACTCCTAAATGTATATAATTTATTTATATCATGTGTAACAAAAACTGGAATATTTCAGAATTGGTCAGTATGCAAATAATGGCTTGCTATGAGCGCTGTATGGTTCTTCTGCCATGGGTGAGAAAGCATGCTGTCCCAGGGCCGGTCTGGCCATCTGGAACTTCTGGCAAATGCCAGAAGGGCCGATGGCCTTGTGGTCCCAGCGCTGCGCCAGTGTCCGGTCTCAGTATAGCTGTGGCCATGTCCCACCGCTGTGCTGGAGCTTGGAGGCCGGTCTCAGTATAGCCACGACCATGTACCAGCGCTGCGCTGGAGGCAGTTATCTGCTTTACACTGCCACAGCCAGGTCCCAGCCGCAGCCAGGTCACATCGCTGACGTGCATCCGGCTCTTGTGCTTGCCAACGGTTGGGGGCCCAGACGGTTTGCACCTGTTTCCAATACCTGCTGCTGCTGGTAGCCATACAAGAGAGCCCATCAAGACTGATATAATTTAATATTAAATCAGAGAATGTGTCCTGTCCCCTCCTGCACTCCCTCTCACACTGCATCCTCTCGCACCCTGCACTCCACCTTCTAAACCTGCGTTCTACCCCACCCTGCACCTCCCTCTCACACTGCATTTTCTCCACCATGCATTCTTTCCCATCCTGCACCCACCTTCTCACAATGTGTCCACGCCCACCCTGCATACCCTCTTACCCTAATACTGGAGGGGCTGTTATGTGGGCAATGTTTAAGGTGCACTACTTGGGGGAATTATGTGTAAGGAACATTACTAGGGGCATAATATGGGCATTACTTGTGGTCATAATATGTAATGGGCAATACAGGGTGCGGCAATGTGTAATGGGCATAACGATGTATTCCATAATGTGTATTGGGCATTACAATGTGTTTCATAATGTTTAATGCCTCTTTTTTGTGATGCCACGCCTCCTTTCCATGAGGCAGTGCCCCCTTTTCGCAGCACGGCTTTGCCGCGTAAGGGTCTCACCTGCTTCAGGTGGGCCTGTGTGCTCAAATTGCCAGGGTCAGTTTCTGGTCCCAGTCCGGCCCTGTGCTGTCCTATCATCTTTCTTCCACTTTCACACTAGTACCAATGTAGTGCAGCATCAGCTTGTAACTGAATAACCATTGAAAGCACTGCTCACTGCAAGATGCAGTCACTATGGGGGGAGCAAACTGGAACATTTAAACAAGCAAAATCTAAAGATAGAGTAGAATAAGCTTATACAGCCAAAGGTGGAACTACCATTGGTGCTGCAAGTGCAGTGTACTGAGGCCCCTGAGGACTAAGGGGCCCAATGCTGCCCCGTCACCCTCTTCCTGTCACCTACTATTTTTCCCTGTCAAACTCTGCCTCCCCCTGCCTCTTCCTGTCACACTCTGCCTCCCCTGCCTTACACTGTCACCCTCTGACTCTCCCTGTCACCCACTGCCGTGTTGCATATTGTGAATTTGGGTGGAGTAGGGGGGCCCAAATGATATTTTTGCATCTGGGCTGACCACCCACTAGTTCCGCCACTGTATATAGCTGTGGAAATGTATTGAGAAATGTATTTTTGAATTGCAAGACTAAATGTTTAAAAGACATACAGTAGAATATTTTGTTACTTTTTAGGTTCCATGATCCATAATCTGGTGATATGTTTTGTTTTTGATTTTTTTAAAATATACATTTGACTTGACCTTATGGCAAGCAAGCAATGGTCTGTGCAGGTGATAGTAAAGAGATAATGGTGCCATTGGCACCCTGAGACCCCTGTGGAATGTTTAAAGTGCAAACACCCAGCGTGTTATTTTTTTAATTATACTGGGTAATGCTGGAATTGTGGCTGAATGCCTCTATGTCCATAATCTTTCCTGAGTGCAGTGACATCACAGCACTGTCGTAGCATGGTTTGTCTGGGCAACAGAGGCATGAGTTCATATCGGTCGCCCTGAGGCAACTT
This sequence comes from Crinia signifera, assembly GCF_055691185.1. Classification (NCBI taxonomy): domain Eukaryota; kingdom Metazoa; phylum Chordata; class Amphibia; order Anura; family Myobatrachidae; genus Crinia; species Crinia signifera. The sequence goes on along the minus strand of NC_139219.1, from coordinate 237,760,288 downwards.
GGAGTTTGGTGCCTCATTTACTGATGTGTCCCATATTGCGGTCACAGTTGGATTCTGCTTTGAACTATACAGGTTCAGCTGTACAGGTTCATTTTGCAGCACTGCATGTGGTTTTACCGCCACACGGCGCATGTACAGCCTCCACCCCCTCCTCCCTCCTCGCTTGCCAAGTTCCCCACATGGCTGCAAATGGATGTTTTGTATAAACATCCATTCGCAGCCTTGGGTGCGGGGACCAAATCATTCGGTGGTCGCCGAACGTACAGGCAAAACGAAGACACTCTCAGGTGTATTCGTTCCCTGTGTGGCCGTGTCACTGCCTAATTTCCATGGGAACGCTGGGTGTTCCCATGGGCGCATCACCTCGCCGCCGCCCCACGCCCCCCATCCGCAAGTTCTCCATGCCTGCTGGCACCCAGCGTATGCACAGGCGCTGAAATGTGCATACGCCCATATGTGCTTCAATATGAGTACTGCTCATTAACAAGAAGTCACTATTAATAATTACCAGATAATGGGCCAGATTCTCTAAGCTTCAAAAGTGATAAAATGGAGAGTGATAAACAGCCAGCCAATCAGCTCCTACCTGCCATGTCACAGACTGTGTTTGAAAAATGTCAGGCAGGAGCTGATTGGCTGGCTGTTTATCACTCTCTATTTTATCACTTTTAAAGCTTAGAGAATCTGGCCCAATATCATACAGTAAGAACACTTTGTGACTCACCAAACTTATTTACTGTATAAGGAGTATTACTACAAAACAGACATATCTCTGCAAGTCATTTATTTTTGGGCTTTAGTTCAAAGCGTGTCACAATAATTAAATGGGTATGGGTCATAGGGTTGACAGTATTTAGGTCGACAGTCAATATTGTAGGTCGACCACTGTTGGTCACATAATAGAGGTCATGATGCATTAGGTTGACGTGGCCAAAAGGCCAACACAAGCAATAGGGCGACATGAAAAAAGGCTGACATGAATTGTTTGTTTTTTGTGTCTATGTCGACTTAAGGCCCCCAGACATCAGAAAGATATTGTCCCCAATCGTACAATCTCAACTGGTTGTATGACTGATTGTATGACAGATTGTGAGTACATTGTGGGCCTTATTTTGGTTCATTCTTTCTGACAAAATCCTTCTTAGATGGGCAAAACCATGTGCACTGCAGGTGGGGCAGATGTAACATGTGCAGAGAGAATTAGATTTGGGTGGGGTTTTACTTCAAAGTGAGATCTATATTGCAGTGTAAAAATAAAGCAGTTAGTATTTTCCCTGCACAGAAACAAAATTACTCACCCAAATCTAAGTCTCTCTGCACATGTTACATCTGCCCCCCTGCAGTGCACATGGTTTTGTCCATCTAAGAAGGATTTTGTCAGAAAGAATGAACCAAAATAAGGCCCTGTGTGTTAAAAGACCACCAAGGACTGCCGGGGAGTTGATAGTAAGACCGGTGTTTCTGATGTATGGCCACCTTTAGTCGCCATGGACACCATAGAAGTGTACCGCGTCCCCTCGCATGGCTCGCTACGCTCAGCACACTATTATTTTCTTCTTCTATTTCCACGTGGATAGTTAAGAATAAAAATTTTTTTTTTTAAAGGGAAAAAACTCGTATCGACCTTTCACCTTTTCCATGTTGACATATTGCGTGCATCGACCTTTGATCAGGTCGGCCCAATGCACGTAGTCCCTTTTTTATGTGTCGATCTTTTGACCATTGACCAATTGATTGTCGACCTAATTACTGTCAACCTATCAACCACATCCCAATTAAAGTACACATTTTTGTAGTTTAGTGAAATCACATGCTCCAAGCGCCATGATGCTATCTCCCATCAGAAGACAAATACAATTACTTTCCCAAACACTATTCAATGAACCTTAAAAGGAATGCGTAAACAGTACACATGAGAGTTAGGATATGCGCTACTCATTTACCACCTGATTGCCTTTCCCCAAGATCCATAAAATGCCCTCTGTTCCTTAATGATGAGGTATCCAACTCGCTGCGAGTTGTGTCGGTGGACACACACACACTGCACTGACAGCTGCCCGAAAAGCAGCTGCTCCTGCGGCCAGTCTCTGTTACAGATTCATGACACACTGACAGTGTATGAGGACACAATTGTGCTGTGTGCATGTGATCAGCGCTGCCCAAGTCTAAAAAACCTTATGCTTTAGACATGTATATACTGTATAAGCAATGGCTGGTTAATGATATGAATACTTATTCTCCACATACATCTTACTCCTCTGCAGTGATTTATCATATAGATTACAGATTAGTATCTGTAGGCAGAAAATGAACGTGTCAGTGAAGATAAAGGCAGCCAACAATTTCTGTTTAGGAATGCAAGGTCTTGACATGACAAAGTGATGGAACTATTTTCTGTCTTACTTATGGATCACTGTGAAAAACCAAACAGATAAGGATCAGCATGCCACACGAAACTTGTAATGAAAAGTCAATTAACTTGTGCTTTCTGGTAGTTGTGTGTGACTTCTTTCCTGGACCTCCTGGGCCCGACATGTCTTGAATGTATGATTTCTGCATGTATAATATATATTCAAAGCTCTAACCACTCAGAGGTTTAATACTTCCCGTAACCTATATTATCTTCTGTTTGCTCAATGATCTCACAGTGTTGATGCACAACAGGTGCCGGGAGAGGTAACCCTTGCTATACCTCCCAACTGTCCCGCTTTCCGTGGGAACTTCACAATTTTTGGGAAAGTTCCCACATCGCGCTCGCAGCCGTCAGTGTCCCGTGGCAGTGGGGGGGAGTCCCCCCTGTCACCTGGTGAGCAACAGTGAATAGACTCTGTAAGCATGCTTACAGTGTCTATTCCTGCAGCCAGAGGGGCTGGGGGCATAGCTAGAAGCTCACTGAGCTTTTGTGCCATACCCCCACAGCGGGGCCATGCCCCCAAAATGTGGGCGTGGCCTCACAAAATGACCCAAAGGTGTAGGCCACACCCCTTTCCAACACTCCATGCTCCACATTTCGGCAGCGTGCGCAGATTTCCCGCTGCGAGGATCCAAAAGGTTGGGAGGTATGCATTGCTCAAGTACTGTATGAATTACAAAATAAATTTAGGACAACACTCCCCTATCTAGCCAGATCCAGGATGCATTATGGGATTCTCCAGATCATTTTAAGAATTTTTCCAAATATAAATGTACAGTGAAAGCAGTAATTCTGGAGAATGTTACTTGAACCACTGTTATGATCTAATGATGATTTTTTTTTTTTTTGGGGGGGGGGGGGGGGGGGTTATGCCATTTCTGTATTATTAGAAATACTGATTTTTTTATTTTCTCAAACTCAGTGTCCTATTCTATACTATGTATTGCATTTTGTATTTTGCACTAATAAAAGAAAATAGGTAGTCCTAAAAGCTTCCAAATCTATAATTATTTTGTACTTGTAGTGCATGAGTTATAATATACATTAAAAAAAAATCTTATTTTTAAAAGTTAAAGCAGCAACAATTGTTGTGCATTTACACCAGTCAGACGTGCTGTAGCATTTACTCCAATGACAGGTGAAGGGAATAACATTGATTATCTTGTTTCAATGGCACCTGTCAAGAGGTAGGATATAATAGACCGCAAGTAAGCTGTAAGTTCTTGAAGCTGACATGTTGGAAGTAGGAAAAATTGGCAAGTACTGTATATGCAATAGCACACAAGGAGAGATAACTGAGTACCCAGAACCCCCCCCCCCCCCATTAAAATTGGGTAATTTTAGTAATACAGCAATTTTTTAGGGGGGGGGGGGGGGTATAAGTATCTTATCAACTTTGACAAGGTCCAAATTGTGAAGGCTAGTTAGAGTATCTCCACCAAAATGGTAGGTCCTATTTAGTAGCGAAGAGAAAAATGGCTATGTGCCAAAGTCACTGTGCCAAAAGTCACTGTGCCAAAGAGGAAAGATTTAGAAAGTATATAATTAACATACGTAAATCTTAATATAACAGAAATTAATAATGGAAAACAATATAAGACCGCAGTCTAATGTAGGTACTCATGCCACTTAAACTACCAAGAAAAAAAAAACATATAAGACCAAGAATGTGATAAAATGAAGACCGATTTAAGAATGTATAATGAATATATTCAACACAAGCAAAATTGAATACATACATATAATCATGGAATGACATCATGATGGTTATGGCGTTAACATTATTGTTCGTATATTTACCACTCCTGTTGCGGTGGATGATGTAATGCTGGTTTATAGCAGTTGCACTAGATTGTACACAGGTGGCGACCTGAGTAATTAATTTGAATGACGGCTCCTGGCTTGGTTAACACTCAGTAGAACCAAAACGGGACTCTGTCTCTGCAGTGAGAACTTTCGGTGGTTATAAGTAGAAAAGCTGGTACCAGACATGTCCTCTTAAGCGTTTCTCCGCCATAAAGGACTTGGTGGCTGCCACAATCTAGTGCATCTGCTATAAGCCAGCATTGCTCTATTCAGTAGCGGCTTTACCATTATGTGACCAAATTAATCGCTTAGGGCACCAGGAGCCCACCCATGGAGCTGAATCTGGGCACAAAAGAGCCATTGCTACTTGCGCCAGCTCAGCCCTTGCTGCTGGGATCTCCTGGGAGAACGGGCTGTTAGGACCTGTCGATTATTTTCAATTTGCGAGGCTGATCTTCCTTGCTAGACATTCATTGTCTGCTGATCCGGTCTGCCAGTCCCTCCATTGGTTGCCTATTACCGCATTCAATATAAAATACTTCTACATACAAAGCAATCACTCTGACTACACCGACTTATATCTCTTTGCTTATCTTAAAATATATCCCCATCCGACCTCTCCGCTCTGCACAAGATCTGCGTCCCTCATACACACTCATTACTCGCTCCCACTTACACTTGCAGGATTTTTGTCGGGCAGCACCCACCTTATGGAATGCCCTTCAACGCACACTAAGACTCTCCTCTAGCCTCCAAAATTTAAAGCGTTCCCTGAAAAATCACCTCTTCTGGCAGCTTATCATATTTAGGACCCCCACACAACCTCCAGTAGCATTCGTATCTAATTGCATCCCATCAGGACCGTCTAGTAATCTGATGGGACTGCCATGCTATGGAATTCTATCCTTATGTATCCCTCCTATTATCCCTATAGATTGTGAGCAGGGCCCTCCTAGATCCATGTTGGTTTGTATCTACCCAGTTTATTTAATCACTGTTGTTCGCAATTGTAAAGCGCAACGGAATAGGCTGCGCTATATAAGGAACTGTAAATAAATAAATAAACTTGCTCGATGTAATGATGGTGCTTTACTCCCCAAACCACCAGTTCTCCACTGCATCTGTTATGCAGGGCTGGCTCTGCCATTAGACAGTTTTAAGCAGCTGCCTAGGGCACCGGGATTGTGGAGGTGTCAACAAGTCTGCCTATTACAATAGTAAGGATGAGGAAGACATCCTTATTGTACTTAATGCAGGTGGCGGCTGTGGAACTTTTTAGACCCCACCGCCACAATTAAGGGCAGGAAAGTGGTGGTTGGTGGCAGTGTAGAGTTGGGGGAGCAGCAAATTGAAGTTTTGCCTAAGGTACAGAGAAGCCTTACACGAGGCCCTGCATTTATGGCAGCCCTTTACACCAGAGCAAGCAAACTACTGTACATGCAAGCAATGGCATTTACTTCTCTCCCTCTCTCTGTATAACAATTTCTCCTTCTTAATTTCTCTCTGTATAACGCTTTCCTTTCCCATCTGCCCCTCTGTATTAAACAATCACCTTTCTCCTATCTCTTTTATTAGAACACTTGATACAATGCAGGGGTAGATTGGGCTTCAACTTCTGAGCGAAGATTCCCGCTGAGTCGAATGCCTCTAGAGCTGCTTGCTGTCTGAGTGGTTCTTGTTTGTTTGTTTTTCATGTGGCCCTGCAACCCACTCATGCACAACAGGCCGCCTGCTGATTCCTGTCACAACAAGTAGAGCAGCCCGCAGAGGAGAATAACTGGAGATGAGGCTGTCAGTAAAGCCATCATCTCACATGACAGAGCTTCTCGGAATGCACCAAGTGATCTAAGTGCACAGGAGTTGCTACCACTGCATGTGTACAGAAAAGCTGGTGCCAATCTACAAGACACACAGGAGCCGCTTTTTCATTTTCCTTCTCAGCACAGAGCTGTATCACTGCAACAGGTACTGGGGACCATGAATAAGGGGTACTATTGTGTGACATATTGTGAATAAGGGCCCCTATTATTTGGAATAATGAGAGTAAGGAGCACTACTATGTGGCATAATTTGAATAGGGTTTTCTTAGTGGCATTGTTTGATGGGGAGGGGCAAAATTGGTGTCTTGCTCAGGTCCAGTAAGGTCTAAAGCCACCTCTGGTCTTATTGGGTGTTCCCATTATGCAGTGGTTAGTACCTACAAATGTGTTTAGTTACAGCCTTGTTGCGTTGAGCGGTGCACTGTAACATGATTGCAAAGATCAGCATTGCAGTATGCTGTGGGTGTACGCATCACTGGCAGGTCTCTTTGAACTCAATACATGCACATGTAGACTCTCATTGCAGTGAATGTCTTGCAGCAACAACATAAGCAGACATATCTGTACCAAAAGTGGTCCAGGACAGGTCAACTGGTGAATCGGCAACAGGGTCATGAGTGCACAAGGCTTATTGATGCATGAAGGTTAGTCCATTTAGTCCAATCCCACAAAAGAGCAGAAAATGCTGAAAATTTTATTTCTGACTACATAGAAAGGTAGCAGAACATTGCAGTTAGCTGCATATTGGGCTACATAGCCACAGACCAGTGTGCATGTCAACCCTGCCCACCACACAAAGGGCCAAATGTACTAAGCTTAGAAAAGTGAAAAAATGGAGACCAATCAGCTCCTACCTGTCATTTTTCAAACACAGCCTGTGACATGGCAGTTACGAGCTGATTGGTTGGTGGTTTTTCACTCTGCATTTTATCACTTTTCAATGTTAGTACATTTTTTGGCCCAAAGTACCTAAAATGGGCCTCTGAGCTTCTGAACTTGAACATGAAGCAATGGAATAAGGAAGCCTGGTCTGATGAATCATGTTTTCTTTTACATCATGTGAAAGGCGAGAGATTACCTTTGGAAAAGAAGGAACCAGAATTTACTGTAAGACAAAGAAAACCCAGCAGAGACAGTTTGAGACTCTGGCAAAGGCTCTCCTGGGAAACCTTAGGTCTTAATGTGGCTGTTTCTTTGACACATAGGGGAACATTTGCTAATGTCGGCCGATCCCTGCATGGATGGGTGCAATGGGATTGGCCGTTTGCGAAGCTACCGAATTCTCCAGATTCATATTTTCCGATTTTTGAGCCGTTCGTATTTCGTGGCCGTGTTTATATGTACGCTGTGGCAACATTGCACAGATCAGTCAGATCCCTGTGTAAAAAATAAATAAATAAAAAAATATGGTGTGGGGTCCCCCGCACGGCTATAATCAGCCCTGGGCTCATTGAAACGGTCCTGGTTTTAGAAATTCAGGGGGACAAAAGTGGGGTTCCCCCGTATTTCTATAACAAGCACCAGGCTCATTGGCAGGCCCTGGTTCCCAAAATACGGGGAACAGAAAAAGTAGATGTCCCCTGTATTTTGACAACCAGCATCATACCCAAAGACTCAGCAGGCTTAATTGTAGAACTACAAGTACCATCGGACCCTTTAATACCCCAAATTCTAGGACTTGTGGTACGCTGAGCCCCTTCATGCAAGGGGAGGCTTGCTGGGACTTGTAGTTGCACAACTTAACCTAATAGTTTCTGAATCTAGTTTTTTACACAATATGGTTATCAGCCCAGTACCCACCACCCTTCAGCCCAGGCAGGGGGTATTTTTTTACACTTGGGCACCTGCACGGTCCTGACTAATCCATGCAGGCTTCAGTCACATACGAATCACAAAAATGTTCTATTTGACATTTGTATTTACTGGTGAATTCGTATTTAAATGCACCAATTGAATCATGGTAAATCGCCCGTGTTCTATGGATGGCATAGCCATTCGTAACAGCTGAATATGTACCCATCCAATCTTCCCCCATACTATCTATTTAGCATCCTATCTAACATGGAGCCTAATTGATTAAGAATCTCAAAAGCAAAATCTTTCTCTAATGTGCAAAACCATGTGCACTGCAGGTGGGACAAATGTAACATTTGCTGTAAGAATTAGATACCTCAATGGGAAACAGCTATGTTAGTGGTGCAAGAAGAACCTACACACAGGGCCGCCATTAGGGGGGGTCTGTGGGGACCGGAGCCCCAGGCCCGGGCAGACAGGTGGGCCTGGAGGTCAGCGGTGTGCATAGGTGCTGAATCCATGGGTGCTCCCGGACCTGAGCACCCACGGAAAATGATCAGCACCGACAGGCCGCCAAAACCCTGCCCATGCACTTGCTATGATCTGCGCGGCGGCACAGGTTTCATGCACAGTGTTTTCCTCTGCGCCATGGGCCTGCCACTGCCACTGTCCTCCAGGCCTGTCTGTCGGCCTCAAGAGTGCACTCGATGTGCTGCTACCTTGGTCTGAAGGTCGGAACTGCCCGAAAAGCAGCATGCTCCTTTCACTTCTCCCCAGTTAGCAAAGGCACCTCATAACATGCTGTGATTACTGAGCCACGGCAAACACCCACCTTCTCTCATCTGCATGGCCCTGACTAGCTCAGCCTCCTGCCCTTATACATGGGGACACAAGAAGAGTTAAGCATACAAAGAGGACAGCAGGTCTGTCTGCCAGCCCAGAGAGCTTCACATCCTGAAGGAATTTTCAGCACCAGAATGAGGCGGCAGGGGCCTGGGGGGAGCTCCGTCGCCACGGGGCACGTGAGCGTCTTCTGCGCACGTGCTGGCTGGCGGGAGTTGGCAAAAGTTTTGCCGGCTCCTGCCTGAGCAAGGGACACTCCATCTGTAATATACAGGGTTATGCCATAGTTGGAGTCCTGGGAATACACACACACGCAGGGGTAATAGTGACATAAGACGGACATAAGACAGACATAGTGACATAATGGACATGGTTAAAATGTCCATTAATTGCTGTGGAGAATAAGATGCCAAAAATACACTTTTACCACTGATGCCATTCCTTCACATGTGCCTTGCGGGATACACTGCTATAGCATCAGGAACCATACCAGGTCTGTTGTGAGATCCCAAAGTTGGTACAGGAGTATCTCTTATCCAAATATCCGTTATCCAAATTATTCTGAAAACCATTCATTCCAGAAAGTGACTGGGGACATTTGTAACCGCACTACAGAGGACATGATATATAATTGGCACTAAATATGTGCAAGACAATGATTTATTGGCATTCAAAGTCAGTGCCTGAGATAGTACACAAACTTTGTTTCATGTATTGAAACCTTGTTTTATGCACAAATAAAATATATCTGTGTGTATTTCCTGTGTTTGATGTGTTTATACAACATTAATGCAAGATACCTCATTATTCTGTAACACGGAATAATCTTTTATCCAAACTTCTCCAGGTCCTGAGCATTTTGGATAAGGGATACTCAACCTGTATAGCTTTCAAAGAGTGTGGCTTTTAAATACAGTATCTGGTTGTGGCTGTCAGATCACGGATGTGACTTTTTTGGCAGAGACAGAGCTTATTTTTTGCAGACACTTTTGCATAGATACTGTACCTAGTAGTATTAGTCAAAGGCGCAGAACTCTATTTGTCCAATTGTTGTGATTCTCCCATCTTTAGGAAAATAATAATTGTTTGTCTCAGCAAATAGAAATTATTGTTAATGCTGATAGGCATACACAGATGGAGCCGGCCTTAACTTTGCAGGGGCTGGGGATTCTATCGCCAGCGGCCAGGTACCGCCAGGGGCGCACGAGACGCTTGCGCGCCCCTTGGCAAACTGAGCCTGTGGCCTGTCCCCGCCGCCTCCCCCACTGGTCCCCCTCGCTGCCCCGAACCCCCCCCCCTCCCTGAACTGGGCAGCGTCGCCCAGGGAGACGCTGCCCAGCCGCCGTGATACTGGGACGCACGTGCGTGTGAGTCTCTAGCGCCAGCCAAGGATGGCAGATGTATAAGACAAGTCTTCAGGAATGGATGGTAGCATTGCAGCTTGTAAGTGCTAAGTGCTTGGGTCATGACTTCTGTTCCAACCAGAGCTTTATCTGTGTGCAGTTTCCATGCTCTGTACGTGTTTAAGGAGGACCTTCTATGCTGCAGTATGTCCTCTGGTTTCCTCCTACTCAAACTGGTTTACTTTTAAATTATTTAACTGAAAATGCAAGAATGACAATAAAAATTAAGCTGAAGGCTTCTGTTTTAGACACCAATACTAATAAAAATCAAATACAGATTTGGGATAAATCACATGTTAATTGATAACTGTACAAAGCAAATAAACAGTGAATTATAGAGGTGTCTTCTAGTTCACTGCTTAATTCATTTGATTGGCTTTAAAATGGGAGCTAATAAGATTCTTTTAGAGCTTGTTAATAACACAGTAGGTTCATTCTCTTGATACGTTTAGGTTTTCTGCTGCCTGGAAATGACAGCAGCAGAACAGCCATAATATACAGCAACCAATGCTGTATTTTCCAAGTCTCAGAGACATAGCACAGCAAAGGCAGTCTGTGCAGATCATTTGTGTAGTCACAGAACACACTGGCTGTCACTGGATGTCAGCTGCACGGACATCCACAGTGTGAGGCTTTTGTTACATTTTAGCATACATTTCATTTTGCAAACCATCAGCTCCTTGTGTGAGGTAATTGCCATTTTAGGTCTCTATGAAAAATACAGAATTCTAACCATTATGCCCATGGAGGACACCTAATTTATTCTGCATTTACATTGTTATTACACTTTGTTTATGAAGAACATTGTTGTACAATAATATGACTGCAAAGCAAAGAAAAATGTTATTCATACTGTAAGTGGTAAGATTCTTTATCTATTCAATCCACCCATACAGTAAGTTTGAGGTATTTCTGCATTGCATTCTTCAGAATTAAAATATATTTTTAAAGGGGGGCGTGACCACGGCGAGCAGGGTGTAGGTCGCAAGTCGGCGTCCTCTCCCGCTCCATAACCCTGGGTGCCACTGGAAATTAGCTTCCCCAAGCTGAACGCACTAAAACCCCCTGCAATCCTAAGCAAGTCCGGTGTACCTGTGGCGGGACTGGCCGTCGATGAGAAGCGGCGTTATAGGAGCCGGGAGTTCAGCGTGTGCTGACATCCGGCACCAGTGACGAGGCGGTGACGTGGTGAGACAGCGCCGAGAGGAAGCTGGAGGGAGGCGCAGAGTCCCGGCAGCGAGGGAGCCGGTGTCACCAGCTGGGCTCCGGTTCACTGAGGCGCGGTTTGTGAACGCCGCGGGTCAGTGCGGGCAGAGGCGTTCGGGATCACTTGGCGCCCGCCCGGCATAGGAGAGAAGACGGCAGCAACAACAACAAGGCACAGAGCCAGCAGCCGGCCGGGGGGCTATATACCCGCACAGAAATTCATACAGAGCACCAGTCTAAGAGCCACGGAGTCTGGGCAGCATCAAAAGGAGTGAGGTACTCGGCTTGCACTAGCCCTTTCGCTGCTGCAGGAACTATATAATATACTGCTTGAAAGTTTTTTCTTTTTTTTCTTTTTTTTTATATTCTTTTATCTATATCTGCACTCCGCTGGTATACTGCGGAGAAGGCTGTTTGATACTTCTTCCTAGCAGAGAAACTGAGAGCACTCTGCCCAGCCCCACTACTCTGCCTGTGATTACTGCCCGGCCTGCCAAGGCTACATTCTATACTTTCCTCCCCCATAGAGGAAAATACCCCTGGTGGGGAGACGGGCAAGAAGTAGGGTAAAAAAGGGGCAAAAGCGGTAAAAGCTATGGGTAAAACGCAAAATGCCACAGCCGCAAACCGTCTGGCTAAATTTGCTAGACCCCCGGCAACTCCACCATCTGCCCCTAGAGGGGAGAAATCCCCTTCTGATACCTCTCTCGATAGTGAGAAGTCCACAACACACAGTGATACTTCTATCCAAAAGGTGCTGGATGCATTAACTGCCAGTGAGGGTCGTCTTTCAAATAAAATTGAGAAGCTGCAGGATGATTTGAATATAATCAAACAATCTGTACAACAGATCAAAGATCGGGTAAAGGAAGTTGAAAAACGCACCTCAGACTTGGAGGATGGGCTCACCCCCCTAGTGGGGAAGGTGGAAGATTTGGCTTCCCAAATTAAAACCATTAACGGCAAATTGGTGGATATGGAGGGGCGCGCTCGCAGAAACAACTTGAGATTTGTGGGGTTACCCGAAAGGGCTGAGGGCCAATACCCCGAAAAATTCATACAGGACTGGTTGATCGATTCCTTTGGCCAAGAGACTTTCTCTAAATTCTTCTCAGTTGAAAGGGCCCATAGACTACCCATGCGGGCACCCCCTCCAGGTTCACCGCCTCGTACATTTATTATTAAACTCCTACACTTCTCTGATCGGGACTTAATTCTGAAACTGGCCAGAGATAAGGGTTCTCCAGTCTGGGACAACGTGAAGGTCTCTATCTTTCCGGATTATGCCAGTGAAGTGCAGAGGGAAAGAGCCCAGTTCTATCCCATAAAAAAACGCCTGAGGGAGTTGAACTTGCAGTATTCGATAATGTTTCCAGCAAAATTGCGCGTTACACATGAAGGGTCAACTAAATTCTTCACCACACCTAAAGATGCTGCAATTTGGCTGGATGGCAGCTTTCCCGCAAGCCGGCAGATGAACAACAGTTGACCAAGTCCGGGCGCAAAAACAAATACTAGCTAGAAAGATAATTAACTAGATTAATCAGAACAACCTCAAATGGGACTCTGTGGACTTTGTGTTTTCCCTTTTTTTTTTTTTTTTTTTTTTTGTTGTCCTGTATGGGCTGGCCGATTGAGACTCTCTCCTAGGACAAGCACTGCCTGATTAGCAATGTTGAGTAAATGTTTCTGTACAGGCACACGAGTTGCTTGTTGTCAGTCAGTCATATGTCGTTTAGTGGGTGCGCCGTATGTAATGCTATATGTTGGACTAACATCGGATAACATGGAAATGTATACCTGCATATGAATTGCTGTGAGGGTATGCTTATGGGCATATATACGTGTATTTTTTTTTTTTTTTTTTTTGTTGGTCCTGACAGTGTTGGCCGATTGAGACTCTCTCTTAGGACAAGCATTGCCTGATTAGCAATGCTGAGTAAATGTTTCTGTGCGGGCATACGGGCCGCTCGTTGTCAGTCAGTCATATGTCGCTTAGTGGGTGCGCCGTATGTAAACTGTTATATGTTGGACTAACATCGGATAATATGGGAATGTATACTTGTATAGGAATTGCAGCGAGGGTATGTTTATGGGCATATATATGTTTTTCTTTTCCTCAAGCTGTTCGCTGCCAGTAGACAAATGCTGCGTAGACACCAAAAGAATAATTGGAAGTGCGAGCGATATATAAACTGCTCAGGTGTCGTATGGGTACCTGATAATCTGAGAATGTACATGCAAACTGATATACAGCCATGTATAGGTCTAGGGGTGTTCCCTTCCTTTCCTTTCCCCCCCCATTATTTTTTTTTTTTTTTTTTCTTTCTTTTCTTCCTTCCCTCTCCCATTAGTCGTTGTTGTTCTGTAGAGGATTTATTTATTTATTTATTTATTTATTTATTTTTTTTTTTTTGATATATAGTGCGTTCACTGGGGACAACATGATACACAAAGGGGCGGGGGCGGTCCCCCAGCTCGTGGTCATTACATAGATTGTCCCAAAAAGGAAAAGAGTAAGAAAAGTGGAAAAATTGGAAAAAAAAAGGGGGGATAGGAGGGGGGGGTGGCTCCAGAGGGAAGGGTGGGGGGAGGGAAGGAGGAGCAGGGTTGGGGGGAGGCATGTCAGGAGGGGGGTAGGGCATGCAGGGAGGGGGGAAGGGAAGGGATTTAAGGCGTTTGGGTTGATTGGTTTCAATATGTACTCAAAAAAAAGTATGCTACACTGGGCCCATTTCTTGCCCCCGTTAACATGGTAGTAGCAAAATATTCTTTCCTGTCATGGAATGTTCGAGGAATGAACAACAGGATAAAAAGAGCACTGGTAATGCGCCAAATAAAGCAATATGCCGTAGACATCATTTGCCTACAGGAGACACATCTTGTGGGCAATAAACTTTTATCCCTTAAAAAGGCATGGATAGGATGGGCATACCACTCCTCTTTTACATCCTCTTCCCGGGGGGTATCCATCCTTATTCGTAAAGGCATACCATTCTCTAAAGATATAATACAGCTTGATACTGCAGGTAGATATGTGTTTATGAAATGTAAACTGGGTTCATTAGTTTTTTTACTATTATCAGTATATATACCCCCGCCATTTAAACATGAGATACTAAAGAAAGCGGCCGAGTTCATGGCAGCTTTCCCTAATACTCCAGTTATGATTCTAGGGGATTTTAATAATATACTAGATCCCTTACTTGACAGGAAAAGCCGTGCGAAAGTACCCCCAGGCCCGCAGAAAAAGTGCTTTCCATCTTTAATTCGGGAAATGGGCCTAAGGGATGTATGGCGCGAGCGACATCCTGACTTATTAGAGTACTCATGTTTCTCCAGTTCCTATGATGCATTCTCCAGAATCGATCTAGCTCTGGTATCAGAGGACTGGTTCCCTCATATTCAGGAAATAAGCTATAGGACACGCGGAATTTCAGACCATTCACCCCTAGAAATAGTGGTGGATATAGGGGAAAATAAGGGTTTTACTTATTGGAAAATGAATGCCTTCTGGACAACCTTGTTAGAACCAGGAGATAAATTAGTAAATTCCTGGCAGGAATTCTTCGAAAAAAACAGGGGCTCAGAATCGATCGAAAACCTCTGGGGGGCATTTAAAGCCTACCTTAGAGGGACTCTGATTAAAGAAATCTCTGGCCTAAAAGCTTCCTACAAGAAAGAGGAACAGAAACTTGAGACCAGTTGTAACAGCCTAGAGCATAAGTACCTGCAAGAAGGGACAGTTGAGAGTAAACAGGCATGGATTAAAGCCCAGGAAGCCTGGAAAAAATGTCTTCTAGAAAAAACAACATATAAAGAACTATTTGCCGGACATAATATTTATATGAATGGGGACAGGCCCGGTAGCTTTCTTGCCCACCTTGCACGTACAGATCAGTCTGGGAACATAGTGTCGGAGATTCATGGCCCAGGGGATGAGGTAGTCTATCAGACCCCAGAGATTGCAGAGAAATTTAGGCAATACTACCAGGATTTATATGCTCCTCAAAAGGGACGGTCCCCGGAGGAAATAGATACTTTTTTACTAGGGGTTAAGAAAATAAATAAACTTTCAAGCGCATCTAGGGACATGCTGGATGGCCCTTTGACCCTCTCGGAGGTGGAAATGGCTATATCATCGATTCCCGGAGGCAAGGCCCCGGGCATCGATGGTATACCACATGAATTATACAAAAAATATAATACATTTTTTGCACAGAGGTTTTTGGACTTATTTAACACACTGTATGATGGGAATATACTACCAGCTAGTATGGCGGAGGCCCTAATCATAATCCTTTTGAAAAAGGATAAGGACCCTAAAAATATGGACTCGTATCGGCCCATATCATTGTTGACTAACGATATTAAAATTTTGGCCAAGATTTTGTCAGCTAGATTAAACAAGGTTTTGGGAGAAACAATTCACGTGGACCAAACAGGCTTTATGCCTGGGAGGTCGACCTCAACTAACCTGCGGAGGTTATATGGTCAACTCCAATTTTCACAAAATAAAGAGAGTAGCTCAGTGGTGGTCTCACTCGACGCCGCTAAGGCCTTCGATACAATTGAATGGAGTTTTTTGTGGGCAGCTATGCACTGGGCGGGCATTGGTCCTGTGTTTATAAACTGGGTTAAGCTACTATATACTTCCCCATCAGCCAGGGTGTCTGTCAATGGTTTTATCTCTCCTAAGTTCAATGTGGGACGGGGTACTCGTCAAGGATGCCCATTGTCGCCGGCACTGTTTGCCATAGCGATAGAACCATTGGCATGTATGTTCAGAGAAGAACCTAGGATAGAGGGTCTAAAAATCGGTGATAGAGAAGACCGCATAGCCCTATACGCCGACGACATTTTGTTGTTTCTTAAAGATCAGAGCGTGGCACTCCCTCGGGTGATGGGGCTGATGGAGGATTTTGGTATAAACTCTGGACTTAAAATAAATTGGAGAAAATCATATGTTCTCCCCCTGGGTGGGAGTAGCCCCCCGGTCCTGGACTCGCCCTCGCCACTGAAGTGGGTGGACGAGTTCAGGTATCTGGGAATATGGGTTTCCAGGGACATATCTAGATTTATCCCCTTGAATTTAAACCCTATGATGGAGTACATGAAGTCCAAAAGTAAAACTTGGGCCAGGTTGCCACTATCATTGACAGGTAGAGTCAACCTCGTCAAAATGGTTATTCAACCAAAACTTTTGTACATAACACAGCATTCACCTTCTTACCTCCCGCGGCAAGTATTTAAAAAGATTGAGGGCCTGATTACTTCCATTTTATGGTGCAACAAGAGAGTCAGGCTTAGACAACGTATTCTCTCAAGAGAAAGGGCAAATGGGGGCCTGGCCCTACCAGACTCTCGGCTCTATTACCTTGCGGCGCAAATGTCATACATTAAAATGTGGGTTAAAGGGGGGGAGGAGAGTGATATGATTAAGGCAATGGTGGGCTGTGTCTCACCAGGACATACCCCACTACAATTACTACTATCGGGTAATTTGAAAAACAAATGGCCTCCGTTGATAAAGCAGGCCATCAAGTCCTGGAGGTCAGTAGAGACGCTAATGGGAAGTAGCGGGCTGGACCCTGAGACCCCATTGCATAGGGCTGGTCATCTGGCGGAGTTGAGGGACTTGCAGATACAAGAGACATGGGTACAAAAAGGGATAGTGAATATTGGACAGTTATATGAGGGGGAAAATCTGAGAACTTTCCAGTCCCTTAAAAATGAGTTTGCCCTCCCGAACAATTTTTTTTTTAGATTCCTGCAGGTCAGACACGCCTTGGAAACTCAGTTCCGTGGCGATAGTCCCGATCTGCGGGAATCTCCTGTAAAAAAATTGGTAAAAAGATCTCCTTTCAGACATGGGGTTTCCTTTTTCTACAAATCCCTTTTGCAAGTGCAAAGTGGCAACTTGGCTCAATTAAGGGGCAAATGGGAAAGCGAGCTGGGGGAAATAGAAGACGAAGAGTGGGAGGAGGCAATGAGTAACATCTGTAAAGCCACAAATCAAATTAGGTTCCAACAAGTTCAATTGTACATACTCCATAGGGTCTATATAACACCAGAACGTATGAACAAATTTAGGGGGGCAAATAACAATAAGTGTCCAAAATGTTTGACCAACAAGGGCTCATTCTGGCATCTCATCTGGGAATGCCCCATGGTGGCAGCATTCTGGAGGGATGTGATAGCAGTCCTGTCTGCTGTTGGGTTTCCCAGCTCTATTTGTACTCCTCGGGCATGCATTTTAGCCATAGTTGGGAATTTACCATTGGGCAGGGCCGATAAATTATTACTGATACAATTATGTACCCTGGCCAAGATCTGCATTTCAAGAAGGTGGATGGCTAAGGAAAGCCCTAGCTTTGAAGCATGGTTGGCGCTGGTCCACGCAACAAGGGATCACGAAAAACATGTTCATAGGGCCAGAGGTTCGATTCAGAAATTCCACAATATCTGGGATAGATGGTCATCCTACGAGGAGGCCACCTGTTGAGCGCTAGGAGGAGGGTCAACGAACAGGGGGTGTCAGGAGAGAAGAATAGGAATAACTCAGGGGAGAAGAGAGGTAGATAACAGTAAAAAGGTACTTAAAGAAATACACAGTGAGAGTTGATTCCCTAACGCCTAGGGTGGGAGGGTGGGGGGGAGGGGGGGGAGGACACTAAGTAATTGAGCAAGTAGGTGTGGTAATTTATGTGCTGTATGTGTTTTATGTAGATACAAGTGGGTGGTTCGGTGTCCACCCCCAGGCGCCCATATGGTAACAAATGTGGGGAACAAAATATGCCATAGAAACAGTGCCATAGACTTGGTAAATTTTTTCCTTTTTTTTTTTTTTTTTTTTTTTTCATTTTAGTGCACTTTAGACTCGTAGGTTATTTTACACAGAATACACAGCATACTTATAGGCTGTATTATATATAACTATGTTGCACAAATACATTAAAATTATGAATTGAGATGTTTGCACGCTAAAAAAGGATAAACACTAAAAGTAAGCAAAATAAAATTAATGATTTATTATAAGATAAGTTTACTGGGGTCACGGATGAGGAGGGCAAGGGTCTTGGACACCGTTCCATATATTGGGATATAGGGGTGGTTGGGTGCCCACCCCCAAGCGCCCATATAGTAGCAACTGGAGGGAACAAAATATGCTACAGGAACAGTGCCACAGACTGGGTAAATTTTTTTTTTTTTTTTTTTTTTTTTTTTCCTCTTCTCTTTTTGCACAAGTGCACTTTAGATTCGCAGGTACTAATATATGTAACACTTTTTTTTTTTTTTTTTTTTTTTTCCTACACAGCATATTTAATGGCTGCATTTTATATAACTATGTTGCACAAATACATTAATATTATGAATTAAGATATATGCACGATAAGAAAGGATAAACACCAAAAGTAAGCAAAATAAATTTAATGATTTAATATAAGATAAGTTTACTGGGGTCTTGGATAAGGAGCGCATGGGCTTTGGACACCGATCCACATAACTTGACACAAAAAATGTGCTTAACGTTGGTAAGATACTCATAGAAGACCTGTCTGCGTACAGGGGAATGAATATATATGTAAAGTCAAAATTCCGCTACCCTACTGTTCTATACTTAGTAATTTTTTTAATGTTATTTTTGTACTTAAAAGAAAAATGGAAAAATAAAGATTGAATTTAAAAAAAAAAAAATATATATATTTTTTAAAGAAATGCAGTAAACTCCTACTTTAATAGAGGATTTGAGAATTCTAGGGCGTAAGTTTACTAAAGATTTTAAGAGGGGTATTAAATTAGTGATGATTATTTATCTAAGTGAACAATTGGCACTTTTCTCCATTATTTAGGCCAATAAGGATTCACCCTATTCAATTGAAGGGCCAATTTTTTCACCTAGGCAAAAAGCACCTGGACCCGCGAAATAGCCGTCGGTTCATGTGTTTTCTCCAAATTGGCAGTGACATTGCAGCCATTCTCAATGCTTTCTGAGGCATTTTTCACTAATGCCTTTTTACACAAAAAAAGTGAAAAGGTATTGGCGAAAAATGGCTCCAATAGTGGTCGCAATCGAATAATCATTTTTCTTTAGTAAATACACCCCTAAATGTTTCAAATAAACCTCTTGTATACATTTTACTTTATGTGAAAGAGTGATTTAGAACATTTTATAATATATTAGTACTGTATATTGGAACCACCACCTAGGTCTTGCTCCGCCCTCCTTCATGCCCTCTGTCTATCTGGCCCAACACCCCTCTCTGCAAATCTGTACTTCTTCCTCCTTCATCATGTCACCATTGCTGCCACTTCTTCCCCGCACACACTCTTTTTGGCAAAATTATGCCATGCCCCAATCTGGTGGCATGTCCTCCTCTCCGGCAGGCACCCAGAATCGGTCCAGTCTCCCTGGCAAGTCATTGCAACTGGCACCCAGGACAGACCTTCTGAAAATATTATATACAGTAGATGTGTGAATGTGTTTTTTCAATAGCTTAAACATTATCTATTATATTGGTATAGGTATAGAGGGAACTCATTATAGTACTTAATTGGGAGTGCTACAGATAAAATTATGGTTTAAGGAGTGCATACTTATAACCAGCTAGTGTAAATAGGTTGATGGTAGTTAGGATGCCAGCAGTCAGAATCCCAACACCGGCATCCCGACTGCCATAATCTCGGCAGAACTCAGCCACTAAACTAACCCTATCCCTCACTCCCCGCTGCCTAACCCCAACCCTTCCCATGCAGTCTAACCCTAATCCTCCTCTTCTGCAGATTAGAATTAGAGTTAACCCCCTGCAAATAACTCTAACCCAACACACACCCCCGCCCGTAGTCTAAACCTTCTGCAGCGCAACCTTAATCTCCTGCAGCCTAACCCTCCCCATGCAGCCAGAGCTGGCAACAGACAACTTGGGGCCCAGTACACTAACATCTCCCTCTCCACAACAAACATACATATAAATATACAAATAACTATATATATATATATATATATATATATATATATATATATGCATGATAATTCCAGGTTCCCCTGGAACACATAGGCGGCACTCGGAGACTGTGTTCAACAAATTACTGTATTGAAAAAAAGTTGCATAATAAGACAAAGTTTCAAGGCCCCATCTGGCCTTTTCATTAGGTCATTCGCATATCGGTGAAATGAAACCTTTTGCACACAGTTCTTTCTTATTTTTGCCTTCTATTTTTTCATCCCCTTGATACTATGGGAACACATTTTGCATCTACCACAAGGAAAAAACCTTTTGTGGTGACCTACAGTAATCTGTTTCATTAAATTTGAACCTGGTATAGGATCCAATTGCAACAAACTTGGTGACAAACGATTTTTCAAAGTACTTGCCCGTAATAGACCTGAATTAATTTTTTTAACGGGCAAGAAGAAGGCAAAAATAAGAAAGAACTGTGTGTAAAAGGTTTTATAATTGTTTGACCACTCATGTAGTTTACCTCCTTACGTGTCCTCGCGGGAAAAGATATGTGGGGCAAACAAAAAGAATGCTTAAAGTTCGCATTTTAGAGCTCTATCGTAATATTAAAAATGGAATAGCCATACAGAGCTTTCCACGGAACTTTAAAGATTGTCAGGCAAGCAATCCAATAGGGATGAGATTCACAGGTTTGGAACATGTGACATTGGATGTTAGAGGGGGGAATAGAGAAAATTTGCTGATGAGAAAAGAATCGTATTGGATCTACAGTCTTGACACTTTATACCCGACGTTTTGTATTGTTTTGTGTGTGCGTCGTAATAGTAAAATCTATCTATTTTAGCAATATAATGGTTCCGTTTTTTAATAATAAAAGGCATGGTTAAATATGAAAAGTCATATATTTCTCTTTATATCAAAATATTTATTCACTGCTGTATATGGTCAATTGTTTTTTATGGAAAGTGCACATGGTTTCAGATTGTATGAAAAGTATGGCTATTTTATAAATGTATCTGTATGTTTAATTCAAGTATATGAAACATTGTTTCACCGTTTTATGTATATGAGTTAGGCTCTGAAATTGAGGCTTTTTTTATATAGCAGAAGGAGGTGAATACAACTGTTGTGCAGATAGCGAATATGCAAGAAAATATATTTTGCCAATGAAAAACACCGGTGCCACTGCTATGTAAGAGGTGCGTGCCTGAAGCTAAGCCAGCCCTCTGATGTCCACCATGACAAAATGCGTAGGGGCATGGCCTAGCGTCAAGTACGATCGCGAAGCGGGGTGTTTAACCTCTCCAACATTTGTAAGGTGCTGTGCACCGTCCTATGATATTTCTTTGCGGCAATGTGTAAGCCGCTTTCTGTGGTATGTTAACCATCCCTTGTTTTGTGTGATTTTTAAATCAATGTTGTTTTTAAAAAGTGGTAATCTTGCACTATTGGAGCGCCCACATTGTCTTTTTTAGATAAACCACCACCTGTTTGGATTCAGGAGAACCGTTTCTGGTTTAAAAACGTGGAGCTGCAAGCTTTTTAAGCGGAGTGCTGTCTTAATCTTACACTGTGGAGCTGAGACCCACCTGTGTCCAACAAGGATGATTGAGACTATTTACCACTGGGGACTGGTATTTAATACATATATATATATATATATATATATATATATATATATATATATATCTGCTTTGATAAGTAAAGGTCGCTAATCACACTTGGTCTCCTACTGGCAGGAACTCACAACACCTATTACCACATACAATAGTGTCATCAAAACATTTATTTTAAAACATACAATACCAAAAATGCACTTAAGGTAGCTCCTAACTGTTGGATTGATGCCAGAGTCGTTAGTACTCATAGATGTAACAAAAGACCCAACGCATTTAGGCCCCTATTCTAGTTCACTCGCAAAGGCAAATTTCTTCTCAAATGGACAAAACCGTGTGCAGTGCAGGTGGGGCAAATGTAACTTGTGCAGAGAGATTTAGATTTTTGTGAGTTATTTTGTTTCTGTGCAGGGTAAATACTGGCTGCTTTATTTTTACACTGCAATATAGATCTCACTTTGAAGTAAAACCCCACCCAAATCTAAATCTCTCTGCACAAGTTACATCTGCCCCACCCAAATCTAAATCTCTCTGCACAAGTTACATCTGCCCCACCTGAAGTGCACATGATTTTGTCCATTTGAGAAGGAATTAGCCTTTTCAAGTGAATTAGAATAAGGTACTTTATCAGGGGTGCTTGATCTTCATAGGGTTTTAGTCTTACAGGCCTGAATTAAGAATGCCTTGAAATAGTATATTGACAATTATATGTTGAAGGCAGTCCACAAAGAAGATCCTAAGTATCTACCTTAATGGGTCTTACTCCATATGGTAGAAAAATATTAGAATAATACCTTCAAGAAGATTGACTGATAATAAGTAAATAAACCTCATTGGATGAAATAAAACCAACTGAAGGTAAGTCATACTCGGGCAATGTCCAGGTGATCTATTATCCACCCTTTTTAGAGTATATATGAGATTAAATGAAACTGCATTCCAAATTCAGTTAATGGTGCATGTGTCCTTTTGTGCATCCAGCAAGCAAGTCTACTTCAGTCGGTACAAATCATCCACAATAGACTGCTTATTATTAATACTATCCGTGGTCACCACTTACTGTATATTGTGTTTATTCACACTGATCACCGCACTGGTGTTAGTGTGTGCGCACCTGCATGAAGGGGTATTGAGCTATATTACATTGTATTTACATGTTATTAGTAATAAAAGTGTCAGCCTACCATACCTGTGGGGATACCCATATCTACCTTTAGTCAATACGGACGTCGAGTCAGAGAGCCACCATTTTTTAAACACATCCTCATACATGTTGTTTTGTCTGTGTGTTTTTATATTTCGCCTTATTAACAGATATTAATAAAAGCTACATTTTATTCGTTGAGTTCATTTAGGTGCACCACACCAGGACATACTTTTTTCTCTCCTGCGCATTGTCTGTTGAGACAGCATAATGGTGAGGCTGTGGGAAACTGATGCTGTTTCACACATTTCCCTTCTGTCCGGTGCTGGTGAGAGGCTGGGCAAATAACTGCTGGGCTGGATAAGGGGAAGCTGCCTGTTCCCTCCCTAATCCTCCCTGCTGTAGCCTAACCTTCCCTGCTGCAGCCTAACCCTTTCCTCTGCAGCCTAACCCTCTCCCCACAACCTAATCCCCCTACAGCCTATCAACCCCCTGCACTCTAACTTCACCCACAGCTTAACCCTCCCATTTCAGCCTAACTCTGCAACCCTACCTTAACATCCGTGGCATACCTAAGTCTCCCTACATTATGCAACTTCCCCAAGGGGAGAAGTCATATCCGATCCCCCTTTGAGCCATCCGGGACCTTCCTGGGCAGCAGGATCTCATGTGAAACATCACAAGCCTTCCTTTAGCATGTGATGTATTGCTTGTGATCGCATTCCCCGCTGCCGGCAGGGGTCCAACCTCCAACTCTGGTCTGGAATTGGGTAAAATTGGACCCAAATCACATTGTGTATGAGGGCCTTTAGATTCTGGATTCTGACTGTCAGGATTCCAGCCTCAGCATCCCATCCTTCCGCATGCCAAATATATCCACCCTGAATCTATACATCCTCACAAGAGCCTCGGAGAAGTGAATTGTGACTATAGTATAAGACCCAAGCATAAGATGAGAGGGACCACTGAGTGCCCATTGGTGTCAGAAATAATTCTGATTAGAGCATCCAAAAGCAATATGGGCTAATATAGATATTATTATTTTCTTCTTACAGTACATTGACAAGTTCATGAACAGAAACCCTTGCTATAGTTTGCAACCTAACAAAATGTAATTGTGCAGTAAGCATTCAGGTGGAAACATTTTTACTATGCTTCTGTACTTTCAGTTACATTGATACAAATTAGCAAAATACTGTAGCCTTTTTCCAGCATACAATGGTTTTCACTCATGTTATTCATGAGTCTATATTTGGACCTCCTTCACCGAAAACTCAGGAGCAATAATAGCACCCATTAATCAAATTGTGTTATCACCTAGTAATGATCATACAATACACCTATCCATTTGAAAGCGAATATTGCTTTCACATTACAATAATTAATTGGAACAAAGTTTATATACATATAATTCATTTCTGCAGCCATATTCCTTATGGTCCTATAAATCTTTACCTCCTTTTCAAACCTCTCTGGTTGGCAGGAAAACTGTTGCAGATAAACACAAGGGTAAATCAATTATACCGTATGCAATAAAGCATTAAGATAACGCATGTTAATTTAACGCACACATCGCATATTAATTCCACTTATCTGAATGCGTGCTCCCGTTTCATGTGCAATTCAGTTAGAAAAATAGTGAGATTGGCCATCACCCCATAATTCACGTTGTTGTTACTTGTGTTACGTTTAGGTGAAAATGGGGAAATATGCATGTACCCCATAAAAGGTAAACTATAGGAATGGGATCATTTGGTCTACAGAAAGTTGTTGGACAATCATTAGGTCGACACCATTAGGTCGACATGGGGATAGGTTGACATGGGTCAATGTCGACATGGTTCTAGTTTGACATGGCTTTAGGTCAACCGGTCATTGGGTCGACACAAGCATTAGGTCGACATGGTCTAGGTCGACAGTCAAAAGGTCGACATGGGGTTTTTGACCCGAATTTAGACACAGTCGACATGGACACTGATTGTCTCGCTGAGCTCCCCATGCTTCGGGCACGGTGCCTCGATACACTCGGCACACTATTTTATTCTCCCATCACACCGTAGTAGATGGTAGGGCATGTTAGCACGTCGGGTCAAAAACAGTCAAAAACCCCATGTCAACCTATTGACTCTCGATCTAGACGATGTCGATCTAATGCTTGTGTCGACCTAATGACCTGTCAACCTTGACAGATGTCGACCTAGAACCATGTTGACCTATCCCCATGTTGACCTAATAGTGTCAACCTAATGATTGTTGGCCAACTTGCTGTACACCAAATTACCATATCCCAAACTAATATAGGATAACTACAGTTGTCTATTATTTGCCATATAAAAGTGGATGGAGTTCTTAAAATATGCCAAATGGGTGTTAAATGCATTATCCTAAAACAGTAAACAAATATAAATTAAAATCTCTCATTAAATTAGGGCTGCATAAAAATGGCAGTAAGTGTTTTTGTCATGATAGGGGACATTTTAATACAACACCTGTAACTCCCATTTCAAAGTCTATAGACACCTCCCACAATCTGCTACTCAGACACAAACTCCTAGCTCCCAACGTCTTATGTTATGGCAGAGGAGAGAGAAGAAGCATGTCACAATTTATTTATTTACAGTTTCTTATATAGCGCAGCATATTCCGTTGCACTTTACAATTGGAAACAACAGTGATTAAACCAACTGGGTAGATACAAACCGACGTCACAATGCAGACAGATATCAGAATGTTATTTTGAAAGCCTCTCTAGTCATTACATTATTTGTCATTTGCTTGAAGTTGCCCTGGTAGTTCAAAATCCTACATTATTAACCCTTTGAGTGCCAAGTGAATTTGTCAAAATAATGTATGTGTGAAAAATGCCAAGAAAACCTTTTTTATCATCATCATAATGACCTGTAATGTTTACCTTACCGTATATCGGAATGATATTTTTTTGCAACATTTTTTAGTGAGTTTATATAACAAATGTAAGCGAAGCTGGTATTTTTAACTGATTTTTTCAAAGAGATGTTAACACTGAATGGATTAATAGCAGGCTGAAAACACGAAAACACGAAAACATGTAAAATAACAAATAACATTCTACTAGTGACAATAATTAATAATAATAATAATAATAATAATAATAATTTATTTTAGTTTAAAAAATATACATTACATTTTTATGGTATTGCTGCCTTCACATATTTCCAAATTTTCTAGTTAGATTTAAAGTATATAATACATGCTTCAGTCATGCAAATATACCTCTATATCCTACAGCCACAGTGCTTACCATATGAGTAGATACTGGGGGTTATTCTAGTTGATACGCTCCCCAGCATGTTCACGTAGGGGAGCATTGTTGAGTGACTGTGCATGTGCAGCCGCTTGGTGCCAGCGAGCGCAGCAAACTGCTTGTTCGCTATCCAGTTCACACCTAGCAGTGCGGGCGGGCGCCGTGGGGCGCGCCCTTGGGAACTCCTTGTATTTCATGGGCGTTCCCATGAATACGCTGGTTTTCCCATGCTAATGCACGGGTGCGAGCAGCTGAAGCCAGGGGATGTCAGCTGCCAGCCCGCTTCCCGCACAGGCGGCTCGTAGATGTGAGACACCATGGCATTTGAAGGTTTTGCAAAGCTGCAAAATGCTCAACTTTGAGAGTCAACCAGAATAAGGTCCACTATGTTTTGCGTGCCGATCTTTAGTTGCAAGAGACAGAAACTTTCTTTGTCTGTAAACATGCAGGCACATAGCAGATGCCTATTTCAGTGTAACTGTCTGAGATTTCCTTCTCTAAGGTTCCTTTTAATCACTTTATTAAATTCCCATTTGAAATATTTTGCTCTTTTTTTTCTTTTTGAAAGGTCATCTGATCAATAGGGTAACACAAATGGTGTACATGCATTAGGTAATAATGTACAAAAGATCGGTGCAAGCACGACATGGCAATGGTCAACATGTAGTGGTTCTACATTATCACTAAGTATATAGGAGTATGTATAAAAGTTCAGAGAGAGCTACAATAAAGTACTAGCTAATCAGCTTCTACCTTACATTTTACAGGCCATGTTTGTAAAAATGACAGTTTTGAAGTGATTAGCAATGAAGCGTATCGGTTGGTACTTTATATGTCACAATTTAATTTATCTTCTTTGCTTGATACAATCGCGCCTCAACAGCCTCTTGGCTGATGAGCTTGGAGAGGAGTGGTGGGAGAAGTCAGCTGGTGGCGCAGCAGCAACTCGCAGCAAAGGTTCTGGATTTTGCGGGATGCTTTCCAGAGGGCAATCTTGTGCAGGAAGTTGAGCCAGCGAAAAAGGACTACTTTGGGTCGTGTATCGTTGGGTCTGGGCGGAGGGCCCACTCGGTGGACTCTTTCCACGAGACGCCTGGGATTCTATTCTGTACCGTCAACTCTTGTGAGTGTATTACACACATTAAAATATCAATTTGTCTAAAGTACTACACCATGATGTTTTTTTGTGTGCCCTTGTTGCGAATCCCAACATTGGGGGACAAAGGGTATTTTTATTTCATTTCAGATCGAATATTCCTGACATTGGAAATTCAACCTGCTTTTACAAAAGCTATGTATCACTAATTTATCACTTAGTGGTGTACTATTTTATGGGAATAAACCAAGGTAGCACTGTTTGGTAAATAAATTACTGTGATATCGTTATCCACCAGCGGCGATGGTGTAGCGGAGCGGGCGGCAGGAAGGCTGACAGGGGGTAGTCAGCACCGGGCGGCAGAATTTGAAAAAAATATTTTAGAACACTTGGTAGCCCTTTTGCATCCGATCGCACCAGTTTATGGGCACCATAACAATCAAGCAGCACAAATTTGCTCCCATGCAACCTTCCACTTCCTTGCTGCTCATTTGAATGGATGCCCCTGAACACTTACACAAAGTAGCGCAGTCATGTGCCCACACCACAGCAAATCAGTAGTAAATAGGAACTTCCTCATTGACTCCCTTCTCTTTATAGTGCAGTTTGGGTTTTTATGTCAATAAAGGGTCCAGTAATGGTGTTCTTCTGTCACCTGCCTGTTTAGGTATATTGCTCTGATTCTGGATCTAACCTTTACTTTGGAGTAGGGATGCCAATACCACGCTATTTTTTAAAATCCCGGGATTCAGGATTGAAAAATGATCAATCCTGGGATTGACTTAATAGTGGCAAAGCTGGTTGCAACAGGGCTCTTTAGCTGCACTGCATATTAATCCTCCCTCACCCTACCTCCCACTGGCTCCCACAGATAGTCCATCTGAGTTCTCTGGAGAACCACCACGGCAATCAGGCAGACAGACCCGGTTGGTTGAAGACATGGCTAGAGACCTGACGCGCGAAGATCAGGTGGGCGGGTTGGCTGGCTGGAGAACTGGGCGGGCAGTAAACTCAGCAGGAAGAAGCGGCTGTTTGGTTGTGCAGCGTGTGACTCTGATGTCCCGCAGCACACAGCATCTGAGCCGGCATTTGAAAAAAAAAAAAAACACATTTGCGCAATTCTGAAATCCCGGGATGGGAATCCCAGTGATTTGGGGGCAAAATCCCGGGATACCAACGATCCCGGGATTGGTCACCCTAATTTGGATGCTGTCCTCTCTTACTAGTAATAATGGCAATTGATAGCTCAGATCCGAATTTGCCGGGGCTTTCACAACAAGACGGGCAGGAAGGGGGCAGGCATGGGGCGGATGCAGGGGACCCACCAGTGTATTGTGGGCATGCCTACAAAACTGACGGGCGCACCCTCGGGGCAGACGGCCGATGTCATGTGACATCAGCGCCCTCCCCCATCTTACGTGGGCAGCGAAAGCTGTAGAAATCATTCGATGGTGAGCGACCATCGAATGATTTTTCCTCTGTACATCCGCATGTAAGCAGATGTGTAAGCGTACATCCGCTTGCATACTAATACGGGGATTCGCTTGTCGGGAGGGCGTGCATTTGGCGGGGCATTGTAGGCAGCAAATGTACACTGTCTAGCAAGCCCTAAGTACCAATGAGCATCTTCTGCTCTCAGGTAAAGGGGCTACCAAAGGTGAAGACAAAGTTATTTCTGGTTCTAGAGGTTTATTCAAGGAATTTTAATAGCAGGCCTCACACAGACTCACTCTTAAACTTTTTTTGTTTTCCAATAGCTATTTTTATTTAGACAATTTTACACATACACACACACACACACACACACACACACACACATGCATATCTATGCATATATTCATAATAGATCCTTCTGGTACCTACCCCCAAACTTTACAGGAGCTACACCGTCATATATTTTCTTCAGTTAAAAATGTCAATGCACTGCATTTCACAGATCAGTGCCCACTTTGTATTAGAACTGAAAGAAATGAACCAATCTATTACATTTGTTATGCTGATAAAGCACGATGATTAGATGTATCTGTTAAGAACATTTATTTTTAACATTAAACTAAAATTAGTCTAGCTGGTTTAATTTTCTTACAGCAGTGGTGGCCACACCGGTCCTTCGAGATCTACCAACAGTCCACATTTTCCAAATCACCTAGCTGGTGCACATGTGCAGTCATTACTCACTTTCACATTTTCAAACCTGCCGCCACTGGCGTAACTATGCTACCGCAGCCCCCGCCATGGCGGGGAGGCGCAGAGTAACTATGGGCGCCTGGGGGGCTGCGGTGCTATAGTTACCCGCTGCGCTGCTGCCCGGCCGCATCTGCGGTCACTGCCCGTCACTCGCTCCCGGCGCCGGCTCCTGCTGATAATGAAAAGTGACACTTAGAAAATGGCTGCCCCCGTATTGCAGACAGTTTTGGCAGCCATTTTCTAAGAGTCACTTTTCATTATCAGCAGGAGCCGGCGCCGGGAGCGAGTGACGGGACAGTGACGCAGATGCGGCCGGGCAGCAGCGCAGCGGAGTCAGCGCAGACAGGTATGGGTATGGGTATGGGTATGGGGGGGGGGGGGGGCGCGCCGAAAAAATTTGGCGGGGGGGCGCAAAATATATAGTTACGCCACTGCCTGCCGCATTCATTCCTACTATAAACCTACAGGTTGCCTGAAAAACATGAACTGTTGGTAGATCTAAGTTAGACTATATAGATAACTAATTCTTGAAGGCATCCTCTTTTCAGTTCAGTATTCACCCCTCATGCTGTGTACACACGGGGGTGATAGGGGCTGAAATCGCTGGAAATATGGTCGCAGGCGACCATATTGCCAGTGATGGGAGTGTGCCCCGGCGATAAATCGCCGGGTGCGCGCTCCCGTTTTCAGCCCCATTCTAATCGCTGGTCGCAGGAGCTTGCTCCTGCGACCAGCTGATTACCTGATTACCTGATTACCAGCTGATTACCGGCAGAGGTTCCCTTTCATCAGTGACCATCTCTGGTCACTGATGAAAAGGAGAAACTGAACAATATATCTCCCCCGTGTGTACGGGGCTTTAGAAGCTAAAGTAGGTTGCACTAAATAAAATTCTGGTGTGCAGATAGTAAAAATAATAACATTTATTAAGATTAAGAAAATATGACTAAAATTAGCAACATTTAAAATAATATATAAGAGATATTGGCTGCTATGTATTTCCAATTGTTGATATACAGTAATCACCCATGTAGCCCTCAGGCTATTAGTCTTCCAGTGTACTTTCCTATGTAGCCCGGTAATGAAGTGTCCAGTAACAGGAGATGGTAGATATTCCTGTAGCTCCTTAACTGGATACAGAGAAGTGTGTTCTCCCCAGAGTGATTTTGTTGTAATAAAACAGTCCGGCTATTATTAGAGTGGTGGTGTTCCTCCACAATGGTGTTCCGCCATTACCAGACAAGGGGTCCCAATGTCTATGGGAGCCAGTTAGCAGGTCCAAGGTGTTCCAGATGCAGGTTGGTTAGGTCACTTATTGGAAAATAGTGGGGGTGGTATATGGATATTGCAGCATCAATGGCCATTATTCAGATCTGATCGCAGTACAAATTTGTTCTCAAAATGGGCAAAACCATGTGCACTGCAGGTGGGGCAGATGTAACATGTATAGAGAGAGTTACTGTAGATATGTGTGTTATTTTGTTGCTGTGCAGGGTAAACACTGGCGGCATTATTTTTACATTGCAATTTAGATTTCAGTTTCAACACACCCCACCCAAATTTAACTCTCTGCCCATCTGCCCCACCTGCAGTGCACATGGTTTTGCCCATTTTGAGAACAAATTTGTACTGCAATCAGATCTGAATAAGGTCCAATATGTCTAAGAGCCAGTGGCCAGTCTTCACCCCTACTAAACCACTGGGCTAAATGCTGGTGATGAATAGGGGCTCCCAGCAGTCTCATACTCACAATGAGCTTGTCTCTTACACTTAATGACAGAAATGGTTGGAAGTCCTGTAGATGTGATGAGCCAGTAAGGCATTATTATCCATTAATAATAGGCCATAATATATTTATTATTGGGAGACATAGTGACATAGTGGGGGGGGGGGGGGTATCCAGGGCCATCTGAATTGCTAAGGATAGCAGTTGGAACGCCTTATTCCATAAATGGAGTAGAGCAGGACGGGACCAAAACACATTTAAGATATCACCTACTTAACAGCAGTTGTTATAGCAAAGAATAGCAAAGATAAGAGGCAAAAGGGCAAATTATATGACCTTTTGTCATATGTAAAAGGTTTTAAAACTTTTCTGCATAGGAAATGCACTTAGACATACAGAAAGAGGTATTAAACACCAATCATCAATCCCAATTATTTGGTATAATAGCCCTAAATATAATCCATAACACTAGTATATGCTTCCCCTGGCCTATACCCAGGCACTGTATATCTGTGCAGTACAGTATATAGCATGGAATGAGAAAGCGGGGCATACAGTGATGCAACTGTAAATATTTAAACATATTGCTGGTATAGAGATAGTCACATTTTTTGTTGTTGATGTATTGTCTTCAAACATACCTAAGCTCTAATGATGTTAAGATGCTTAAAACTGCTTTTATTCTAAAATACACTAAACTGAAAAAATCATTTCAAGTGATACAGTAACTCTGTATATTCTCTATAAAGCTGATCCCAAATGCAATTGTTAAAACTGTCCAGGAAACTCTCCTTTGGTCAGGGCTGTACAAACAAACTGTGGCCTGGGGGATATTGATATTGATGAGGTGCAGCCAAACCTGAAATGCATGATCATGCCCCCTTAGAAAAAATGAATTGGAAATATTTTGCACATTGAAGATCCTCAAACAAGACCAGGCCCAAGAATTTTCTACAAAACACTCCCCTTCCCACCTCGGTATCCCTTTCAGAAACTCTTTACATCATTACATCCCAGGCTGATGTAGGGGTTTATTTACTAAGATCAGAGTTATATGGAAGATGGGATGTGGCTATTGGCAACCAATCAGATTCTATGATTGAAATTTACTAAGATGAGAGTTCTATTTCACAGGAGATGTGGCTATGGTCTAACAATCAGAATATACATTTAAATCATATAGCACAGTCTAGAAGATAATAGATGGTATCTGATTGGTTGTCCACAGCAACATCCCATGCGATATAGAACTCCCATCTTAGTACATTTCCCCCTATCTATTGTGTTCTAGAAAGGGCTAAATACATAAGAAGTAGATTCTGATTAGTTCTATCCTCATTATAACTTCCATTTTAGTAAATAAATCCCGTATATTGGGTCAAGGACTAGGTGCGATGTATACATCATTGAACAGCTTCATCCATTTTATTACTTAATAGAAAAACAAATTCACATTAGTTCTATAATTACACCAAACCGTCCACATAGTCAGAACCTAAACAAAGCTCGAAGTCTTTTAGGTGGAGTAAAAAAACAAGCAACTGTTGCATATTTGTTGTACTGGCATTGTGTAGAAAAATATCAGTTTTGTAGGGTTGGGATGATTGGGTCGAGCACAGGAAGGTTGACATTCATTAGGTAGAATGGGTTAAGGTTGACAGGGTCATTATAAAAAAGTATTAGACACAGTTTTCTGTGCGCTCAGAGCAGCAGATAGAGAAAAACACAAGGGTGGTGTCCCCACCCAATGTATGAACAATGAAAACAAGGGTGTGTATTCTCCGTCGGTGCTCAAATACAATATAAACTGTACATCCCTAATAAGGGAGACATGCCTTCTCTTCTCCGCCTCCAAATAGATATGTGAAGAGTATATTTATTCAGTGATATCATGTGACAGTAAGAGGAGCCTTCACCACTCACAGTTGGAGAGCCTTTTAGGGCATAGGCATCTACTCTTCTCCGTTACTTCGATCGCTCAACAGGAGCAGTGAATCTGGATCCATCCTCCCACTTCTCACAACTCACATGTGTCCCACATGAAATATACAAGGGGTTAACCAATATAGTATAACACAATTTATTACATATATGATATAAAAATACATAAAAGGTCATAAAATGTCATAAAAACGTAACCATGGAAAGTTCTCAAACAGTACCAAAAATGACAATTCCGGATATTATCCGACCATAGCAGCATACACAGTCCCAGCAGAGAGTCCAAACAAGGTGGGTACCAACACGTTTTGACCCACCCACGGGTCTTTTCCAAGGAACAATGATGAAGTTCCTTTTAAAAAAGTGTCGGATCGCACCTTGTCATTTGGTTTGTTGAGTGGCCTCTAATGGTCACTGGCATGCAATTGTAAATACTTGTACTTCAAATTTAGCACAATGAGCAGGGGCGAATTTAGGGGTCAGGCCGCCCCTAGGCACAATTTTTGACCGCCTCCCCCCCACACACACACACGCACAGATATATATATACAGTATATACACATCTGTTTGTGTATCAAAATAAATACACATAAGTACTCACAATACTGGTGTAGCTTTGGTACACACTCACTTGGAGGCACCCACTTTTAACATGACAATTTCTTAGCACTTACTGTTTCAAAGAAGGGAGACAAACAGTTAAAGTGCTCCAGACACATTCGTTCGCTCCGTGTGTAGCAGGCAGTAGCATGATGATGACAGGAGGGAGGGCTCTGTAACCTGCACTGCAGGGAGAATAGTTCCTTGCCGCTTGCAAGGAACAGAAACGGGTAGGCAAGTTTGTGTTGACCGGCTCCGGAGTTACAGGCTGTCAGTGTGTGGCTCTGTGAGCAGGGCAGGCATACTGCCTGTATGCTCAGACTGCACGGAAGGAGGGACGGAACGGGACTGTGGCTTCAGGCTGCCAGCGCTCCTGCCCATAGAGGGACAGGTACAGCGGCAGCAAGGGACAGGCTCAGCTGCAGCCGACAGCAACGCTGAGGGGATGCAGAGAGGATAGAGAGCTCCTCTCTGCACTGAGGAGCGGCGGCGAGCGGCCACTCTGCCGCTCTGTAAATGTCAGTGTCAAACTGACAAAATGTGTGACAGCAGGTGCCCGGCGGCTGCCGCCCTTGACAGGTGCCGCCCCTAGGCCCGTGCTTCACGGGCCTAGTGACAAATCCGGCCCTGACAATGAGGCATAGTTTATGACGGCATACTGGGCTGGCGTTTGCATCAAATACAGCATAATCTATCACCTTTCACCAGAAAGGTTGCCTCAATTAGTTATCCATAATATTGCTATAAGGTGCTTCCCTAGAAGTGCTGACATAAGGAAAATTCTCCAGAAAGTGAACATGAAGACCCATGCATCACGCACTTTTACATTTTCTTTCCATTGAAACTGGTCTGTTCAGAAATTGTTATAAGAAAACGTAATTGCTTAATACCTAGTAAAATCTTGGTATTTTGAAGAAGCATGTTGTTTAAATGTGTGTAGCTGTCCCATGCATTAACGAGAATCACCAATAAAAGTGTTATAATACTAGGGTTATAGCAGCATTTATATCATCAGCTGTTATAGATTATGAATGAACTCCTCATCACTTCTCATCAGCAGGTAAATTGAACAATTGTTGCTTCCACTGGATTCAAATAGGAGGCTATTCAGCGGCAGGTCCTTTCTGAAAGGATGAGGGAGGTTGACACTGGTCCCTGCCGCCTTGCCCCCTCTGCCAACTCCCCTCTACCGGCCAGTTCATGGCATCTACACAATGTTACTGACAGGTGCCAGGGCCCTGGCACATGTGCAGTAGCTGTGACTATACTGCATATGCGCAAACTGCCGGCTTCTGTGGACTGCATTGGCTGTAGCCCATAGAAACCGGCTAGGGCTGACGATAATGCAGGTAGTGGCATCCTACAGGAAGCCAGCTCTCTATTTATTGCAGTCTAGTCTGGCAGTCCTGAAGGAAATAAATACCTTCCATTGGGGGTGCCTGTCGTGTGGGTGACTGGCAGAAGTCCTGCAGCCCATTGGTAAAATCTGCCACTGATTTTGTTGCATAGGAATATTGAACAATCATTACTCCCATCAGATGCAAATAGGACTGTATTTCACAGCAGTGTTATTGAATAGGTGCATTAAAAAGGTTTTTTTTTTTCCTTTTTTTTATTGAAGTTTCAGTTGTCCGCCGTGCTGGAATGTAATGCTTGTTTATGTATGTTAAGATACTGCTTTTAAATAGGAATGTATTGGAAAAGGATTGCAATAATTCACATGGCACATTTTACTATGTAAAAAACATTACAGGGCTGTAGGCCTTAGGCTGTGAGGTGCTGTAGGGTGCTGCTGACATAAAAGGGTTATCATAATATTAGTGTCATACTGGCATTAAACCAAAGGTAAACTGAAGGGAAACATACCACAAGTCATATATAACACATCTCTTGGCAAACTAATCAGCTATTTTGACTTTAAGTGTCATCTGTACATGGATTATACTCAAATCTACCTATCCGCCCCAGACTTGTCACTATCTGTATTTGTCTGTCACTGATTGCCTTTCCGTTGTTTCATCTTGGATGTGATATCACTACCTCAAACTGAATATTTCACTGAGAACACAAAAATCAATCCTACCCCTCAAAGATCTTACCCCTACCATACTTGTCTAAGTGTCATCCTTAACTCCTCCATATTTAATCTACATACATCTAAAAAAACATCCAAAATATGACCTTACCTCAAATAAGACATGCACCCATTATCTCCACCATGATTATTGCAATAGTTTTTTTAATGGTCTTAAAAGCTGGCCATACATCAGACCAACTTTTCTTCAACTGTCCAACTTGTTTGTCCACCCTGCAATCTTAATCACCTCGCAAACCCCGTAATCTTAATCTTTTGTATCAGACCTGCCAACTTCTCTTCATTTTGTGATGTCACAGAATTAGGCATACAGGTTCTGCCTACTCATTCATGTTTTGAAAATTAAAATAAAAGACCAAAACTTCTGCATTTGTCAAATGGATGCTGACACACTGGTAGATGCTGGCACACGGATGCTAACAAACAAGCACATACACTGACACATGGACATACAGGCGCTGACACACAGACATGTGGATAGATGGGCACTGATAAATGGACATGCATCCTTTGGGCAGATCATTGCTTCCCAAAGCCAGCATTTACACCTCCTAGGTGTGACATAATGATGTCACATTTTTATGGAATAGGGCCAGCACAGGGCACACTGGTGCCCTGCTATGGCAGAACGTGTTGTGATGATGTTACATATGATACATACAGGGGCAGATTGGCCATAGAATTTACAGGGAAGATTCCCTGTAGGTCGGCACATTTGTGAGGTCACTTGTCAGCCAGTGATTAAAAAAAAAAAAAAAGATGTGACACTGCCCAGGGTTGTTCCCCGCTTCTGTCTCCCACACAAATAACCGTAGCATTTAACAGAACAAAGTACCTGACTGCAAATACTCATCTAAGGTGATGACCCATCTATATCCATTGTGACATCCGTGAAAGGGACAGGAGTGGGTGATATCTGTATGGTGGTGTAACCATTTCTGGGGTGTTTCTGCGCTCTACTGGCAGAGGGGTGACAAAATGTGTGATATTTGGGGTATTATGGTAATGAGTTGCTTGTCTGCAGGATGGAGGGTTTGGTGCCTGTGCCCAGGGGGGTGAGGTCAGGTATTATTTGAAATGTGAAAATTTTTGACAGCAGCTTTAAACTCTGGGGGCCACTAGATTGCCAACGGCTTCCACACAGGTGCAGTGATATATTGACCTGATCAATTTTGGTGTTGGTCCCACATACATTTGTTTTGGTGCTGCCCTTGTGAGGTCACATTTAGGAATTTTCCCAGGGCCATTTTTGGTTTACAATCCACTCATGGATACATATACTGTACATAGGATAACTTTTTATCTATTTGTCTAAAATTATTCAATGCTCCTGCAAGATAAATATTGGGCTTCTGTTCAGTTTTCTAGAGAAAACATTTTCAGAGATTATCCTAGAATTAGAAGTTTATACGGTGATAGAAGCGTCAGAAGTTGGAATACAACCCTAGATCCTTTGAATCGTGCCTGCAATTTTACTATCTACATTAATGACTACTTAACTAAATGTTTCCATGTGAAGGCCATGGCTGCTTTAAACCCGTCAAAGAACAGCTTTAACATCTGAAACAGCTACAGGAAACTTAAAGTTAAAAGGAGCAACAGGGGTGAGAGGTTCTGGATTTTTATCTAGCAGCTCTTGTTGCTATGGAAACCACTTTTTATCATGCCGTTTAACACATCTGGGTCACTTGGACTCTTACAAAGTAAAAATGAGTTGTCAGGAATGAAAAAAAGATTGCATCATATACAAACATAAATATTATTTTTACATTTAGAGGGAAGCTACAGATGGGGCAGGTCCCATCTTGGCAGGGGATGGCGATGGCGATGCCAGCCGCCATCCTCCGCCAGCGCCATCTGCATAGCGAGAGGCGCGCGTGCGTCCCCTTACGACGGCGCTTCCAGCCACTCCCCCGGGTCACCGCCGGCTTGTCGGCGGTAACCCGGGGTCCCCGCCGCCTGCCCGCACCCCCCCCCCCCCCTAACCCTGTCCATCTCCCTGAGGCAGAGACGGACAGGGTTCCCGTCGCCCCGCCGACGGAGATTGAGACGCTCGTGCGCGTGAGATGCACGCGCGTCTCAGTCAGATGGTTAGGCAGGCCCCAGATGACAGAGTTAAGTGAGTGTAAAATACTAGGGCCTGTTTGAGACCATAAGGAGCCAGGCGATATTTACAGTATATTGGAACAATGTTTGTGCCGCAACAAAAATAGAGTATGAACCTGCTAATTTTGAGGCAGTGTCATGTGTCTGGGAAGTGTGTCTAGTGCTTCTGCAGTTCTAGACTGCCCCCAAACTCTCTTGCCTGAAACATCCCCTGAGTAGCCATAGCCTGAACAGCAGTGTGACCCCCTTAGACCTAGATTGTGCTTCATTGTCTATCAATGTACTGTGAAATGCTTTTTTGCACTGGGAAACACCAATGTAAATTGTTTGCAAATATGCATACGGCTGCTGGGATTTCATGGTATCTGTGAATTAATGAGTTATACATGAATGCTTACATAAATATATATTTTTGAGTAGACTTTGTTTTATCATATGTATACTGAATATACTGTAGTAGTAATATCTACCATGTTCCCAATACAAAGGTGCAGGATTTTTTTTTGGTATGTTTACTTATATGAGAAGAGGGATGGATAATAATGCCAGAGAGGCGGCGAGTGGTGTCAGAGCCACATAAGCAGCATGGCTGAGAACGTTGGACTGGAAAGAGCTGCTCTCCTTTTTTCTACACATCTAAGGAGGTTGGAAGCAGGGGCTGGCTGGCAATTTTTAGCCTAGGGGGCAAGTCCAGTGCACTGGCCAATAACCCCCCCCCCCCCCCAACTTTCCGAAAGACGGAATGGTTGTGCGCGCCAGAGGCGTGCTGAAAAATTAGGCGTGTGGCCTATCCTAAAGGGGCGTGGCCTGTACCATGATTGTATTGTGTACCTGCAGATTGCACATTGTGGTGCCCATTACACCCCATACTGTGATGGCAATTACCCAATGCTCCCCACACCGTAATGCCCATTACGCCCCATACCATGATGCCCATTACACCGCACAATGTGATGTCCACAGTGCCAGATTTGCCCCCACAGTGCCAGATATTCTGCCACAGTGCCAAATACACATATGCCCCCACAGTGCCAGAGACACATATGCCCCCACAGTGCCAGAGACACATATGCCCCCACAGTGCCAGATATTCCCCCACAGTACCAGATACACATATGCCCCCACAGTGCCAGATATGCCCCCACAGTGCCAGAGACACATATGCCCCCACAGTGCCAGATATCCCACCACAGTGCCAAATACACATATGCCCCCACAGTGCCAGAGACACATATGCCCCCACAGTGCCAGATATCCCACCACAGTGCCAAATACACATATGCCCCCACAGTGCCAGAGACACATATGCCCCCACAGTGCCAGATATTCCCCCACAGTGCCAAATACACATATGCCCCCACAGTGCCAGATATGCCCCCACAGTGCCAGAGACACATATGCCCCCCACAGTGCCAGATATTCCCCCACGGTGCCAAATACACATATGCCCCCACAGTGCCAGAAATGCCCCCACAGTGCCAGAAACACATATGCCCCACAGTGCCAGAATTTCCCACCAGCAATCACCATTGTTGCTGTCTCTCCATCTGCTGCTGCTGCTGCTGTTGGGGGGAGGGGAAGCGGGGGAGAGCGCAGTACATGCCCCTCCTGCCCACACCCCAGTCTGGTGAGGCTACTAACGGCAGCCCTCCTGTGCTGGCCACGGCTTCCAGAACACGGCCGTGGCTACAGGAAAATGGGCGCCGGCCTCCTGCACTGCGGCCCGCGGCCAGTGACTGGGTAAGGGGCACATGGCACCCTGCCCCACGGCCCAGCCCGCCCCTGGTTGGAAGCAAGCAGGAAAGCAAGCAGCATTCGGTGAGAAGGTGGAGGGGGCCTTGAGCATGGATATTGCGGGGAGGGATGAGAGGCAGTGAGCAGTATGATATTTCAATGAGCCGTGCATGTGAGGAAGGAACATGTCTAGTGTCCAATCAGTGAGCAGAGGCAGTGCTGGTAGTTTGACTGTGGCTGTGCCCTCCCCCAGGCCGCAGACACCCATGCATTAGATCAATGCCCATTACACACACACACACACACTGTAATGCCTCCCTCTGCTTTACTAAACTGGTGGCCCTGGTTGCAGAGAAGGTGGGCTGGCTGGCGACCCATGGCAACAAAAGGGCCCACAGCTGTGGACATTATAAGAAATTATTTGTACTAGTAATGTCCATGGCTGTGGTGCAATACACCGGCTGCACCGCCAGTTGTTCTGACTCCGTTACATAAACAGTGTCATACATACATAAACACATATTATATACAGTTACAAATATATACAATATAAATACATAGTTACAGAAAAGTACACACAAATACATTCACACTCATACAGTCACACATACATAGTCAGATACTTGTACACACAAACCTACATACATGAATACAGACACACAGATTATATAGTGCCCCCTCCTCCTCCTTCCATCCATCCTCACATCACACACGCAGGCAAGGGTATATACTGTACAACCACACAAGAAAAGAAAGTATTGTTGGGTGCACTAGACTAGTCCTTTCCGATAACTATAAAATATAAATTTTAATGAATTATAGATAAAAAAGGTGAAATATTAAAACATTTACGACAGATGTGAAAAAAAGATTAGAATAAGTATTAAAACAATATCGGACCACTGTCTCTTTAAATCCTTTGTTTGCATGGATACGGTCCCTGTGTGTTATTGTATATTTCTGTAAGTGACAATAAACTTTAATATACTACCACTCTCTGTGTACCTTCAGTATTCTTTTATTATATTATAATTTGTGCAGTGTTAATTGATACAGAGAGATTGTGTTTTTTTTAATTATATTTTGTTGCCACTTAGTATTAGGAAGATGTTACATATGTATCTCTTCCTCAAGAAGCTTCAATGTTTCCAAATGCGATCAATTATCAGCCTGTGGAATTGTTTGATCTTATAATTACATACACACCATGCAATTTCTATATTTGTTGTTCAAAATTTGTAGCCAATGCTACTTTAATACAACAGAGGCTCTGGGCAGTATTCAATGAGAATACTGACGACGTGCAGCGAATCCTGTTTAGGATTCGCTGCACATTCGCCACTGCCCGCTGCGTTCCGGAGCCTTGCCGGCTCCAGTATTCAACGAGTCAGGGGCTCAATGCGATGCCGCAGGGAGCCTGAGGACGGCGGCAGGCAGGGAGATGGAAGTCTCCCTGCCTGCCCCAGAACGTTTGTGGGGGGGAGTGGGCTCCCCGGGTGCCAGGCAGCACAGGCTGCCCCCCCCCCCCCGGGGTGCCAGCAGGGGACCGGATATATTCACTACACCCGATCATGCATATGTAATGATCGGGTGCAGTGAATATATGAATATCTAATGAGCGGCTCGTGTAAAAAAAATATATATATATATTTTTTAAATTAAATATATATTCATGTGCTTACAGCACATGAATATAAATAGCATGTCCCTGCTCAGAATAAAATTCCTGATTTTTTGACACCAAATGTAAAAAACAAAACACTTTATTTTAAAAGTTCACATTCCACTTCACCATAAAAAGATAGCGATTGCTACTCTGTGAATCATGGAGAAAAAAACCTTGAAATGTATTCGCCATCTGGTCATTGAATAGGGTGATGGTACTTGTTTCCTAGCAGGGCGCCGTGGGCATCGCAAGGAAAAGAATCGCGTCGGTCGTGTCGCATGCTGACAAAAATCGCATGCGATGCGACCGACGCGATTACCGCAATTTTACATAGGGAACAATGTTAAATGGCCCACAGACCCCAAATACCCACCCTGAAGTGTGAAATGCCCCCCCCCCCCAATTGTTAACGCCACCCCACGATCAACGTCAACCCGAAGCGTGGCCACGAGGGGCGGCGGTACGCGTCCTCCAACCTTTTCATACCCCCACTATCCACGTCGGCATGGAGTTGAGAATAGAAAGTGTGGCGAGCGCAGCGAGCCACCGAGCCCGAAGCGTGGCGAGCGGACACGGATTACTTAACATACATGTTAAGTAATCCGTGTCCCCTCGCGGGGCTCGCTGCGCTCGCCACGCTTCGGGCTCGGTGGCTCGCTGCGCTCGCCACACTTTCTATTCTCAACTCCATGCCGACGTGGATAGTGGGGGTATGAAAAGGTTGGAGGACGCGTACCGCCGCCCCTCGTGGGCACGCTTCGGGTTGACGTTGATCGTGGGGTGGCGTTAACAATTGGGGGGGGGGGCATTTAACATTGTTCACTATGTGAAATCGGGTCAATTGGGACATTTAACATTGTTCCCTATGTGAAATCGGGTCAATTGGGACATTTAACATTGTTCCCTATGTAAAATCGCGGTAATCGCGTCGGTCGCATCGCATGTCATTATAATGGCATGCGATGTACATGCGATGCCCGCGATGGGCGCCCTGCTAGGAAACAAGTACCAGGGTGATTCACCGTTTTAGTCAAAAATTCGCCTTACAGCACAAAATCGCCATAAAAACATGGCGAATCAGCCTCATTGAATACTGCCCTCTGATGTGTGTTTTATTTAAGGAGTGTTTCCACAGTATTGGGTATAGTAATTTATACAAGTCCCCCCGGGGGGATTGGCGGCTTCTAATTATGGCGCAGTCCTCAGGTCTTTAATGCTGCAGCTATCGGCTTTGCAGCATGTAATCCCTGCCACTTTGATACTATGTCACTGTGACTTACTATAGGCTTGAATCTGCTTAATCCTTAAGTCACAGGTATCGTGGCTGTCTAGAGCTCTTTGCCCTATTGCAGGGGCGGACAGTGTCACGGAGGATCAGTGAGCTGGCCAG
Source organism: Crinia signifera (assembly GCF_055691185.1). Taxonomy (NCBI): domain Eukaryota; kingdom Metazoa; phylum Chordata; class Amphibia; order Anura; family Myobatrachidae; genus Crinia; species Crinia signifera. The sequence goes on along the minus strand of NC_139219.1, from coordinate 237,717,456 downwards.
TCAGTATAGCATTGACTCCGCTCACTATCTCCCGCTGCCCGTCCTGCACTAATTCCGGGTGACAGTGGGGACCCATATCACAATGTTATCTCTGCTGAAATTTATCACACACAGTAGTACAGTGGTCTTTTATCGCATAACTGTATACAATACACAATTTATCATGGAGACAGTGGCCCTAGAAGCCAACGATCGTTTCACCTAAAGCCTTTATCAAAGCAACACTGCAGAAAATTTTAATATAATAAAAGAATTCCGAATGTACACAGAGATGGGTAGTATATTAAAGTTTATTGTCACTTACAGAAATATACAATAACACAATGGGACACCATATCCCTGCAAACAAAGGATTTAAAGAGACAGTGGTCCGATATTGTTTTAATACACTTATTCTAATTTTTTCACATCTGTCATAAATGTTTTAATATTTCACCTTTATCAGAAAGGTCCACTCTATCCTTCAATCCGCTTCTCCCTCCACCTGCCCGCTCGATCCTATCCCCTCCAATATTATCCGTCGTCTCAGTCCATCAGTCTGCTCTCACCTGGCTCACCTCTTTAATCTTTCCCTATCCTCTGGGATCTTCCCTTCCTCCTTCAAACACACTCTTGTCTCCCCAATTCTCAAAAAAACAAATCTGGACCCCAACTCTCCATCCAACTACAGGCCCATCTCCCTCCTCCCTTTTGCCTCCAAACTCCTAGAACGTCTGACCTATAATCGTCTCCTAAGCCACCTTACTGCTAACTCCATTCTAGACCCCCTCCAATCCGGGTTCCGCCCTTTACATTCCACTGAAACTGCCCTGACCAAAGTCACTAACGATCTACTATCGGCTAAATCCAAAGGCCTCTTCTCTATCCTCATCCAGCTTGATCTGTCGGCTGCCTTTGACACTGTTGATCACCCTCTCCTGCTCAACACCCTCCGCTCCTTTGGCATCACTGGCACGGTCTTCTCCTGGTTCACCTCATACCTCTCCGATCGCTCCTTCTCCGTCTCCACTCCGAGCTCCTCCTCTCCTACTACCCCCCAGCCAGTCGGTGTTCCCCAAGGGTCAGTCCTTGGCCCTCTCCTCTTCTCCCTCTACACCACCTCTCTGGGCACCCTCATCAGCTCCTATGGTTTTCATTACCACCTTTATGCTGATGATACCCTAATCTATCTCTCCTCCCCCGACTTATCCCCATCACCCCTGTCCAAGGTCTCCGAATGCCTCACGGCCATCTCAGCCTGGATGACCCAACGCTTCCTGAAACTAAACATGGCTAAAACTGAACTTCTAATCTTCCATCCCCCGAACATCCCCTCTTCTCCCACTATCTCCATCAGCATTGGTGAAACCGAGATCACGTCCACCGACCAAACGCGCTGCCTCGGTGTCATCATTGACTCCTCCCTCTCTTTCACCCCCCACATTCGTGCTCTCTCACAGTCTTGCCGCTTTCACCTACGCAACATCTCACGCATCAGACCATTCCTCTCCACTGACGCGACCAAAATTCTTTTTCACTCTCTTGTCATCTCCCGCCTTGACTACTGCAACATCCTTCTCTCTGGGCTACCTCTCACCCGCCTCGCACCTCTCCAATCCATTCTTAACGCTGCTGCTAGGCTCATCTTCCTCTCCCGCCGCTCTACCTCCACCTCCCCCCTCTGTTTATCTCTTCACTGGCTCCCCATTCCTTTCTGAGTTCTCTTTAAACTCCTCACCACCACCTACAAGGCTCTCTCCTCCTCCACAGCTCCCTACACTGATCTCTATCCACATTCCCTCCCATCCTCTTCTCTCCATCGCTGACCTCTCACCTAATCACCTCCTCCCACTCCCGTGTCCAAGATTTCTCTCGCGCTGCCCCCCTGCACTGGAACAACCTCCCGCCACCCATCAGGCTATCTGATTCCCTTACCTCCTTCAAGCGCTCCCTCAAAACCCACTTTTTTCTACTAGCCTATCCCTCCTCCTAACCTCTTTTGATCCTCCTATCCTGCCTCCGTTCCCCTCCGTTCCTACTTATCCTATTGTATTTCGTTCGTCCACCCACCTATTTTTAGTATGTTAACTCTTATGAGCAGGGCCCTCCTTCCTCACGTACTCACCCTACCTCATTACCTCACCTGTGCTCCTGTCCTGTTCTTCCCTTCCTCTACTTCATCTTCAGTCTCCTTGACAATTTTGACACCTACTTCTGAACTGATGCTGATTTTAGTTCTACCAGCTATACCCCTATTTATACTGTATCTTTCAACACACCCTGTACGTTACCTTGTAATTTGTTTTTTTTTGTTTGCTATGTACGGCGCTGCGGACACTTTGCGGCGCCTTATAAATAAACGTACTACTACTACTAGTGCACCCAACAATACTTTCTTTTCTTGTGTGGTTGTGGATTTCATTCAAAGTAAAGGGTAGCACCTCTATAAATATTAAACAAGGGGTACTACTCCCAAATATATTAAAAAATACCTGAGAAAGGACAGTCCAAAATAAACATATTCAATCTGATGCGGCAGTCCTCTTTGTAAAATAGGGTAGATACTGTACCTCATGGAATGTATAGTAAAAGATCCTCCGTCCTCCTCCTCCCTGCCTCCATTTCAATACTGCTGGGGCCGTGTGACATCCATCTTTCTGTGTGTCCCCTAACCAGTGTGCACCCACACTTCTGAGAGGATTCCTTTCAAACAGAGCGCCAGCACTACCCGAATCCGCACTTCCGGGTAGCGCTTGACACACTATTATCCCTACACAGACACTAGAGTACCTCATGGAGACAGACACTAGAGCTATTGTCAGTATGACAATAGCTCTAGTGTCTGCCTCCATGAAGGCGGTAGCCATGTTTGGAGACACCGTCGCCTTCCTCAAGCGGGCTGGCGACTGTAAAGCCTGGAAAAGGCAGCGGCTGCACACTGGTCCACCAGGGGGGCCTTATTTGCATTTTATAGTGGCGGCCGAAGATACTGGGTAACTAAGTGGTCCGGGGGGCACCCTGCCCCCCAGCCAAGCCCGCCTCTGCTTTACAGTCATTCATATCATTCCCTGTTCCAGTGTCATATACTGTACAAGTTTAAGAGTTAAGGTCCACACACTGTGCATTTTTGCCCACTGTGTATGGATTGTGATGATGGGAAAATTGCTGGGCTGAAAATTGCTCGGTGCATACACACTGAGCAATTTTCGCTCGGGGACGGATGGCTTTCCATAGCAGGATGCTATGACTATGCTATGACTGCTCCTTTTCTGCCCTGTCCCACCCCCAACTTCCACTGACAGTAGTTGTTTCCATGCATATCATTGGTACCAAGTATATAGGGCCTTATTTTGGTTCACTCTTTCTGACAAAATCCTTCTTAGATGGACAAAACTATGTGCACTGCAGGGGAGCATATGCAAAATGTGCAGAGAGAGTTAGATTTGGGTGGGGTTTTACTTCAAAGTGAGATCTATATTGAAGTGTAAAAATAAAGCAGCCAGTATTTTCCCTGCACAGAAACAAAATTACTCACCCAAATCTAATTCTCTCTGCACATGTTACATCTGCCCCCCTGCAGTGCACATGGTTTTGTCCATCTAAGAAGGATTTTGTCAGAAAGAGTGAACCAAAATAAGGCCCATAGTCTTGAACAAATGTACTTGTATAATGATGATGACTAGTAGCAAACCAAGTGACAGATTGGGGGTGATGCACAACAAGATATGTGCAACTTTGCATACAGACATTTACCGTATAGGCATTATAATATTCCCATGCATTTCCAGGCCCTAAAAGTCAAAGTATTATTAATATTCAATGTTTTTCTACTGGTCATCATCCATAACAGTGGATGTTACCCACTTATACATTAGCACACTATGCCATATCCTTATAGTCAAAAAATGCTAGAGAGATACTATAATTGTATCTTGGTGAAAGTACAGTATCACTTGCAGATTCTCATTTGCCTCATAGACGAGAAAGGATGGATACGTTGTTAGACTTAATGGTCCTCTTGAATGGGCATTTTGGGTCAGATTTCCCCAGGCACAGCACGATACTGATCTTCTCTCTGCTAACAGAGCTTTCACAGACATCACATTCGCTGCAAAAAGCTATATCCGCAAAATGAGCTATAATTTTATTTATTTAAGTGATCTTTACTGAGTTCACTGCTAAATAAAAACCTCTTGTTATTGTTTATGGTGCTTTAAATATCAAAAGCCATCAGCCCTGCTTGATGATTCTAACTGTATCAGGTTCTTTGAAATCTATCCTAGTAGACAAGTCAGTTGTACTGATTAAAGGGGTTGGGAACATTTGGTCTACAGCATGATGGTCGACAGTCATTAGGTCGACACCATTAGGTCAACATTGGAAAATGTCGACATGGGTCTAGGTCGACATGGGAAAAGGTTGAAAAGGTCATTAGCTCGACAGTTCTTAGTGTGACAGGTCATTAGTTCGACAATGTCTAGGTTGACATGGGGTTTTTCACTTTTTCACAGTCGACATGGACACAGTTTAAAGTGCACCGCATCCCCTCGCTGCGCTCGCAATGTGTCGGCCACACTATTTTATTCTCCCACCACGCCCTAGTGGATGGTAGGGTATGAAGCCTCCTGCCTGTCCGCACATGTCGGCTCAAAAAACAGTGAAAACCCCATGTCGACCTTTTGACTGTCGACCTAGACACTGTTGAACAATTGACCTGTCGAATTAAGGACCTGCCGAACTAATGACCTAGACCCATGTCGACCTATTCCCATGTCCACCTAATAATGGCCCTTATTCAGAATCGTGCGGTACGGCCCGCGTGCGGCCGTACCGCCGATGTTTTTTGTCTGCACATGCGCAGAGGTCATTCTGCGCATGTGCAGCCCCCTTCGCCGCAGACGGATTTCGTCCGCCGCAAAGGGGGCGTATAGGGGCGTGAGGGGCTTCAGCCCCTCATTTCCCTATGTGTACGCCCCGCGTTTCATGGGCGTTCCCATGAAAACGCGGGGCGTATGCATGGTAATGAGGGCATGACGCCCTCATTACCATGACATGGGGGCGGAAAGCTGACGTCGCCGGATGTCAGCTTTCAGCCCCCTTACAAGCTCCCACACGGACGATTGTCCGTGTGGTCTGAGCTTGCGGGAGCTGCCGCGGCGTGCGGGCCTGCCTTCGATGGTCGTCGACCATCGAAGGCAGGGGGCAGCTCCCACCATGGTGGAGGCGTAGCCTCCACCATTTTTGTGCGGATCGCCAGCCGTCCGTGTACGGACGGCCGTGGCGATCCGTCCGGTGGGCGGCCCTTGGTTTGTGCGGTCGGAGCCCCGTGTGCGGCTCTGACCGCACCAACCAGAATAAGGGCCAAAGTCCACCTAATAACTGTCGACCATCATGCTGTAGACCAAATGACCGTATCCCGATTAAAGGCCTTTTACAGCCTCTCATGGTATTACACTTACTAATAGTGCTTTTTACCTTCTCCAAATTAAAGTTTTTGACACATTAAATGAGAACTGTGCCAATTGCACTGATTGCAAATTGGATGAAAATAAGTGGTCAATTTCATCTTCCCAGCTTTCCTCTGCAATAAATGCACCTAGATTAATATTTTGATATCATAGTAATTTACAGTTTTAAAGTATATATACCTACTTCTATATGCACTGCAGGGGAGAAGCAGATGGAACGCTATGGGGGTGGGGCTAATATTATAGTGTCATTAGGCCCTGCCCCTGCGACTGGAAACATGCCATGATTTAACCTAATTTGCATAGAGGTGGAGCTAACATGGCACAATTAGCACAGAATCCTGTCATTAGCCCCTCCATCAGACAACCAGGGCCGGCGCCACCACTAGGCAGGTCTAGGCATTTGCCTAGGGCGCCGGCCACTGGAGGGCGGCAGTTCGCCCCTTGCCCCCTGTACAAAGGGGGTCCATGCCGGCTTCTGACAGAAGCCTGCAGTGGTGTCCTTGCCGCGCGGGTACCTTCTGCGGCGCTGAGGATGAAGCTTAATCTGGCGGCGGTGGGGGGTCCCTTCAGTGAATAAGAAATAACTAGCCGCTAGCGCTATGCGGCGGCGCGGGAAGCGCTTCTGTTTTGAAAACACTGGCCGCAATCAGCATGCTAGGGTCTCCCTATGAATCCTGGAAACAAAATACATCCCTTTTAGGCTTCCTTTCCTTCCCTCACGTGTTTGTTCAGTATTGTCTTTCTTGTTCTTTACTCCTCCTCTCATATATTTTTCATATATACGAATAAAGAAAAAAAAAACAATGTGTAGTAACAATGAAGGGTGGCTGATCCTTAACAGAAGTTTTTAGGGTAATCTTACCTGTGAGTATCCCCAAATCCCAGTGCATCAAAAGTTCTCTAGTGTGGGGGTGGAATGATGTTCCCTTCACCCAAGAAGTATTTTTATGGTGATAGTGTGCCCTCACGTAAAGAATAGTGAGATTCCTCATATAAAGGTATCTTTAAATATTGATGGTGTAGCATACCACACTCATGCAGGATGATTCCTATTTGGGTTTCTTTGTCAATCATAATGTGACTCCAAAACTCTTACAATATTAACATATCAGCTAAAACAAGAAATATTGGAGGTATGGTACTGATAGTCCACTTGAATAGATTTCACAATGTGCCTCAGGTCGACCGGTTTCACCTCACTAGTGTATTTTATCAAATTTTCTTTTTCTGTATACTGTATATAGCAATTGTAGGTGTGGTGACACTGACAGGACATTTTGACGCTTTTATAGGCTGCTTCACAGCGCATTGTATAGATATTATTACACTTTTTCACAATGAATCCTGATTCCTGCACAGCTTTCTCTGAACCCTGATGGAAGAAGCTATGTAGGGAGCCGGCCAGTGTGATCAGCTATAATATGTGTGTCTAATGCAGGCACAGAGTAATTACTTTAGAAAAAAAAAACAAGATAAAGAATGATATTCACCTACAACTAGGTACCTGGAATCAGTGCTCTGATGATGGCTGCCGGTCATCGGGTTCTCCTTCACTGCTTCGTGACTCCTGTGACTGAGAAGATTAAAGGGCTGAGTTATCAGCATGTGATGTGATAAAATCAGTCCAATCCCAATGTGATAATTGATAACATCACATGATGTACAGATGGAGGCACTCTCTTTGTTTCTGCCAAATGCTCATATCTGGTGGTTGGCGAATGTGGATGCTCAAGCGTCTCACGTCCATTGCCGAGAATGGGGCACGCAAGCGTCTCTGACGTACGTCTCAGATGAGAGCGGCTCTGCCTGTACCACTCATTGCATTCAGGGACAAAGAGGCAGTAAAAGGATTCTGCACTAGTGGCGTTGCCAATGATGTCCACAGCGGCACATGCACTGCACATTCTCGGGAAGTGTGCAAAGGGAATTCGATTGAATGATTCATCTATGTGATGTAATCAATTATCACATTGGGGATTGGACTGATTGTATCACATCACATGGTGATAAATCAGCCCTTTAATTGTCTCAGTTATTTTACCCATAAAGTATTGCAGGAATTTTTCCATTATCTTAAGAGTGGCAACTGTTATGATACTAAATGGATGGGTGTGGGGTCAGTGCCTTTTGACTAGCTGTGGTGGCTGGAGTGTTAATGAAGATAAGTGGCTGAATAACACTACTCCATGTGAATTTAAATAAGGAGCTTTGATATCATACTTGATAGAATACAATAAAAGCAGCAAACTGCTGCACATATGCAATTATCCAGTGTACCCAGTGGTAGCATGTATGTTACAAATAGCATACGGGATAGGATAAAATCCTGTTGAGCATGGCTTGGCAGTGGCACTGGTGATAATGAGTATACTGCTGAAAGAGTTTGACCCATCTAAAGACAATCCCATGTTCCACATGATCAAATGCCAGAGAAAGATCAGAGAACTGACTGGAATAGATCATTCATTAAATATCACAATTTGAGTTCCAATTGAAATGGAACCACGTTCTCAATTTTCTTTCCAATAAAAGGAAGGGTTGGTAGTTTGTGATGCAGTAGGGATCTAAATTCTTCTATTTATAGAAGAGGTTGCTAACTTTAGTGGTTCAGAAAAATGCCTGCCTGCAAAATCATTATTATTTTTGCAATTCAGTTGTTAGTAATGGTTGAAACTGCTGAGGGGCGTCATTGCTGACAGGATGTCAACTGCAAATGCATTAGTGTAAATTTCTGAATCAGCACCTATGCCATCTATTAGAAACTTAGTTGAGGCAGGTACCAGGTCACAAGTGGTAGGACACAACTTTTGGATAGTTCAACTACATGCAGGTTAGTGGGTGCAGGTTAGTGGGATGCAAGATGGCTTACACTGGAGGCTTGGAACCTTAGTATTAATTTGACAGCACATTTGGGATTACATCCTGTATTGAGAATACTTTATCTGCAGTAAAGTTTACAAGCTCATTGTATCTTGATTGGTCGATGGTTGCATCAGGCTGAAAACATGTTGTTTGAAAAGCAGTATGGGAAAAACTAAGCTGGACTGTTGCTTGCTGCCATGACCTTTGACGGGATCTCAGCTTTTTTATGGATTGTTGTGGTTTGAACTTCAATATGCTTGACAAGTTTTAGTTTATTCTCTACAGGTTAGTTTTCATTTATCATATTTCAAGCCCGTTTAACCTATTCTTGATCTCTCTAACACTGTTGTCAAAACAAAGAACTTCGAAATACAAAAGAAGAAAAAGTCCCAAGGCACATTCATAACTCCTGCAGCCTCACCACTGATTGAGGACCACCACAAAGTCCTCCAATGAACGAAATGGAATGGAAGAACAATAGGGAATTCTATTGGCACGTCAATTTTTCTTTCTGAGATACCTAGGATCAGGAATAGATTAATCCACATCATGGTTCTCATAAAAGAAAAGCAAACCAACACAACAATGACCAGTTGGCCCATGCAAACGATAAAGGTGATGTGTACTGGGACACCTCACTGCATTCCCTCACTCACACTATGAAGGAAGTTGATGTGCACACAAAGGTATCTTTTACACACTTCAGGGTCAGTTCTCGTGTATGTGGGAACCACAGCCACCCGAATCACAGTGTAATCAAATATTTCCTATAACATGGTCATAGGTAGCTTCTTTCATGAAAAGGTAGATTTTTGGTGATTGCACCTGAGACCTCCCTCCACTTTGTTTGTCTCAGTTTCAAGATGTATGGCTTGTTAAACAAAGAGATTTCCCTCTCAGTTAAAAAGTAACATTTATTGAGGAAATCAACACAGGTTCAGTATGTGCTGGAAGATGGAATAATGGTGCCTGAGGAAGCGGTTAAGGGCCATATACCGCATGCCAGTGGCGTAATTATCCATAGGCCCCATAGCAAAAGTTTGTAAGGGCACCCTATTTAGCAACTGATTGTGACAAATGTATGTAAATCATATTACTTAGACAGTAGAGATGGTCTCACATGCGTGTCGGGGGTGTGGCCACGGAGGCGTTAGCGTGAGGGAGGTTGATGCCGGCTCTCTCCTGGACCCCGTCCCTCTCCCGCCTCATGCGCACGTGAGAGACCCAGCAAGAAGATCCCCATGCCCGGCTCTAACAAATGGCTGAAAGACCGCTGAAAGTCCATCTTACTATCAGAGGCTCAGGGTCAAAAATACCCTACATCGCCCCAAGGGTTCCTGTAGGCGCCCTGTTTGACCTTTTTCTCTCTTTTCTTCTTTTTTTTTTTTTTTTTTGGTACCATTTTTTCTTCTTGAGAACGAGAGGGTATCTGGACACTTGTATCAATATACTGTACCCACTGCTGAGGGCCAAGATACAGGGGGTAACAACATTAGCAAGGAAGAGCTAGAACACGTGTAAAAATGGGGAAGACCGGCCAGACTGCGGCCGCAGCTCGCTTAGAAAAATATGCACGGTCACAGACTCAGGCAGCAAACAGCTCCCAGACCAACACCCCACAGACTACCCCGTCTAAAGGGTCGGCTGAACCACGACCTACGGAGGTCTCATTGCAGCAAGTACTCGATGCAGTCAATTCGTGCGAAACCAACCTGATGGTGCAGATTAATAAAGTTCAAGCTGATATTTCCTTGTTACGACAGGATGCCCAAGTAATCAGGGAAAGGGTTACAGAGGTGGAGAACCGTGTCTCATCATTAGAGGACGCCATGGTCCCTCTCCAAGTTCAAGTCAAATCTATGTCCGGCCAATTGTCTGATATGCGACTTAAAATGTCAGACTTCGAAGGGAGGCTTCGACGCAATAACGTAAGGTTCATTGGCTTCGAAGAAAGGGTGGAAGGTAGCAATCCCGAAAAATTTCTCGAGACATGGCTAGTGCAGGAATTCGGGAGGGAGGTGTTCTCTCCACAATTCGTGATTGAAAGAGCTCATCGTGTGCCGTCCCGTCCTGCTCCTCCAGGGGGTCCATCACGCACAATAATAGCCAGAATTCTCAATTTTAGAGATCGGGACTGTATTCTGCGATCAGCCAGGAACAAGGCAGACTTTGGGTATATGGGCAAGAAAATATCGGCCTTCCCAGACTTCCCCATTGACATTCAAAGGGAACGTGCAAAATTCAGAGATATTAAAGCAAGGCTCAGGCAGCTTGATTTAAAATATTCCATGCTGTATCCCTCGAAACTGAGAATTGAAGTCAATGGAACAACTAAATTTTTCTTCACCCCTGCTGATGCCGCGGGTTGGCTGGATGGCTCCTACCCTGGTGCGGACCCTCTTGCCAACTAGCGGATTCGCACGATTATTTGTGTTCTGTCAGTCTTATTGCATAGAAGTCTGCTAGTTACATAATGTATCTTTGATATTTTTGCTGATTTCTCTTGTGTGGGGGGGGGGAGGGGGGGATAGCGGGAAGAGTACGTGCAAAATTCAGGGATATCAAAGCAAGGTTTAGGCAGCTCGATCTAAAATATTCCATGCTGTATCCCTTGAAACTGAGAATTGAAGTCAATGGAACAACTAAATTTTTCTTCACCCCTGCTGATGCCGCGGGTTGGCTGGATGGCTCCTACCCTGGTGCGGGCCCTCTAGCCAACTAGCGGATTTCCATGATTACTTGTGTTTTGATTGTCTATTGCATAGAAGTTTGTCAGTTATATAATGTATCTTTGATATTTTTGCTGATTTCTCTCGTGTGGGGGGGGGAGGGGGGGATAGCGGGAAAAGTAATAAAATAGAAAAATTCTTTGTTAATAAAAGAGGGGAGAGCCGGTCACGCCATGGGTGGCCATAAATTAATTAGCCCCTAGAGATTCAAGCTTGGGGTAGATTTTAGAAGGGGGGAGTAGGGATCCAGGTACGCCAGGGGTGATGGGCTGTACAGGGTGGGGGGGGGGGGCTGGGGTTATTGTAGGATTTTCGTATGTTTGTTATGTGTTATGTCTTAAGGCAGTTTATGTGGAGGGAGGAGGGAGATTTGGGAAGCGCGGGAGGAGAGTTTCCACGGTCAAACTTATAGGGGACATCGATAAGGCATCGTGGGGATGACTAAATTTTTAACATGGAACGTCAGAGGTCTCAATGACAAAGTGAAACGCTCACTGGTTCTGAACCATTGTAAATCCCTGGATGCTGATATTATCTGCCTTCAGGAGACTTACCTGTGTGGGGATAGATTGCTATCATTAAAACGCCCCTGGGTGGGTTCAGTTTTTCATGCCCCTTGTTCAACAGCATCTAGGGGGGTTTCTATTTTAGTCAAGAAATCAGTGGTCTTTGAGACCCGCACTATCAAGATCGACCCCGGGGGTAGATACATCTTTCTGGATGCCAGTATTAATCATGTAGATGTGAGCCTGATGGTAGTATATATCCCTCCCCCCTTTTCTTACGATGTGCTGAGGGCCGCAGTGGAGTTCACCACTCTTTTTCCCACTAACCACCTGATTTGTTTGGGAGACTTTAATAATATAATGTCACCTCAAATGGATAGATGGGGAAAATCCAATAAAACTGTTAGCAAAGGGGGGAGTAGATTCGCAGAGTTTATTGAGGGGATTGGGTGGAGTGACCCATGGAGATTGCGACATCCGGCAACCAGCCAATTTTCGTGCTACTCTCCCACCCACGGCGTATTCTCCAGGATCGATCTGATCTTTGTATCAGATACCCTATTAAATAGGATTACCCATATTGAATATAAGGCCCGTGGGATTTCGGACCATTCGCCCCTTGTCATGCAGCTTGATCTGGCAGAGCCCGTTGGATTTAGGTATTGGAAGCTTCAGCCCTATTGGCTCTCCCAGTTTAATCAGGAAGAGATTGAGGCAGAAATTTTGTCTTTCTTCCAGTACAATGACGGTTCATCGTCCAGTATTAATGTATGGGATGCCTTCAAAGCTTATCTTCGGGGGGTGTTTATCAAAAAAATCTCGTTTTTGAAGGGGCTTCACCGCAGGAAGGCAGGTGATCTAGAGGCAAGAACACTGGACTTAGAAAGAGTTTATCAAGTTAGCAATTTAGACCTTGACAGGGTGGAATGGCAAAGGACTCAGACAGAGTGGTTAGAATACTTACAGGAAGTCAACCACCGTAGGCTTAAAGTGGGCTCTCACCAATGGTACACTGGTTCTGATAAAGCAGGCATATTCATGGCCTTTTTGCTCAAGATGGACAAGCCTTCCAATATTATTTCTAGTATTAGAACTGAACAAGGCCAAATCTTGACATCAACACCAGATATAGTGGAGGAATTTGTTAGCCATTTTGGCAAAGTCTATCAATCTGCCCAGAAATCCAGTGAGGAGGAGTTGACGCAGTTCTTTCTGGGTCTACACCTCCCCACACTCTCGCAGGATGCCCAGACCCTCCTAGATGCCCCCATTACGAGTGAGGAAGTGGAGGGGGTAATTAACTCCCTTCCCTTGGGTAAGGCCCCCGGACTGGATGGCCTGCCTGGTGAGATGTATCGAAAATTTGACAAGGCTCTGATTCCCCGCCTGGTAGTCCTTTGCAATGCCATGATGATTGAGGACGTTCTTCCATCCTCCATGGCTGAATCATCTATAGTGTTTATTTTAAAGAAGGGTAAAGACCCCATGAGTGTCGATTCATATAGGCCTATTTCTCTTATGCCTACCGACGCGAAAATAATCGCCAAGGTATTGGCTAATCGTTTAGGCAGAGTGATCCAGGACATAGTACACCCTGATCAATCTGGGTTCATGCGTGGAAAATCCACCACGATTAATGTTAGGAGGGTCTTCTCCTACATCCAACACATGAAGATGAAGGGGTTGAACGCTGCGGTAGCCTCATTCGACGCGAACAAGGCGTTCGATTCCGTCGAATGGGGCTACCTATGGGGCGCCTTGAAGGCTTTCGGGTTTGGGTCGGGCTTTGTCAAATGGTTGAGGCTCATGTATAAGAATCCCAGGGCTAGAGTTTCAATTAATGGGTACACATCCCAGCCATTTCCTCTGTTTAGAGGGACTCGGCAGGGCTGTCCCCTTTCTCCACTGATCTTCGCCATTGCGATAGAGCCCCTGGCCTGTCTGTTAAGAGCTAAGTTATACTGTGAGGATATTGGGAGAGATCTGAAATACAATCTCGTATCCCTGTATGCTGATGATCTTCTAGTTGGGATGGTAGATCCAAACAGAGATTTCCCAACTGTGATCGAGCAACTCGGTCATTTTGGCGAACTCTCGGGGCTCACAGTGAACTGGAGCAAATCACACTTGATGATAGTGGGAGAGGATACCTTGGGTGGCTGCGGGTCCAGTGTACCACTGGTGAAGACTACGGGTTTTAAATATTTGGGAGTTAGGGTGTCGGTAGAAACAGAGGATTTTATAAAAAACAATATAACCCCTGCGATACAAGAAGCTAGATCTAAGTTCAAGTGTTGGGCTAAGCTCCCTTTAACGGTGCAGGGTCGGGTGAACCTAATTAAAATGGTAATTTTGCCCAAAATTCTGTACCTACTTCAACATTCCCCAGTATATATCAGGGACGAATATTTTAGAAGTTTGGACAGTGTGGTGTCCTCGTTCATTTGGGGCGGTAGGCGCCCAAGAGTCAAACTCGCCACCCTATGCAGAGATCGGGATAATGGGGGTATGGCCCTCCCGAGCTTCAGGAGATTCTATTTTGCTGCTCAGCTATTTCATCTTAGGACGTGGGTGAAACCAGAAGAACAGCCCTGTGAACTAATCAGGCTCATAAAGTGTATAGATCCAAATGTTACCCCGATGCAGATCCTTCTTTCAGGATCACTAAGTAGATCCTACCCCCCCATTGTCTCCCAGGCCGTGAGAATTTGGAGAGCGGTGTGTGCCTCAGAGAATTTCAGGGGCCAGGATCCAGAATCCTCGTTTCTTCTCCTACCCATGGCCTCAGAGATCACTAGACAGCAAGGGGGAAGGCTTTGGTCACAATATGGTATTAGGTCATTGGATCAGCTATTTCAGGACAGTAATTTTAAATCTTTCGTCCAGCTTCAGGCAGAGTACGCCCTTCCAAGGTCTATGTTTTATAGATTCCTACAGCTGAGGAGCGCAATCTCCGGGTATGGAAGGGATAGGGAACAATGGCTAACAGATACCCCTATTAAGGTCTTCCTGAGAAAACTTACCCCGCGCAAAAGTGTTTCAAAACTTTATAGATATTTAACTGCTACCGCCCCAGATGATGGGCTAATTCAACTTATGCAGAAGTGGGCAGTTGATATTCCCGCTGTCAAAGAGAGTAACTGGCAGGCGGCCCTAGCAATTCCAAAAAAGGCAACCAATTCCATACGTGTACAGCAAGTCCAGTTTAATATTATACATCGCACATATATGACCCCAGTACGATTAAGGAAAATAAGGGGATCTGGGGCTGACAGTTGTCCAAAGTGCGGCGAAAACGGGGCAACATTTTGGCATTTAATGAGGACTTGTGGTAAAGTTGACCAATTCTGGAACAGGGTCTGCCAGGTGCTTTTAGGACTGGGAGCGACTCAGGATAATCTCACGATATTAATTTGGTTATGGGGCTATGGGAGGAGGGTGAAATGACCAGTGAGTTGAGCCTTTTGCTCTTACACCTTACAGCAATTGCCAAGGTAGTGATAGCTCGCTATTGGATGGCAAAAAATGGGCCGCCATTCAATGAATGGCTTAATTTAGTGAACACCACATTCGAACACGAGAAATTTCACTATGCCTCTACGGGGCGCAGTATAAAATTTCTATCGATTTGGCATCCTTGGCATAGTTCGGTTTTCTATCAATTCAAAGGATAGTTATGTAAATCTTGGTTGGGGAGTTTCCCACAGTCTTAACTGCTTTACCCCTTTTTTTTTATTTACTTACTAGTAATGTGCTAACATATCATGTCTCGTTCAGTTCGATCGGAGTCACCCAAAGTAATTTTTTCGAGCTCACATTCACAATTAAATACACGGGCTAAGGGGATAAGGGTTTTGGCCTAGGATATCCCCAACCCTTCTAATTTTCGACAGGGTGTCCTAATTAGGCCCTAAACGGGTTATGGACCCCGCACGCATCGCACTTTAAATAATGTCACTATTTTTCCTTATGTATATCCTGGCCGATTAATAAGATATATAATTCTGTATCGGATTTCCAGGTATACCAGCACATGGCACTTTAAGCACTTATGCACTTTCCTCGACTTTATTCACCACTCTGGCGCAAAAAAAAAAAAAAAAAAAAATAGTACAGAGCCATAGGGACTCTCACCTGCGTATATTTTTCTTTCTTCGACACTTCTTTTTAAGTATAAGTATCAATTTCTCTCTAAACCAGGGTACCATCTCGCATTTAGTTAGTACTTTCACTCATCTCCCAAGTCTAGCCCAAAGAACCGCGCGAATGGGTAGTGGATTAACGCTCTATTTCCTTTTATCAGCGTAAAGCCCTTAAAATCATGTTATTTTTCACCTGACCCCAGGGGTTGTCCCTAATAAATGTCCACGTTATCTAGTAATCGTTGTCTTGAATGTATTCATCCTCCTAGTTATATTGCTGTTGTATAAATGACTGCCGTGTCTTGTATATGTATTGTAATGTGTTATTTTTTATTATTTATGTGTTTGTTGCAAAATGAAAAATAAAGACTCAATTAAAAAAAAAGACAGTAGAGATGGGCCCCCTTCAGCTCTGGGCCCCATAGCAGTTGCACCCCTTGCACCTATGGTAGTTAGACCCTTGCCGCAGGCCATGTATCCACAGCTGAATCAGTCACATTTTAGTCACAGTACAGCCGCTCACAGTACAGGTGGAGAAGTAGAGATACTGTACAATACGTATTTCATTTAAAAAAAATCAATTTCCAGGTAGGTCAGAGGGGTAAAGGTGACCATACACTGCTCCGACTTCTTGGCATCCAATCAAATTGTTCCACTTAGGGCTATACAGTCACTCCATTCATGGGTATGTTCATTCTGAATTTTCCAGGGTACTGTAGGTCACCATTACCTGCATTTGCAATGGTGGTTCCCAGACAGGCAACAGTGTGACTAGTCAATGCTGGCCAGTGATCATATGGCTCCCCTTCAGAAGTACTAGTATAATGTAGCTCATAGGCTGCAGTGGCTGATTCCTGCTGAATATGACATTTGGCTAAGCTTGGTTAATTCTGCAATTTTGTGAAAGAAAACAGCAGACCACAGCAGCTATCTCCCTAAAGGTGGCCATACACCTGCAGATTTATCTTCAGATCTGGCTGGTTGGAACAAAACTCTGGTAATTTCTGAATGACAGTTTGTCAGTTTTCCAGCATTTCCAAGCAAATGGACAACTGTCATTTGCTCTCATCCATGACCATGTTTTTTTTCCAACCAGCCAAATCTGAAGATAAATCTATAGGTGTATGACCACGTTTACACACATCCAGGGGTTCCTTACTACTATATTTGCGGGAAGCCCCCAGAAAAGGAGTGTTTTGAAGGTGTAACACGCAAATATTGTTTGGTTAAAATGCCTATATGAGAGATGTAAATATTCCATTACTTATGTTCTTAGAATCCAAGTACCCACATAAATACATTTTGATGTTTTCCTGTTTTTTTTTTATATTCATAAGTGTAATTGGAGAATAGATAAATTCAGAACAAGGGGGGTGATTCTGATTGACTTGCAAAGCAGCTAAAATGTGCTGCTTAGTGAGCTTTCTAACGCCTCCCGTGCGAATGCTAGCCCGCTACCACAGTCCACACATCACCGCTGCTTTACAAATAGATGTTTTGCATATCCATTCGCAGGTTAGCATACAGGGCTGAAATCATTCAATGGTCGCCTACCATCGATTGATTTCTACCCTGTTCACAAATTTAAGTTAGTCTGGACTGACCTAGGATTGCAGCATCCAAGACGTGGGTATCCTGTGACATCAGCTGCCCGCCCCTGAAATGATAGTGCCCACCTGCGTTCAAATGGGTACACCAGCGTTTTCCTTGGCACACCGACCATTTTTGTGGGTACGCCCAGGAAGAACAGGGCGTTCACATGCGAACACCCCTTGTCCACCTCCACCCCCCCCCCCCAGTGCGAACACCATGGCGACTGTGCAAGTCACCGAAGTTACCTGCACAGAAGCCCTGCCCATGTACAAATGTGAATATGTGCAAGCACAGTGCATGAACATCCGTCCCCATTGGACAGGGAACCGAAGCTAGCCGAATGAGAGCCAAGGTGAGTAAAGAGCAGTCATAGAGTACAGGCAGACAGCAGCGCAACACTGTCCCCCCTACAGTAAGTATATTTATCTGTAGAAATACACACACAGACATAATCACACGTCTTATTGTGTAGAGAGGAATGTAGTTCATACATTCCTGCCTTTGATGCCACCCAGAAGGTCTTGGGTCTTTCATCTTCCATTCATAAAATATTCTATATGTTGCCGTCACTCAAATGAAACCTCACTGTCCACAACACGTAAGGCTCTGATTTCATCCTAGACATTTGGAATTACTTGGATCGCATTGTCAGGACTCCTCAGTGACCCTGTGGCTCTTTCATGTCAGAAGATATATTCCCAAGTGAGGCACAGTGCTTTCCCTTTCCTAATGAGAGGACAAACTACCATTTTTATTTTAGTAGTCACCTAATCTTCATCCGAAGCCTTTACATTTTACCCCTTCAGTCTGTTTTGGAAACAGCAGCTGCAATCAATTTACTCTTCTGCGGAAAGTACTGTAAGTGTTTGGAAAAGTCATGCAAAGTATGGGTTTGTTTCTCCACTTCCGTTCCACTGCCGCTGCCGAGAAGAGTTTCTCGGACAAAACAATCTAAAATCCAGATTTAAAAAAAGAAAACATCAGTAGGACGAAAGCTGATCAAGAACAGATAATTTACCAGTCCATTTACCCATCTATCAGCCTATGTGTATTCCACATAGTTGCATCCAAAGCCTACTAGAGATGCTTTTTAATATATATGAAAATGTTCAGTTGGCACTTTCCAGAGAAGTCTGAAAAGCAAAGTTTTCAGGAGAATTCAGCTTTGCCAAGTAGGGTGAATCCTGTAATTGGAACTACCAAAGCATTCAAATCTGGATACAAAACACCAAGCATCTGCTAGGACAATTCAAACTCGGATAAGGAACACTGCTATTGCTTTGAAGCAGAAATTACAGCAGAAATTGCAGCGTGAGCACTTTGTTTTAAGTCCTTTTTTTTTTTCAAAAAAAGCAGAGGCTTTCTAATTCTAATCCACCAACCTTCTGTTGAGCTAACTGCTTAGGTAAGCAACACCAGCTAATAATTGCATCATTTCTCTCTGTGTACAATGCCAATTGCTTAATCTGTACAGCTGTGGTACTCGTAATCTATTTTGCACAGGCTACAGTGCAATGGGTTACACAGCCAGATGATATCTACACCAAATGTATGGTAGAATAAGCTATATCATTCAAAAACACAATTAATGGTTCCAATCTCTAGTCCTTCCTTTTGAAGCGGAATTGAGATTTATCACAAGGGAAGGCATCTAATGCTGTGTAGTATCTGTCAGTTCCCATGTGGAAAGAGAACAAATTAACACATTTTCCGTCTAGATATCTTTCACGATGCAAGAGATGAAAAGCATTAAATAATCTAATTATTGATTTGGAAATTCAACATTCTGCAATTTTTTTATGTGAGCCCAGTCATTATGGCAACATTTGCAATGTCAACAATTATAATGTGGACACAGTAATAGCAACCAGCAATAGGATGGAGTAACTGCGCTAAATATATTCGCAGTGTGCAACAATTTATATTAATAGACAATTTAATAACACAAATGATAAAACATCATAAAAAATAATGTATAGATAAATTTGATTATTGGTGGTCTTAGTAGTCCAAAAGTATAATGTACTGTATAGTAACCCAATGACTCCAGTATTAGTAATGGAACGTCCGTGACCATTCATATTATATTCTTTTGAATTGCGCAAGTTTGGTTCCAAAGATTACACAGCTGGAAGGCAACTGTTACTTGTAAACAGAACATAGACATTTTGAGGGTGATTCAGTACCGCTTGATTACAGGGCTGCCATTAGGAATTTTGGGGCCGGGACTGATTTCAAGTCTCCCCCTACCCCCCCCCCCCCCCCCCTGCATCTCCCTTCACTTACCCCCTGACTCAGCAGGTCTTGAAGCACAGTCTTCTTCAATGTGGTACTGCGGCGGTTAATAAAAATGCAGCACTAACTGGTGAGGCAAACAGAGCTTGTGTACCAGAAACCGCTCTGATTGGCTAATGGTACACAAGCTCTGATTGGCTCAAAAGCTGGTGTAGCATTTTAGTTGGCCACCGACATCCTGCATTGAAGAAGCCTGTGCTTCGTTCAGTGCACTGAGCACAGTGCAGGTAGCACAGCGGAGGGTTGCGGTTTAGCTTCCCGTCCCTTCCAGAAGCCGGGGCCTGGGACAGCTGTACCCACAGCACCCCCCCTGTCGACGGTCCTGCTGGCTAAGCAGTGGTCATTCGCTGTTTAGTGAGTGGCTTAACATGTGAGGGGACAGACGTGACCCCTCACATGTCGCCAAAGCGGAGAGAAATCATTCCATGGGCGGTGTAAACTGACTTTTATTTTCCTCTGAGTCCGCCAAAGAGAAGGTGGGTGCTGATGTCATGTGACATACGCCAACTGCCCCTGGCAGGCATCGGCCCACCTGCGTTCCCAGGAGAAGGTGGTATGTAGTGCTCCTCCTCCAGCATTTGCATTGCTAAGGATCGCCTGTGCTAAATTGCTGCGAGCAGATTATCATATATGATCCATGCTGAATAGAGGCATTAGTTATTTGACTGTAATTTAAGCTGTTAAAATGATGCTGCTATTTACCTGTATGTATTGCACATATTGTTGCTGATCTGGCAGCTGACATCATTATATGAATATGAACCTATTGTCATTGAATTCATTTTATCATTACTATGCATTTTCTGTTGTTAGAATGTCACTTCCAGAAGTTGAGTTTAATACGGTACTGTATTATTTACTTACTTTACTTATGAATGTGCAGGTCACTTTATCTCTGTCTCAATTAGTTTGTGTCTCTGAAACAAAGATCTGAAATTAATATTGTACGAGACTTTCATAACTTTGCAAAATGTCTCCTGAAATAAATATTGTTGCTGGCCAGTGAGAGGCAGAGAACAATGCTGGAATTTCATCATCAACTGTACCTTGAGCTTCTACCAGGCAGGATGGAGGGAAAGGCGGAGCTACAGTATAACAAGGGAGACGCAACATGAAAAATCCAAAGCCATCTAAAGGCTGCACATACTGTATAGCATTTTGGAGCTTGTTAAATTTAAAAAAATCTAAACAAAGTAGGGATTATGCTGTGAGTGGCCACCAATGGCATCAAAATATATTATGGCAGTCCATCAAAGGTTTCATCAACCAATAGTTATTGGTGTTCATTAACTGATTGGCCATGAGCCAATCACAGCCTGAGAGATGGGCCTTGTGGGTGTCAGGCTATGGGGGTTATTCTGGTTGATTTGCAAGGCTGCTAATTCTCAACCAAACCAAATAGTCCACCGATTAGTCCAGCAAACCCCGCTTTGTGAATGGTTGGGTGCCGCCACCCATTCGCAAGGGTGACTCGCTCGCAGTGGCTTGTGAATGGATGTTACACAGTAACAACCATTCGCAGGGCAGGGGGAACTTCTCACATCTTGATGGTCACCAACCATGGAAAGATGTGGAAGGTGTACGCATATGTAAGGTAGCTCTGAGCAACCTCACATATGCATGCATGCTGGGGAGGAAATGGGCAGGCAGCTGACATCCGGTGTAGTCAGCTGCCCCCCCCCCCCCCACCGCCACACACGCGTCACGGCCTCATTAGCATTAGAACATCCAGCGTTCTCATGGTAATGCCCATGAAATGCTGGGCGTTCCCATATGCTAATGGCGCTGCCTGGTGCCCCACGCCCCTCTCTGCCCCCCACCCACTGCGTTGGGTCTATGTACCCATTAAACAGAATGTTCGCCATGGGTGCGTGCAGAAATGCTCTCTAACGAAACATCGGACACCGTGTGAACGCAGGCTAGCTGCGAATGGACCTGAATAACAGTGCTATATTCAGTGTCCCTGCATTAAAAGGTTAAAACATGGTTCTTTACCATCAATGGCAGAAACCAATTTAAGTCATAGACCATCCTTATAACAAACCCATTCAAATATTTGAAATTGCGGTTTCAGTGTGATCCCTAGTTAAGCTTTGATAAATTAAGCAATCGTGTTTTCCTGGAAATTCTCAATAATAAAGAGGCCCCTAAGTAATTCTGCATGGAAAGATAAAACAGAATTCTACTATGCTAAGCACAAGCTATAACAGGAAAGAAGATTCTGTGACTGTGATTGCCATATTGGTTAGCGAAGCAGATTAACATGTCTGACAAGACCATCCTTGCGCTATTTACATAAGTTTTGTAATAACTGTTTCAGTCTAAACATCCACCACCTTCCTTTTGTTTGTATATATGTAGAGAAGGAAGGAAATGTGAACCGTACCCATCTGTGTAGTTTTTATTCACTGATCATTGTGATATTATTATCTCTAACTTATACAAGCTGCCTGTTTTGGTGCAGAGCCAATCCTCCCATAGGACATTTTTAGAGATGTTTGTCCTCGGGTAAAGGGATGCAATGGGTGGCTTTTATTTACACAACTTGTAGCTTTCTCCCAGAAGTATACTGTACATTGCTAATTATCCCCACAGTACCTTTCGGTAAGTTTCTATCATGTGTTATAATATCAGCGTATTCTGAGAAGTGAGCTGTTGATATGTCTGCTTGTGGTTCGTTATCACTTACGACCCTTTCAAGGTATGTTTATTTATCACTTACTAATACTGCTCTGAAGTCTTAGCACAGTTCACACGCAGGATTCTCACATTCAGGCTGATGATGTGTACAGGTCTACTCCACATATAGCACTGTATGTAGTGTTTTGTGTACCCATGGAACCATCACAAAGCAAAGGAGTCACTATCTCAGTTGCACTGAAACCATTCTGGATTGTGGCGTTTTTTGGATATCAGTATTTTTGAGATATGGGAGCCTCAACTTGTGCTAATACAGTGTGTTCATTAAAACATTTGGTAAAAAGGTTAGCATTGGTTAGTACTTAGGAGTAAGTGTATTCCTGCAAATGTTTTGTCTGAAAACAAGTGTACATATCAACAGTAAGCTTATATTTAAATAAATCCATTCACTATGACGTTGAATGGCAAATGGCATGCAGACCCACCCCCTATTTATAATAATGCATTAGTGCCTTACCTTGCTGAATGACCCTATATGTACATGCTATGACACACACACAGACACACACACACACACATATATTTGTTTCCATTATTTGGAGTGCCGCTGCCAATGTTTGATATTGATTGTAACAATTTCTAAAATGCTCTCTGCTTCCTTTTGCGCTTCTGCATAAGTCATTTTTATTATGATTAAAATTAGAAGGTACAGTTAGAGCAAGCAAAAAATTAACATCCAAAATCTTCCAATATCAGGGCTGACTTAACAGCATTGTAGGCCCCTGGCAAAGCAATGCATTTAGGACCCCTCCCCAACCATTCATGGGAAAAAATGGAAACAGAAAAAATATAACACACCCCTCCTGTGGTCCAAAGGCATCTCTCCACTTGCTTCCATACAGCGAATGGCTGGCAGCACTCTGATTGGTGCATAGCTCCAACTATCCACCAATCAGCAAGCAGACAGTCATTCACTGTCTGGCTGCAGGCTGGGAAGCAGGAATTTAATGCTGCCTGGTCTCTCTGTTTCTGTGTGATTCACAGTCATGGTGACCAGGCAGCATTCTGTACCGCCTCCCAAGAAGCTCAGGAAGAAGATGCTCACAACCCAATCTGCCCCAGCTCAAAGGCCCCCAGAATTGGGGGTCTCTTCGGCAGCTGCCCATTAAGCCCATATGTTAAGATGGCCATGTCAATACATTGCTGTCAGGCAGTAAAAACTGCTCTCTATTTGTAAATAAAATGTATAAGTCTTAGCATTCAGCGTTCACATTAGCATTCAGCTTTCACAGTGTTAGAAGTTCTAAGTAATGGCAGTGCCTATATATAGTCACATACTGTATGTACAGATAGAGGGCCTCCCCAGATAGAGGGACTAGCACATGCTTCCCCTTACAAGCTGCCGGTCCCTGCCACGTTCCCCCACCTCCCCGTTCCCCCCTAACCCTGCCCGTCTCCCTGAAGTGGAGACGGGCACGGTTCCCGTCCCCTGCCGATGATAAACTGGGATGCGCGTGCGTGTGGGACGCTCACGCGTCCCATTCAGATGTAGCGTCCGCTCGCCAGCGGGGGTGGTCTGGCGTGCGCCGTCGCTGGATGAGCGCCGCAACATCTGTATATGTTTTAAAACAGTGAGCTAACTTATGGGACTAATGTGTAGTACAGTAAATTGACAGAACCATTAGTTGGTATAAGTGGCAGAAGTATACAGTACTGTATGTTGGAGGTCAATGCACACAATAGATTATTCAACCAGGTTTTATACCCAGGCAGAACAGGATTGCAGGATGACACTGCGTTAATGCAACAAGTGTATATAACAAGTACACTATGCCCATAAACAATGGCTGTATCAGATCCAGCCAGTAAAGTTTGGGGGAGCATAAAGTAAGTGGTGTGCAGACAAATGGGATACTATAGGAAATTGAGTGCTGTAATAGAACTTGCAGGGTCACTGTAAAGGTGCTCATACATGTTACAATTATTGTATACAATATCGCATCTCATCAAATCTCGGTTTTGCGATGCAATGAGATCTAGTATAAAAAGTATGTGCTGCATATATTTTTTTGTACTAGATCTCATCTCATCACAAAACCGAGATGCGAGATACTCCACCATGGCAGCCATTACTATGGGTTCCTCCCTTCTGGGTAGTCCTTCGGAAAAGAAAAAAAGACACCATCCCCTATAAGTAGGCTCCACCTCCCGGATCCGGTGTCTTGAATTCTCCAGCTTCAATATATAAATGAAAATAATTATTCCACATAACACAATATAACCAACAATCCATAAGGGACGGGAATATATGCTGCCATGGTGGAGTAGAGGAAAACATATTACCAGGTAATAATCTGATATTTCCTCTACCTTCCCCCATGGCAGCCATTACTATGGGTTATATCCCAGCAGTTCACTCTTTCGGGAGGGCATACTCACAACCAACACCGATTGTTGCTTCCTCAGGATTAAATAACTGTAAATCATAATTCCGAAATCATCTTCACATTTTCACAGAGCCGCGCTAAGAACTTTCCTTCCGAACTTAGCATCGGATGAAGACATTACATCTATTCTGTAATGCTTTGTAAATGTATGTATAGACGACCATCCTGCCGCTTTACATAGTTCCTCCACTGAAGCGGACCCTTTCTCCGCCCAAGATGCGGCCACTGCTCTTGTAGAGTGCGCCTTCAAACTCTCTGGAGGTTCCCTCTGCCTCACTTGATAAGCCTTGAGGATACAGTCCTTAATCCACCTTGCTAATGTTGCTTTTGAGGCCATCTGCCCCCTTCTACTACCGCTTGTCAGAACAAAAAGGTTTTTGACTGTACGCACTTCCTTTGTTCTCTGAACATAAACTTTTAGAGCCCTTACTATATCCAAATTATGTAAACGACCTTCCTTCTCATTTGTTGGATTCATACAAAAAGATGGTAAAACAATTTCTTGGTTTATGTGAAACTCAGTCACAACCTTCGGCAGAAATTGAGGGTTGGTGCGCAGAACTACTCTGTTTTCAAAGAAATTTAAAAAAGACTCTTCTGCCCACAATGCTTGCAATTCCGAAATTCGTCTTGCGGAAGTAATTGCTACCAAAAACAGAACTTTCCATGAAAGAAATAATAATGAAATCTCATGAAGAGGCTCAAAAGGAGCCTCCATAAGGCCTCCTAGGACCAAATTTAAGTCCCATGGTGCAAGGGGTGACCTGAATTTGGGTTTCAACCTTCTTACTGCCTGTATAAATCTTCAGACATACCTGTCCCCTGCCAAGTCCCAGTCCAACATTGCTGACAGGGCCGAGACCTGTACCTTCAAAGTGCTCAAAGACAGTCCCATTTGTAGACCTACTTGTAAGAAACTCAGCACTGAAGCCACCTTCCTTGGTGACTGCATTTTCTCTTTGCATCGTGACACATACTTTCTCTATACCTTGTAATATACCGCTGATGTGGATCCTTTCCTTGCCTTAAGCAACGTTTGAACCACTTCTCCTTCAAAACCCTTCTGTCAATGACTTGGTCTCAACAACCAAGCCGTCAACTTCCAGGTCGACGGCTGTGGCTGACATATTCGACCCTGAACCAGAAGATCGGGCCTCGATGGCAGCATCCACGGTTCCTCCACTGCCATCTGACATACCAAGGCGAACCACGCTCTTCGCGGCCAATAAGGTAGCACCGCTATCACCTCCACCCTTTCTCTTTGAATTTTCCTTAACAATCTTGAGATTACATAAGCTTGCTTCATCCACCAAGTGGCTGTCAACGCGTTCCATTGCTCCACCTGCTGATCCTTGAAGTGGGAAAAATATATTGGTACTTTCTTGTTCTCTCCTGAGGCCATGAGGTCGACTTGAGGAAGGCCCCATTTCTTCACTAGCATCTTGAAAATCTCGTTGTTGAGAGACCATTCTCCTGGTAAGCACCTCTTTCTGCTTAGCTCGTCCGCCATATAGTTTTCTTTCCCTGCTAGGAATACTGACGTTATGTTTAGTACATGCCTCTCTGCCCAATAAAGTAACCTTTCTGCTACCTCCATCAGGTTGCGACTCCTTGTTCCGCCTTGACGATTTATGTATGCCACTACGGCCCGATTGTCTGACCTGACGATGAGTTCTTTGTCTTGAAGTTGATGTTGGAACTGATAACACGCCCTGACTACCGCCTCCATCTCCCTTACGTTGGAGTGCGCCCTTTGCCATGAAGGAGACCATCCTCCTTGTGCTATCTCGAGGCCACATGTCGCCCCCCAGCCTACCTGGCTGGCATCTGTAGTCACAACTGCTTGCTCCATAAGGGCAAAAGATTTTCCTTTTCCCAACCGATCCTCGTCTGACCACCAGGCAAAATCTGATTTTGCAGCCTTTGTCAGCCCTATCCTTTGTGTCGAATCCTTGTTGTCTTTGTTCCATTGTGTTAGAAAACACGCCTGCAACTTCCTCATGTGAAACCTGGACCATTGCACTGTTTCCAGAGCAGCCGCCATGAGACCTAGTACTTTCATACAGTCTTGAGACCGTACTACTACTGTCTTCTCCATCATTATGCTGGCTTGCTGAATCAATTTTATTCTCCTGACGAGTGTTAAAGCCACATTCATCCTTCGAGAATCTATTATAACTCCTAAATTTTGAATCTTCTGAGTTGGCACCAAATGACTTTTCTTTCAATTTATCAGCCATCCGTGTTGTTCTAAACATTGAATTACTCTTTCTGTGTGGCGCATGACAATATCCCTTGAGCTTGCTACAATTAAGATATCGTCCAGGTAAGGCCATAACTTTATGCCTTCCTGCCTTAACCTTGCCACTAGAACCACAAGCACCTTAGAAAACGTCCGTGGTGATGTTGCCAACCCGAATGGTAGGGCTGTAAACTGATAACTTATTCCCAAAATTCTGAAACGAAGAAACTTTCGATGACCCTCGAATATCGGCACGTGTAAATATGCATCTTTGAGATCGATGGACGTCATAAAGTCCCCTTGACCTATTTCTGGAACTATGGACCTGACCGACTCCATCTTGAATGGTCTGATCCGCACCAGCTTGTTGAGAAGTCTGAGATCTAAAATAGTACGGAAGCCTCCGGATGCCTTTTTTATAATGAAAAAACGGGAGTACCACCCTTGAAGTTCCTGTCCCTTTGGAACTACGGTGACTACACCTTGAGCCTTCATATCTTCTAGACTTAGAAATAAAGCTTTCCTTTCCTCTTTGTCCTTGGGAATAGGAGATTCTACTACAAGATTTCCTGGACGTCTTCTGAAGTCGATCTTGTAACCTGACTGAATAATCTCTAAGACCCACCTGTCCGTGGTGGACCCCTGCCAGACTTGATAAAATTTTAACAGCCTGGCCCCTACCCTTTGCGGGTCGGCGTCATTGCTGCTCTTTTTTATTTTAAATACTTTTTATTCAATTTCAATACAAAAAAACAATACAATACATAAAGACAATATCACACACATAAAAACCGGTAGGCATAGTGCATTTGAGTGAGCTTTTCTATATACGAAGGCGTTTGCCTTAACATCTATTTTCACGGATATTCTCAGCACTTCTACCTACCATGCAACAACATCTAGACAATACCATAAAGACATTATATTTTAACGGTCCCGTCCCTAACTATCGATATCGTCCTACCCGTTTTCATTCCTGTACCCCTCCTTCCCTTTTGGCTTCCCACATGGCTTCTTTAACCTGCTTATACGGTGTGTGGCCCTCGCCTCTTTATTGGCGCTCTTTATCTATTCTTGCTTTTGGACCCACTACATTGATTATACTGGTGTGAATTATTATTTTAAAAAGTGATAAATTTTAATATACGTGCTATTTCCTTATATCCTTTACTTGTGTTGTGCATGCTTGTGTATGTTTGATTATCGCTTCAGCCTGCGCTTGTTTTTGTGAGATAGTAGTTAAGTTTTGGCTTTTAGCTGTTTCAAACTTGAGTCCAGCTATTTTATCATGCTAGTGTATATTCTTACTCATTTGTGATATTGTGCCTTTCTTCTTCCTCCTACATACCCACTGAGTACGTGCTATACATTATATATCTAGTATATCTTGTGTTTGATATGTTATGTGGCTATTCGGTCTATTCTCTTTTCTATGGGCTACCTATCTATCCAGATATTCCATATTTTTTTATATTTACCTAGTGTATTCCTATTTTTATAAATATATCTTTCGTGTTTTACTGTGTAATCAATTAGTGTTATCCAATTCTCGATTTCAGGGCCTTCTTTTGCCATCCACCCCCTGGCTATGATCACCTTGGCTAGTGCGCACATGTTAATAATAAATCTTTTCAAATTATCATTTATTGTCCCATCCTCCATTATGTTCAAGATGCAACATCTGGGTGTTAATATATTTTCTCTTATCCCAATCTCCACCATTATTTTTTTAACTTTTATCCAAAATTCCTGTATCACGCCGCATTCCCAGATCAGATGGTAAAAGGTACCTGATACTATTTTGCATTTAGGACATCTATCCCTTGCTATTGTCCCAAATTTAACCAGCCTCCCCGTTGTTAAATACGCCCTATGCAGTACAAATAACTGAATTTGTTGAACTTTTATGGAGTTTGTACTCTTGGGTATTGACGCTAGAGCAGATGTCCATTCTCCTATATTTATAGACCCCAGATCTGATTCCCATTTCTCCTTTATATTCTTCATTTTATCTTCATTTTTATTTTGCAACATTTGCTCATATACCCCAGATATTTTAAGGGAATTTCCACCCATTGTTAACATTGCCTTTATTGGCGATATTCCGAATTCTGGGCTGTTCCCTTTAAATTGCGTAGCCAACGCATTTTTAAGTTGTAAATATCTGAAGATATGAGAGGATGGTAAGGAGAATTCCTCTTGCAATCGTGGGAATGATTTGAGTTCTCCATTTAGATATACCTGATTTAGGGTTATGACCCCGTATATTCCCCATACCTCTGATATCTGGAGAGATTTAAGTTCAGGCAATCACTTTACATCATTTAATGGGTGATCTATATCCCAATGATGGAACTCTAGGAGTCTATTTACCTCCCGCCAGATTTTAATTGCTTGTTTGACTGCTGGGGGGTCTCTTTGAGTTATATGCCCTTTAATTAGCCTCTGCGCTGGTGTTATTTCTTTACCGACTCTGTTATTCCCTACCAGTTCTTTTATTCCATCCCCATTTCCTGAATCTTCCATCCATTCTGTCATAGATATAATTTGACTGGCAAGATAGTAAAGTTTAAAATCAGGAAGTGACATCCCCCCATTATTTCTTTTCCTCATCAAGGTCTGGAGACTAATTTTTGGTTGAGCATTGTTCCATATAAATGTGGATATTATGCTATTGACTTTCCTAAAAAAGCTATTTTGTATGTAGCAGGGTGAATGTTGTAAAGTGTAGAGAAATTTTGGGAGTATAATCATTTTCAGTAAATTCACTTTTCCCGTAGTTGATAAGGGTAACCTGCTCCAGTGTTTTGTCTTCTGACCTAGATACAGCACCAGGGGGTCTAAATTAAATTTAGAAAAATCGTTTGGGTCCCTAGAGATCCAAATCCCCAAGTATTTGACTGTATCAACTATTTTAAGGGGACAGTTTATATGTGGTCTTATCTGGGTCCCAGAGCCTATTGAGAGAATGCTAGATTTGCTCCAGTTTACCCTGAAGCCTGAGATATTACCAAATTCTTCTATTGTTTTAAGTATGATTGGGATGAATTTACCCCCATCTGTCAAAAACACCAACAGGTCATCTGCGTAAAGAGCCACTATATCCGTCTGGCTACCCCTCTTATATCCCTGAATACCCAGATGGTTTCGCAAGATGCATGCCAGAGGCTCTATGGCGAGGGCAAATAGGCTGGGCGACAGAGGACAGCCCTGCCTTGTCCCTCTGCCTATAGAGAAAGGCTGGGTTATGTTACCATTAATGGACACTCTAGCCTCCGGATTCACATACATCAGCTGCACCCACTTGATATATCTGGGCCCCAGATTGCTGCTCTTTTTTGAAGGGGAATTTATTTTCTCTGCCTCTTTGGGCACGAAAATTGAAAATACTCTTCTTTTTTTTTTTAAATATAATCTTTATTTATTTCAAATTTTCTTATTCTTACAATCAATTAAACATTGCACATACATACATACATACATACATACATACATACATACATACATATACAAAACTTAAATATCATAGGTTCCATAATTTCTATCATCATACACCAACTTATATCCCAACATGCACTTTTACCCCCCCCCCCCTTCCACCACCCCCCTCTTCCCCCCCCCCTGGATCTGCCTTGTTTCTCTAGTGTCCGACGCTTTCTACCTTCTCCTATACCTATGGTGCTCTCACCGTTACTACTGCCTGTGTATTTTCTTATACTCCTTCTTTAATTTACTTCTTGTATTAATTTGTGTCTACTCACCCTCATATAACTTTGATTTGAGCCAAAGGCCCCAAATCTGGTGAAATGTATTTAATTTATTTATTTTTATATACATGTACCTTTCGTGTTTAATAGTGCTGTTTACCAATTGTATCCATTGCTTAATATTTGGACTATCATGTGCTAACCATTTCCTGGCTATTAGTACCTTCACCAGTGTCAACAGTTTAATAATACACTGTGCTTCCTGTTTATTTATATCTCTTTGTGTTACTATATTCAATAGACTTATTTTTTCATTTATTTTAAATTCTACCACCCCTAGCTGCCTTATTTTTTGTCCCACTTGTTGCCATATTTTTTGTATTTGCCTACATTGCCAGATCATATGTATAAAGGTGCCCTGTTCCGTGCTGCACTTTGGACATAAATTATTGCTACTTCTATCGTATTTTCTTCCAGTTATCTGTGGTTACATATACTCTATGGAGAATGAACATTTGAATTTGTTGATACCTTATTGAGTATGTTGCTCTTGAAGGAGCTATTAATGCATGTGCCCACTCCTGTTCTGTCATGTGTCCTATGTCTCTACTCCATTCTGCTTTATTTTTATCCATTTGATCATTTCTTAAGTTATCAATTAATGTCTTATATATTCCAGCAATCCTCGTTTTCCTCCCAGGGTCCAGGATTGTTTTAACTGGTGCGTTTTGTAGGGTTACCCCTTCTCTGCCAAATGTGGCATTCAAACCCTCCCTTAGCTGTACATATCGAAAGGCCATACTTTCTTCTACCTTAAATTCTCTTGCCAATTGGTCGAATGTTTTTACCCTACCTATACTTGTTTTATACTTTCTATACCATACTTCCCCCAACATCTCTTTATTTCCTTACTTCTTATTCCCTTATCCTGATCTCCACCCTTTATTGCCCATATTGGGATTTCTGGGTCTACCCCTTCATACTCCATTAGTTTATTTGTTACCTCCACTATTTTATTGGCCTGTTGTATAAGTGTTTTATTTGTTTTCCCACTATTTTTATCTAATAATATTTGTTTGGGGGAATATCTGACCTTTGCCTGGCTAATCAGCTCTTTTACATTCTCCTCCCCTTCATCCAACATCCATTCCATAATTGTGCCGCCATGTAGTACATTTTAAAGTGGGGTAACACTAGTCCCCCCTGGCTTTTACTCTTTACTAATGTATCTATTTTAATTCTCGCCCTTTTATTCCCCCAGATGAATGATGATGTGATGCTATTAATCTTTTTAAATATCCTGCCTGGGATATATATGGGGGATTGCTGGAATATATACAACACTTTCGGTAAAACCACCATTTTTATTAGGTTAATTCTGCCAGTAATTGTTAGGGGCAATTTTACCCACGTTTTTGTTTTCCCTTGAAACCATTTGATTAGAGGTTCCACATTTAATTTTACAAAGTTCTCCGCGTTGTTTGATATATGTATCCCCAAATATTTCATACTATCTGCCCATTTCAATGTTCCACTCCCTTCCATATTTGGTGGGCTTTTTCCTTTGGCGGGCATTATGTTGGATTTACTCCAATTTATTTTTATGCCTGATCTCTTGCCAAACTCCTCCAAGCAAGATAGTACGACTGGCATTTCTGTTCTATGGTCCGATACATATATCAACATGTCATCTGCGTACAAGGAAATTATCTGTTTCTTTTTTCCCGCTCTCCCCTCGCCAATACCCTTTAATCTAGGATCTTGCCTAAGGGCACATGCTAATGGTTCTATTGCCAAGTTGAACAATCCAGGGGACATTGGGCACCCCTGTCTTGTTCCTCTTGCCAATTCAAATGTTTCGGTCAGATATCCATTCACCTGTACTCTAGCTTTTGGGCTACTATACAATGTTTTCAACCATCCAATAAATTTTTCCCCAAACCCAAACCGCCTCAACACCTCCCACAGGTACCCCCACTCTATGCTGTCATATGCTTTGGCCGCATCTAGTGAGATGATGGCCGCGTTTCCTTCCTGCACATGTTCAACCTGCGTGTTTACATAAAATCTCCTAATATTTATTGCTGTGCTCTTGTCTCGCCTGAACCCAGTCTGATCTTTGTGTAGGAGTTTAGGTATAACACCTTCCATTCTATTTGCCAGAACCTTAGTTAGTATTTTCGCATCTGAGTTCATTAAAGATATCGGTCTGTATGCTTCAAGTGTTTTGGGGTTTTTGCCCTCCTTTGGGATCAGCACTATTATGGCCTCTTTCATAGACTCTGGGATTTTTTTATTTTCCAGGCTGTTATTAAACATTTCTGCCATTCTGGGGGCTACCTGATTACAATATTTCCTATATACTTCGACTGGTAAGCCATCACATCCGGGTGCTTTTCCCTTCGGGGATGTGTTAATGGCTGTTTTTACTTCCTCTATGGAGATTGGCTGCTCTAGTATCTCACTCTCTTGTCTGTTTAGTGCGGGTAGCTCTATTCCTGTCAAATATGACCCTACATCTACCCCTGTATCCACCACTGTGGACGTATACAGTTGATCAAAATATTCTAAAAAGGCGTTTGCAATTTCTGGGGTTTTCTCCAATACCACCCCTTCTCCGTTCTCTATTTGCATGATGTTATTTGATTTTTTGTCCTGTTTGGCCAGTTGTGCCAAAAAGCTACCAGGTCTATCATACAATATAAACTTATTATGTGCTAGAAATGACTCTTGCTTGACCGATTTCTTTTGAACTTGTTCCAGCCACACTGCATTAGCTTTAAGCCATTCACTTTTAGCCTCTTCTGTTCTATCTTGCCAATACTTCCTTTCCATATTTTTACTGACCCTTTCTGCCTCCACTTTTTTTCCCTGGCCCACCTTTTTATCTGTGCAATTCTTTTAATTAATGACCCCCTTATGTTTGCTTTCCCAGCATCCCAGACTATCTCAGGGTTTGCTGACCCTTCATTATGTGCATAATATACCTCCCAATCCCCTATCACCTCCAACCCCGCCCCCATCTGATCCAGCCACGATGGATGGCATTTCCATATTCTGATCCCTATCTCACATTGTTCTTTAATATGGATCAAGATGGGAGCGTGGTCAGAGATTCCTCGGGGCATGCATTCCACCTGTTCCACCTGGGAAAGTAATATTGAGTCCATAAATGCCATGTCAATCCGGGACAGCGAGTCATATGAATGGGAGTAACATGAGTATGTATACGTTTTGGGATTTTTTTTCTCTCCACCAATCCTTCCATCCTATATCTTCTATAAAGTGTTGTAGCCCTTTGTTTCCTATGATCTTATTTGGATTCCCTTTCTTCCACCTATCAAGGTTTGGATTCAGGACATTGTTAAAATCTCCCAGACATATGACCGCTGCACCTTCGGACCCGGCAGTGAACTCTACTGCCTTTTTTAGTACATCATACTGAAAGGGTGGCGGAATATACACCGCCAATATACATATACGCATTTTATCTGATAGTCCCTGCAGGAACACATATCTTCCCATATCATCTATCTCTTGTTTCTGGCATATAAATGGAACATTTTTATGAATTAACACGGAGACACCTCTGGAGGTATTTGTAAAACAGGAGTGATACATACTTCCTACCCATACCTTCTTCAGGGCCATTGTCTTCTCCCCCTGTAAGTGGGTTTCCCCCAAACAAATTATCTGTGCCCCATATTTTTTAACTTGGTTCATCACTGTAGCCCTCTTAATCCTATCATTTAGGCCTCGCACATTCCAATACAGAATCTTCACCATTTTTTATCTATATACATTACACACCATTTTTTATCCATCAGATGTATTATTTTAGGCAATATACACATTTCTTCTATTTTTGGCTTGTCCCCGGCAGATCCTTCCCCCCCCCCCCCACCCTGTATACCACTCTCCCCCCCCCCCCCGCAGTATACCTTTTCCCCAACCCCCCTCCCCCACATCCACTCATCATCCTTCTTTCACACACCTCTTCATTTGGGGCAATATCGGAATAAATGATCACTCTCACGAGAGGGCCCTCTGGCTATTGCTTATACATAACCACTTGTATTACAATGCAGGGAGAAGCACAACAAGACACAGAATACTAATAAAATAAAAAAATTGCCACTTTTATACTTCACCATCTTCTCTCATTTTACATTTTTATAGTTTCCTAATAATATCTTTGCCTCTCTGACCTACTACCCGATATGGTCTACTCATCTGCTTATTATCTCCTATTTTACCCGTACCACCCTGGACCAAAGTATGTCAACTACCAGGCAGAGAGAAACAAACACACACACAAAAAAAAAAGGCCACGTTATTAATGAGCATTTTTTCCGGACTTTACAGTCTATTTCTTTCTAGGCTGGTGACCTTCTATCCAGGTCATTGCCTCCTCTGGGCTGGTAAAGAATTTGGTCTGGCCATCTATTATTGTCCTGAGCTTTGCCGGGAACATCATAGAGTATTGAATATTGAGCTCCCTTAGCTTTTTTTTGACAGTCACGAATTTCATCCTTTCTTTTTGAACTTCTCTGGCGAAGTCTGGGAAAATCATAATGGAATTCCCATCGATTGCCCAACCTAGGCCCCTGGATTTTCGTATTACACTGTCCCGGTCCCTGAAATTCAGTAGTTTTGCTATCATTGTCCGAGCAGGGGCTCCTGGGGGCAAGGGTTTCATTGGTACGCGATGTGCCCTTTCAACACTGAACTGTGTTGTTAGTGACTCTCTACCAATCTGGGAAATCAGCCATGTCTCTAGCCACTGTTCAGGGTTGTTGCCCTCTATTTTCTCTGGTAACCCTATTATTCTGATGTTGTTATGTCGAAGACGCCTTTCCATCTCTGCCACTTGGTTTTGGGCACTTGCCACAGCTTTATTCAACTTTTTAATTTGTATAGTCATTGGTCCCTGACTGTCCTCCAGTTGGGATATTCTGGTTTCTGCCTCATTGACCCTCACCTGCACACTCTGTACAGACTGTCTCAACAGGACAATTTCATTTTGGGTTTGCTCAATCTTTCCACTTAGCCTTTCTTCACTACCCTTGATGGCTTCCATCAGTTTCTGGAATGTTGTTTCCGGGATTTGTTCAGCTGCTGTGGATTCAGACTGGGCTGACTTATTAGGGGAGAGGGATTCTCGGGGTTCCTTATTTGTGGACTTGTTACTGCCTCTCGCAAACTTCTCTAGTTTGGCGGCAGCCGCAGCCGCTGCTTGACCTGACCACCATTTTGTAACTTTTATTTCAGGTATTTTAAGCTTTTTGGCAGTTGTATGCAGCTATGTTTTGCTCGGTACCTGGGCACTAGCCTCTCGGGGCTGTTTTCTCCCCCGGCTTAACTGTGTTTTATGCTTAGTCCCTTTATATAGTGCCCAAGTACCTGCTTTTCCTTGCAGTATTCCTCTGTTCTACAGGGCTTGCTGCCTATACCCAATATCCTCCTCCTTCACTCCTGCTGGCTCCTGTGCCTGCTGTGGCTGGGGTACTGTCAGCCCTTTTCATACACGCGGCATTACCAGTCACTATACAAGGTCACTTGTCCTCCACCCTGCAGGCTCCCTCTGTGTGTAGCGTCTCTGCCCCCTGCTGTTTCGGGACAGTATCGCGGCACCCCGCGTCTCCAACACGCCACTGCCCGGCGCTCTGCTCGACCTGCAGCGACCTCTGTCCGATAGGCTCCCTCTGTAAGTATCGTCTCTGCACCCTTCTGTGTCGGTGAGGTCTCGCGGCACACCGCGTCTCCTGCACGCCTCTGCCCGGTGCGCTCTGCTCAGCCTGCAGCGTCCTCCGCCCGTCCGTGCCCCTACATCATCAATCGGGGACCCGACCTCTCCCGACTCACTGGACGCCCTTCACCTCGCGTCCTCCCTCTCTCCGCAGTCAGCGTTAACCACCGGCACCGTCCCACCAGCATCAGCCGTCAGGGGCTCAGCGTCTCTCCACACCGCCTCCCGTTCTCAGCTTCTGGCTATACAGGTATGTTTTGGCCGTTTATACTGTTCTCAATTTTTGCTGCTCATCAGTACACGCAGTACACTATCATACCAAACTGTCCATTTGCACCATCGGTATTTGCTGCGGGGTCTTACAATCCTCACACAGATTGCCCACATGTTTCTCAGACAAAGGCTTATCACATGAATTGCACTTAGCCTTATGAGATTTTTTATGCTTGGCTTCCCTTTCTCTGCTGGTCTCAGACCTACCAACAAAACATATGCCTTTCAGTATATATTACAGCGGTGTCACCAAAAAACAAAAAAGAAATGACCACCACCATATGACAAAAATAACTCCTCTTACCAGCTTACCCTGACTTTTTAGCAGCCTGCTGGTTTTCATCTTCCATAATTATAAGGCGATGCGCACTACAAGACATATAAAATACTCAACTCTACATAACCAGACTGAATCCAAATAAACAAGAATTCCTCCAGGCAATCACCTTTTAAATCCAGGCACGGAGAAAAACACTTGTTTGCTTCAGCAAAAATCCACACTGACCGCTCTTCCTAATGCGGCACAGTCCGCACCAAACCTGCACCGATCTGCACAAAATATTTCCCTTCATTATGCACTGTTTAATCTTGCAGCCGGCACACATTGGTGATACAGTGGACATTTCATTGCTTCTTACCCGTCCACTCACAGTCAGCGTCTCCGCTTCTCCAGCGTCCTCGCGGCTTCAGCGTCTTCCGGCTTCTTCTCCAGCCGGCTACTTGTTATGCATATGACGTCTTCCCGACGACGTCACCGACCTGCACCGCGCACCGCCTGACATCCGCCTGTTCTCTGCAGAGAGGAACACAGGCCAGGCAGTACACAGCAAACGCTCTCCCGCGACGCTACTCACGTGCACTCCTGTGGATGCCGCCGACCTAGCTCACCCCTGCAAGGGATCGCATGCGGCACACTGGCACAAGCCCCGGGACCAGACACCCCCCCAACTGCAGCAAGGTCTGAAATACCTGCGCAGAGGTACACTAGGCATCTCTTCACAGGGTAAGCCCTTCCAACTACCCGGAAAAAAAAAAGACACCGGATCCGGGAGGTGGAGCCTACTTATAGGGGATGGTGTCTTTTTTTCTTTTCCGAAGGACTACCCAGAAGGGAGGAACCCATAGTAATGGCTGCCATGGGGGAAGGTAGAGGAAATGCATCTTAAGGTTATCATGAAGTAAATGACTCCTCTTCTGGGAAAAGTTGCACACAACATACCTTTCAGCTGCCCTGGACCTTACCAGGCGGCATGATCACATGCGATATTTATCGCCTGCGGTTCTTATGTATTCGATATATCGCATATGATCCCAGCCAAGCCTGTCGGGCTCTGATGCAATCCTGCAGATTGGTTCTCCAGCCAGTATGACATGGAGGCTCTGGTTTGATGCGCACGGGACTGTGCATCACATTGGACCTCATGTCATTCACCTGCAATTCGGGCTCTTTTCCTGCAATTTTTTACCATAATCGCAGGAAAAGAGCCAAGATTGCAGGTACATTGCCTAGTGTATGGGGCCCTTTAGCCTTACAGCTTTAGAGACCAGGGGCCCATACACATTGGGCGACTTTGAAACCTTCGCAGTTTACTCATTTGAGTGGCTTTCAGCTCAAAAGCGTCCTGCTATGGAAAGTTGACAACCCAGGGAAAATTGCTGAAACGGTAAAAAACTCAGTGTGTATGCACTGAGTTTTTTCATCCCAGGCAAAAAACGCCCAGTGTGTATGGTTCTTTAGTTGCAAGTGTCCTCATAAATGTTGGCTGTAATCTCACCAAACAGCTGAAG
This sequence comes from Crinia signifera, assembly GCF_055691185.1. Lineage (NCBI taxonomy): Eukaryota > Metazoa > Chordata > Amphibia > Anura > Myobatrachidae > Crinia > Crinia signifera. The sequence goes on along the minus strand of NC_139219.1, from coordinate 237,679,033 downwards.
GGTTAAAATCTAGAACCCATGTCGCATATAAGAATTTGCACGTAGACTGCTCTCATTTTCAGTAGACTGTTTCTCTATAGCTACATTTCAAGGTTACAGATAACAAGCCTGTGTGTCTTATCACTTCCACACTGAGCTTCTACTTTCAGACCCCCCCTTTGGAATTGCTATGCAGTGTGTTCATGCTTAAACTCCTCTATAATCGAAAACCCCCCTTGTTACTCATTTCTTTGTGTATGATATTTTGTATGCCCTCCTTCCCTTCCCCCCTGTTGAATTTGCCCTGCAACCTAACAGACCAATCAGAATGTAATATGCACTTGTATACACCCATGTATCATGTCTTTTAACTTACTGTTAAACTTCTAATAAACCAGAGTGACTTTTAGCAAGCTGTGGTGTTTGGTCCAAGTTTTGTTAAGAGTTATTCTCCCGGTACCGAGACAGGAGATCACATCGAGGAGGGGGATATAGATATTGCCTCTCTTGGCATGCAAGAAACAGACACTCTTGTCATTCCAGATTCTATTAGCGTTGGGTGTCTTTTTTGCCACATGGGTGGACATTTACTAAGATGTGTATTCTACTTCACATGTGATGTTGCTATGGACAACCAATCAGATCCTGTCTACTATCTTCTAGAAGGTGCTAAATTAATAGTAAGTAGATTCTGATTGGTTGCCCATAGCATCATCACATGTGAAGTAGAATACACATCTTAGTAAATTTCCCGTGTTAATTGCATTGTAATAAGACTAGGATGCAGACTGTGCTGATTCATTTTGATATGTGACACTGGTACATCATTGTACCAGTCTCTGAATCTTCATATGAAGGGCTGCAATACAGATATGTCCTTTTACATTCTTGCTGCATTGACATGCACCATTTTGTATTGTCAATTAACTGTACTGTATATGCTAATTCCATCAAACTCAGTGAGCCTTAATTTGATCCATTAGAAAATAACGAAATGTCACCCTATGTGTGTAGTATGCCCCCTTAAAAGCCATCATTATCACTCTGTAACAATGTTCAGTGGGTTTTTTGCAGTGTTAAGCGTGGAGCTGCTGTTGTCTCTGAAGTACCACTCAGCTCCCCTCACATGTGAACGACAGGAAAATGCTTTCAGAGATCTGAAACCAAAAACACCAATATATCATTTTACAGTTATTCTATTAGAAAACTGCCAGACAAAACATATATTAAAAAAAAAATCTTAAGAGTTCTGGTTGCAGAGAATATATCATTTCCATCATGGTATGACCTATGGAAATTCTCTTTTGAAAAGAGGGTACCTAATCCTGGAAGCGGGAGTAACAGCTGTCTCCAGTCCACAGCCCTCCTCCCTGATCCAGATTCCAGCTGCTGAAATCACATTAGCCCACCTGCCCTTTTCATTCTCTTTATCCCAAATAGATTTCTTTAGCAGCATTTAAAGCGTTTAAGATATTATTGAAATCTCTGGCTGCTCCTCCTGTCTCCTGCTGCATGCCATCTGCTTGATGTACTGCTCCACACGAACAGAGGGACACGCCTGCACACCGCTCTGGAGAAGGGAAGTTGCTATTATGGCATAATTACAAGCAACTTCTGTTTATCAATTCTTTTATTAAAATGCGCACCTGCCGAAGGCTCCTTATGTCCAGTTTCCTGGGTGCTACACAGCTAACTTTTCTACCTATGTGGAAGTATTTTATCACCTCCTCACATGCTAATTAAATATGCTACAGTGTATAATTTGTCAGAGTACGTAGTGCACCATGAAGATCATGAAATAACACTTTATTAATATATGGGGAATAATTCATTACTACTAAGATGGATGCTGTTCAATAACGGAATCCTATTCATTATAATTATACAATAGCCACCTAATGTCCCTCAGATATCATTTTAATTCAAACCTTTCTGCTTATAGTCTTTTGATAGGTTAACAAGGGCACATACTTTTCACGTTTTCCATGTCAGCCAACAGGTGCACAGGTGTTTTCATTACTGACTGACACATTTTAAAAGATCCACAGGTGGAGCTAATTATGCCACTTGATTCTGTGAGCAGACCTGCCAAACATGCACTGTGTGGTCCTGAGGATGGACTTTGAGAACCTGTGTACTAGGGCGATTCTCTTCATTGTATCTGACCTTAACAATGTAAAATATTGAATTTGCTCCATAACCCTTCAGCTGTGTCATCATTAATCAAATTCACCTGACGTGTTTATTGTATTTACTTGTAGCTGGCATGACAGCATAACAAAACATCCATCATACACCTGCTGTGTTGCAGAGTTCAGTATATATAATCCCATTATTGTCACCAGTCCCTATAAATTACAGAATCATTTTACTTGACTTTTAATCAAAGTTCCGTTAAATTAGAAAGCTCAGAGACTCTCTTATTGCGATTTGAAACTTTTGTCATTTACCAGCTCTGAAAGCCACCTCCTGCGGCTCAGCCAGTTCCCTAGTGTTAAACAGTGCAGTGCAGTTAGAATGTAAAGCTGGCCATACATCTACAGATCGATTGTCAGATTGGGCTGGTTGGAACAAAATCCTGGTAACGGAAGAAAGCAAATGACAGTTGATCATTTGCTTTGAAATGCTGGAAAACTGCCCAAAATTAATGTAATTCAGATATTACCAGGTGGGTGTTCCAACCAGGCCAATCTGACAATCGATCTGTAGATGTATGGCCACCTTAACAGGTGCAGAGAGAGAGAGAGAGTTAAGCCAGCCATGCAGCTACAGATCTATTGTCAGATCTGGCTGGTTGGAACAAAATCATGGTAATGGATGAGAGCAAATGACGGTACTTGTTTCCTAGCACGGCGCCCGTCGTAGGTAATCGCATACCTTAATTTAAGGTATGCTATGGACGCGACCGACACGATTTCAGGGCTATTTTTAGCCTTTTCCCAGACAATTAAAAAATTGCGTCCATCGCATGCCTTAAGTTAAGGCATGCGATGCGACCGATGCAATGGACGCGATTTTACATAGGGAACAATGTTAAATGGGGCAATGGACCCGATTTTTTATTGTATACCCAGCCTTATTTATTGCCCCCCCCCATTGTTAATGCCACACCATGATGAATGGCAACCCGAAGCGTGGCGAGCGCAGCGAGCCCGCGAGGGGCAGCGGTATGCGTCCTCCGACCTTTTCATACCCCTACTATCCACGTCGGCGTGGAGTTGATTTTATATAGTGTGGCGAGCGCAGCGAGCCACCGAGCCCTAAGCGTGGCGAGCGGACGCATAATACCTGTGAAGTAATGCGCGTCCGCTCGCCACGCTTTGGGCGCTATATAAAATCAACTCCACGCCGACGTGGATAGTGGGGGTATGAAAAGGTCGGAGGACGCGTACCCCCGCCCCTCACGGGCTCGCTGCGCTCGACGCGCTTCGGGTTGGCATTGATCGTGGGGTGGCGTTAACAATTGGGGGGCATTTGACCCATCAGGGTTGGGAAACAATAAAAATTGGGGTCTCAGGGACCATTTTACATTGATTCCAATGTAAAAATCGCGTCAATCGCATCGTATGCGATTTGGTTGCATGCGATGCGATCAACGCGATTTTTGGGGGTCCCGATGTATACAATCTTTATCGCTGGGGCCGTGCTAGGAAACAAGTACCCAAATGACAGTTGACCATTTGATTTGAAATGCTGGAAAACTGCCAAACTGCCATTCAGATACTACCAGGTTTTTGTTCCAACCAAATCAGTATGGATAACCAAAAACCACGTGAATATGCATCAATTTTAATACAAAGTCACAATGTTTTCAAGAATGCTACAGGTCCAATAAAGGTGCAGTTGTCCTTTTTAAAGTTCTGTTTTAGAGCTATATTCTGTTCTATGCAATAGGTGTACAGTGGAACACTGCTTATTTTAAAGGGTATATGGGCTTATGTGTATACATCCTAAGGAAGTACTGTAGTACAACAATAGATACGTTTCCATAGGTGTCTTACATTTTATGATATTTCAATATCACTGAAGTATATTACTACTTGATTGCTATTTTTTGTACACAAATTGTGACTATATTATGCACTCTACTGTAGTATGTTACAATCTTGTCAGAAACATCACAGATATTATGTTTTTTTTTCTACTTGATACTTTTTGCAATTTGACCTTGAGGCATTCAATCATTTTCTGACACATGAAGCAGCAGTAATGCTGTGAGACACAATTACATTCCAAGTGTATCCGGAAATAAGTGTAACATAAGAATTTACTAGGTTTTTCTTAACCTGAGAAAGATAACTGAGTAATGTGGGCATCATGTGTACCATCAAAACTGTAGCCTTCATCCTTTCCTTTATCAGAAGTGCGTCACTGTTACAACAAGATTTTTGTATTTAAAACACATGGATGCTTGACATGGAGCACTCATGTCACTCTATATATATATATATATATATATATATATATATATATATATATATATATATATATAATTATGCCTTTCCTTTTGGGTACAACAGGAGCATATCTACCCCTTCACCATGATGACACTTTTCAGGGGTGTTGGCCAAGGAGGCGGCCAGGGGGTAGAATCACATAGAAGTTCTGCCCAGGGCCATAACTAGCACCCACTGCATTCATATTAGTAGCAGTGAGCAAGCTCCTTTCTATGCCAGGTGCACCACAATTAATATACATTGCAGCAGGCATTGATTTTGCTGTACACCTCATCCCTCATCTCCCACAGTTTCTGTAAGGAACTACCGTATGTCATGACGACTCTCCAGAGTGCCCTGTTGAGGAGCAGTTCTGTTTTAAAGGGCACTAGTCCTTTGTGGCATAATGTGTAAGGGACACTACTGTGTGGCATTATTTATTTATTTTATTTATTAAGTTTCTTATATAGCGCATCCATATTCCACAGCGCTTTACAGAGAATATTTGAACATTCACATCAGTCCCTGCCCCAGTGGAGCTTACAATCTATATTCCCTACCACATGTACACACACACACAGACATTCTAGGGTTAATTTGTTGGGAGCCAATTAGCCTACAAGTATATTTTTGGTTTATGGGAGGAAACCGGAGTACCCGGAGGAAACCCACGCAAGCACGGGGAGAATATACAAACTCCGCACAGTTAGAGACATGGTAGGAATCAAACCCATGACCTCAGTTCTGTGAGGCAGTAATGCTAACCATTACACCATCCGTACTGCCCATTATGTGAATAAGGGGTACTATTGTGTGGCATGACATGTATAATGGGCACTACCAAATGGCAAAGCATGTATAAGGGGTGATACTCTTTGGTGTGAAGTGAATAAGAGAAACTGTTATGTGGTGTAAAAATAAGGGAGACTGCTGTGCAGTGTAATGTGAGTAAGGTGTCATTTTTTAGGTGCACTCTTAATGCGGTACTTAAATATGGGGTAGGGGCATCAGGGATGCTTGAAGCCATAGATACACACATGTATTTCAAAGAATAAGAACAATCTATTCCCATTATGTTAATCTAAATTTGTCATAACAAAAACAATATTTTGAGGAATAGAAACTTGGACAAATTGCAGAGAGATTTAGACAGAGCCATAAATAAAGTTGTGTTACTGATCCCATCCACAATAGGAAAGAAGAAGTTTCTTTGCTTGGGGCACTCTTATATTTGAATATTTCTATTGTATCATCTTTCCTTTTTCTTTTTCTGCTATGAATGGTTTTCCCCAGACTCTAGGGAGCACCACAACTGATAATATTTTAATTTTTCCCAATACTGAGGGTCTGACTTTACAAGTAAGTTGGTCTTAGAAATGATTTGTTTATAACTCCCACGGTCTTAATCTTCCTAGGAATGACTGTGAGGGATTGCGCCCAGTGCAGAATCCATCTTGTGTGTTTATCTTACTGATGCCCTCACCCAGGGTACAAGGCAATGGGCAGGGGTGAGCGGAGGGGCAGTCTCCATGGAGGCCTCCTCCTCAGTAGCTGGCAGTGCAGTTGACTAGACTCTAGCACTTTAAAGATACATATTTATCAATGAAAATGTGTTTATATGGGGGCTGTTAAATGGTCAAAGTTATGAAACATGTTTCTGACGTTGGTTCTGATATCTAATGCGCTCTTTTTTTAGATTTTTAACTTATTATGTTAAAAAAAAATTACTATGATTACAGATCCATCCCTGCCAGCTCTGAGCCATCTGTAGCCAGCAAGTCAGCAAGTATGGTTATAAGACTACCTTGATAAGTGCCCTTTTATTACATTACAAAGCCAAGCAAAATACTTTTTTATGTCTCTTAAAATCCCTACCGTTCAGAACAAGTAACAGTTTGCCCCTGCAGACCCACCTCATTCCTAACATCATCACCTGCAGAATATACTAAATAAACAGAGTTTCTGTTGGTTGTGTAGAGTGGATGAGCTGTGGAATATACCAAAAGTGAAAAACACATTTATGTATAAAGGAATATTCTATTCCAACCTCTTGTTGGTCCTACATTGCCAGGTACAAAAACGCTATTTTACCAAAAATGAAAAGCTACTTTTGGAACTTATGTTTTGTTATTGGTGACTTTTCCTGTGGAAGTTTAAAGTCCAGCTGAAGCATTCATAGACATCCTAGTGTCCATGTGTGTCAAATACAATTACTTAGTACAAAGTGTTTCCCCTCCGTGCCCTTTCAGATGGAAGTGTGGAAGTAGATCATTGATGTAAGAAGGAAAATAAATGGAAGTGCAACAGTTCAAAGCAAGTAAATCAAAGTGCTGTTTTGATTGAAAGAGATTGGATTCCCCAGGGATAACCAGTAACCTTGTTGGTACTTAATATGCCTTTATTAGAACTAGAAATGTGGTATACTTTCCTCAGAACAGGCCTCTTTAAACTTGTATAGGGTATTAGTAGCATCAGTGCCTTTGGAGCAAATTTGTTGACATACTGTAGTTTGGATGAAAAGATACAATTTGAATCTTAATTGTAATTTGATTAAATCTCACCTAAGGTTGTTTAAGATAAATACTCTATTACATAACTATCCTCTTATCTGAAATATAATTAGAGTTTGCAATGTGTGTTTACCGTTGTTATATTAGTTTTGATGAATTTTTATTATGCTATGATTCCACTAATTTTTGTTTGTAGCTGTCCATGAAGATTGATAGACTATAACACTTAGCAGAAAGCCTTAGCAATAGGGACTGCACTCCCTCATGATTTTTCTATACTTCTAGTACATGACCTTATAATGGCATTTGCACCCAAATCATTTTATATCTGTGTTTACACAAAATCAATCAAGTTGGCAGCTAGAAAGGAGTCAGACTATTTTGGTTTCTGAAATCTCAGAACTCATTTACTAGCTGCAAAAAAGCCGAGTTACAATGTTTCCTAATATATCACATATATTCAAATGAGAATATGCCATCTGAGTCATCGGAGACTTTGATAGGTCTGCTTTCTTTTATTATTAATGCAGTATATTACATTGATATTAGAACATTAGCATTAATACATACTTGCCTAACCTCTACGCAAGGCGGGTTGGCTCATGAAATTCAGAAAGGCCCTCTTGGCCCCCTCAGAAATGTGCCCACCCACTTACAGAGCACAAGTGGGCAGACCAAGAAGGACCTGATTTTAAAGTGCTGTACTGCAGGACGCAGAGATATGATGACACAATATTTCAGCCATTCCCCCGGACAACCCACATTTTCATTGGCCACTCCCCCTCCATGTGACCAGGCTGCCCCCTCTTACAGGAGGGGGGAGAAAAGCAGGTAATTAAGTATTAATAGTTGCAAAGAATAGCTGTTCAGCTACCGTGATGTTCAGTTATATGGAATGTGATAGGACACTGGAAAATAAAAATAATAATTCTGAGTTACCTGGCATTTATACACATATCCTCATATTGGGAGTGATCCTATTAACTGCATATCACTACAGTATGCCTGTATATCTGCAAATCATTCCTACCTTGCATGATAGAGCCTTGCCCCCTATGTACAGTACAGAGCCACAAATCCAGGATAATATCTCTTTATGCTGCCTGCTTCACTAGACAATGGGCATGATGTGGGAGATTTAACCATCGGTGACAACCACAACTTTCAAGAGAGTTGCCAATTATGCTGCACATATGTACATCAGTGTATTAAAAGGATCCGTTGAGCGCCAGTTAACTGGCTTCAGAGACTGGCGTCCCAGCTGGACAGGCAAATTCAAATGCCTGCCCAGCTGGATGTCAGGATTGGCATATCTAGTGTGTACTCACTTTTCAGGTGAATCCAACACAACATAAAATAACTTTCTAGTCATCAAGGTCAATATATTGATATTTCCATTCATGATTATGTTACATATGTAATTTATAAATTAATACATTAATATGAAATCAAAATAAGTACTGTCCGTAGCCCCCTGAGTCCAGGAGGCCACACCGCACATGCTGCAGAAATGTATTTAATGCTCAGCCCTATGAGCTCTCTTATCAGCAGCAGCAAGTGCACAAATGATATCACTTGGAAAATGGAGCAGGCATTCTTCCAGAGATCTGCACATGTGTATTAGAGTCTCAGGGGTGAATTTTCTAAAGCTTCTACAACTTAAAAGAAGTGATGTTGCCCATAGCAACAGATCAGATTATCTCTGTTAATTCTCTGGTGCATCCTAGAAAAATAATACACTGAATCTGATTTGTTGGTATGGGCAAAATCACCTCTTTTTATTTTTAAAAGCTTTAGCAAATGTACCCCTCTCTGCATCCTGTAAATCTGCCCAACCTTTAGTCAGGGGCGAAAGTTCATAAGATGCGGCCAGAGGTGGTACTGATAGTTGAGCCCCGCACCCCCTGGCTTGGACAACACACCTCCACCTCCGGCAGCAGCACATGTCACCGAGTCTGTGGCATTGTGGCTTGGCAGGGATCCCACCACCAGTGAGTCCTTTCTCTCTGAAGCCTGTGCACCAGCCAATCAGGGTTCCACAGGCTGCAGTTTCAAATATAATTGGACAGCTGAGCCGTCACTCAGCAGTCCAGGCTTCCGGCTGTCAGTTCAATGACTGTACTGTGCAGAATTGATACAGGTAGCGCAGCAGTGTGATGGGGATCGGATCTGTAATAGAGATCCCCCATGGCTTATCCGGAGACCTTAAGGCTCCGAGTGATGGGGCTCCCAGGACTCTGCAATAGTGGTCCTGGTGCCTGCTCTCTGTGCCCCCCCTGATGGGCAACGTTTGGTGGCAAAAGTCTCCATTGCCCCCGGGAGTTGCGCCACTGCCTGTAGTGCAACATGGTTTTGCCCGGGTGCTCAGTTACTTGTTCCCATTTGCATTTTTCCCCAACTCAGATTGAGCATCTTGGTTTCATTTGTAAACTTATATAAATTGATATAAAAGTTGGGTCAGTTTTTTTCTTAAAACCCACTTTACATTCCCCCACTATACAGATGAATCCAGTGTCTTTGTATGGTAAGCATTCACTGGGCCACAAAGAACAAAGATAAGAAAACTGAGAGATAAATGGTCTGTCACATTCTATATTCCCAAAGCTCTCAGAAACTTACATTCCCCTTGTGTGTTCATGCGCTTTCACATTGCAGCGTAATATATTGTTATTGCTGCTTAGGTCTAATACGGTCTCCTACCATAGAAATAAATAAAGTGGAAGCAGTAAGCTCTTCCCTTGCTCCTACCAATATGAAGAGACTTATGGGCCGTTAAAAGCCACAAAATGAGACTGTTCTGCAGGACTCATAGACTACTTGTTGAATCTGTTCTAGGCAAAACTTATGCATATATAACATCTGCTGTTATTTTATGATGGCTATTATATTTGATATAACATTTACCTGAAGAGCACTGGAAGCCGTAAGGCTGATAGCGCCGTGTGGAATGTGTGACTTGGTGATCATGGAAGGTATCCGACAAGCGCATCATTTGTACTTACTGAAAATTAATAAGTACTGTATGTCTCTGCGGCCAACTGCAAATGAACTTCAATATATGAGAACAGTTTCTAAGCAATAACAAGTCTCCGCTTCCACTAATATTCCTAGTGATGTCTCTATTACAAGTCCAGATAATAAAGAGTGATGCCGGAATGACAGTATTACAATAATGTATGCTTACTAAGTTTTGGTGGCCAACAATTGAAAGCAGGACATTTGCAGCGTTCATAGTAATGTTGACCATCACAATTCACACAATGCGCCATGTATGTTGCTGCACGTGTTCATGGAGTTCTCCTATATCAGACTGTCTTTTAAACTCCATGGCATCTTTACTGGACTGCTCTTGTAGCATGATTAGGTGTACAGCAGTACCCTTTGTTAGTTTCCTAACACTTCCTAAATGTGTGTGAGTTACATCATTATAAGTAGTACGTACAGTCCTGTACCTGATGAACTCATTTGCTAATGCACCATAATCCCATTTATTTTCTAATAGTTGCAATCTAGCAGCAAAACTTTCATAGATATAATTAGGGGTGTGTCGGCTCGGATAGGCCAGATCCGAGCCCGCCCAAATGACGGGCATCCGAGCCAGGATACAAGCGGCGTTCGAATGTTCCCACCTGACAAAACGTCATTGCCCAGTGCAGGATTCTCGCGAGATCCAGACTCGCATAAATATCAGTTCCTGCTCCACCATTTTCACTATATCTTGGGTGGTCGGTTAGGTTAGTTATTTGTCTCTCATCCTCTGTTGGGGCCTAATTATTTAGTTCGCTGGTGCAACACTGCCACTGCATATTCCACTCTTCTGGTGGCTGCCAGTACCTGCCCAGTGCCTACTACTGCTGTCACTGTGCTGCCGTAGTATACAGTCCGCTGGTGCCACTGCCTACACATACACTATATTATTCTGCTGGTGCCCTACCTACCAGTACCTATCACAGTATATATATATAATTCCAGTCTTCTGGTGCCTACCTACTGACGTATATATAATACCTGTCTGCTGGTGCCTATAACTGACTTATATATATAATACCTGTTTGCTGGTGCATACCTACTGCTGTATATATAATTCCAGTCTGCTGGTTCCAACCTAGCTTACTGACATATAATTCCACTCATTTGGTGCCTACCTACTGATGTGTGTGTATATATATATATATATATAATACCTGTCTGCTAGTGCCTACCTACTGATGTATATATAATACCTGTCTGATGGTGCCTACCTACTGACATATATATAATAGCTGTCTGCTGGTGCCTCGTACTGGCGTATATATATATATATATATATATATATATATATATATATATATATACATATATAGCAACGTATCTCCAGATACAAGGAAACAGAGTTCCAAACAAAGGAAGACAGGAGGCGGCACTCTCAAACAACATGATAAACTGTATTCAAATCATAACAAACGTGAAAAACAAAGTCAGCATGTAGGTGTCGACAAGTTTCGAGGCATTGCGCCCCTTCCTCAGGACAACTGACCAGACAAAGGATCAAACGTGCAGTGCAGAACTAAAAAAACCCTTTTTTTTTTAGTTCTGCACTGCACGTTTGATCCTTTGTCTGATCCTTTGTCAATGGCTCAAAACTTGTCGACACCTACATGCTGACTTTGTTTTTCACGTTTGTTATGATTTGAATACAGTTTATCACGTTGTTTGAGAGTGCCGCCTCCTGTCTTCCTTTGTTTGGAACTCTGTTTCCTTGTATCTGGAGATACGTTGCTATATTAAATATCTGGAAGGCACCTCACCTGAGTTCTGAGTTAACCCCTGCTGTACCAAGTGCCAGTCCGCTGCTCACATATACTGTATATATATATATATATATATATATATATATATATATATATATATATATATATATATATATATATATACAGAAATGAAGGTGCGGCACTCTGGTCTTGTAATCAAAGAAACGACAGTACAGTGTCTGGTGGTCAACGTTTCAGTGCTCGTTTATTGGCACTATCGTCAGGATAATAGACAGGTAAGTGCAGTGACATTTTATAGCATTACAGGTGATCAAGAGGTGGGAGTGGTAACCGGCGTTCACCAATCCCAGGGGATTTCACGTCAGCTAACCACACCCACCACAATGTGCATACTTCACACTAATAAAGTTTTTGGTACAAAAATACAAAAAAGAAAAAAATGAATGAAATACATTTAAAAAGTTGCAGAATACATACAAGCAAAATTTTCACAGTGCAAATGGCATGATACAATCACATAATTATATTGCATATTAGACTCAAAAGGCAGCAAACGACAAATACTCATTCAGCCCTTTTGGTGCGATTACACAAAAACGGTGAATCCACTCGGTCTCTCTCCTAAGTAAAATTTTATTGCGGTCACCGCCACGAACAGGTCTGTCAACCTGATCGATCATGTGGTACCGCAAACTAGTAAGAGGATGTTTCATTTCTAAAAAGTGACGGGCTACAGGTTGGTCACTGGTACCACTTTTTATTGCAGCTTTAATGGACGACCGGTGACCGGCCATTCTGTCCTTAAATTTACATTGTGTCTTACCTATGTAGGTAAGACCGCAAGGACAAATTATCTGATATATAACATAGGTGCTATTACATGTCAAATGCTGCCGTATGAGAATCTTTTTGCCTGACTGCGGATGATTAAAACTATCACCTGATATCAAGTACTGGCACGTAACACAGGTGCATCTGAAGCACCCTGGACGTTTAACCAAGAAATGTCTGTCAAGTTTTTTCTGAGAGATGTCTGATTTGACTAGTAAGTCACGTAGATTAGAGCCCCTTTCATAACAGGGCATGATGGTGGTATTAGTGAATGGTAATTGTTTGTCTGATTGCACGATAGGCCATTGGCTCCTTACAGTTTGCTGGATCTCTGTGGACATAACATTAAATTTATTCACCCATGGTAATCTTACATTAACACTATCAGTGCCTCTAGATTTTTTCATTAATAAATTGTTGCGATCCATACCCATGACTCTTTCTTTGGTTTTTAGGAGGAATGTGCGATCATATCCTCTGGCGATAAATCGCTCAATCAAGTCATCCAGTTGTTTACTGGCGGCTTGATGATCAGAATTGATTCTGAAGATTCGAATCATTTGCGAATATGGAAGTCCCATTTTTAGAGGGATGGGATGGGTATATAATACCTGTCTGCTGGTGCCTACCTACTGATGTATATATAATACCTGCCTGCTTGCAGAGGCGAATTTAGGGGTCAGGCCGCCCCTAGGCACAACATTTTTGTCCCCCCCCACATATGTATATAAATATAAATTTATATATATATATCGAAAGGGAGTGGGGTTTAGTGATCCTTTTTCCGCGCCGGTTTGTGGGCTGCACTTCTATCGTAACTAGCTGTTAATATAGGTACCAGATGGGAAAAAATAGAGATAGAGAGAGAGATAGATGTGCGCTCTATTCACCACTTAATAACCATACATTGGTACATAAAATGTATATTTATTCAGATTTACAGTATAAATGAAATAGTTTTTCAATAAAAACAATGGCAATGTAGAATCCAGATTCAGATAAGGTGTCATTCAAATGAATGACAGGAAGATCCGACTTCACAACAGATAGACTTCTTTAGCAAACGAAACCCTACGCGTTTCGTCCCTTAGGACTTCATCAGGGGCAAAAGATGATGATCTGAATATGAATCTAAATGGTGAAAATGTATATAAGCCGTAAGTGATATAATAAAACATATATATATTTAAAGGTCCCTATTAGGAGGGTGGTGAAGATGGGGGGCATCTTAGCATGGAGAGTGGAGGAAGGAACATAGATGTGAGGAAGTTCCAGTGGAGAATGGATGTGAACAAAAGTCCGGTGGGATGGTGAGGCAGAGAGAAAAGGCGGAATATAAAAATGACGGACGTCCCATCTTAATATGGGATAGCTGAAGAATCTAGAAGGAAACGGATGTGCCAGTGAATGTATATAATTGATTACAATATACGGAAAGTGTGAGACCAAATAAAGTGAAAGATGAAAGACTAGGTTAATACAGTAAATCTATATTCCCCTGGTGTGGGTGTAAATTACATTCAGTGATATACTAATATAGCACCTTAAGGTGTAAATTCCATTTAGTGATATACCATTATAGCCCCTTAATAGTGGGGGAGAAAAAGGTGGTGTGTATTACATACCAATTCTGGACAGTGCCATACATAAAAGTTTGTTCCAACGATAAAAGCTGGATGAAGAAGTTGGGTGGATAAGGTAACTGGCCACGTCAGTTCTGGTAAAACCTCTGTCCTGCAGAGGTATAGGACTTCAAAAAAGAGGGTCCTATAGGTAAATATAGTGGTCGTTAGTGTAGTCCTAATGAATATTAAAATATTATGGGTGGGGGTCGATTCCTGGGGTTACACATACCAATTTCTGCCGATATCTAGCTTGAAGCGACTACTGCTCAACCACAGAGGTCCACGTTAGTGGTTAACACATACTAAAAATAAATATATATAGTACTTAATGGGAAATCCTTTTAACAAGTATTTATATAAAAAATAATAATAAAATATAATAACAAAATATTTTGTATATGTTGCCCCAAATATCATATTATGAGTGCACCATATCACACAAGAGCAAGATAAGTACACAATAAGAGCCGATTAGAAGTTATAGGGTAACACATACCAATTTCAGCCGATATGTAGCCTGGAGTATATATATATATATATATTTATAGATTTCATACAAATTTAACTTTAGCCCACCTCATAACATTGCTAACTATCTATGGAGGACCCGGAGGGAAGGTGGCTGGGAGTCTGAGTAATAACTTTACTGTCTCTCAGTCAGCCTCTCAGACACTGACTGACTGAGCACAGACAGGATGAGCTCAGCTCAGCTGCTTTCCACAGAAAGAAAAACCAAGTTTGCAGCGCTGGTGAAAATGAAAAACCAATAACTAGTTGGATTGACTTCACAATTTTATATTAAAATATTTAAAAAGATTGTCACAATTTAATAGGCCCACATGGCCACACATGTATACATATACTAGTAGAAATAAAAATAAAAATAAAAATGCATGGGTGCAATAAGCAGAAATCAGACCACTGTATTCACTGTCCGTTCCTATGATGCCTGGAATTAAGTGTTAGGACCACCTCTGTGACCAGAGCGAATTTTATAATTACCGTCCACCTTGCTCAATTGGGGGAGAATGGATCCTGATGGAATGCAAATTTCCCTTGATATGTCCAAAGTCCCTTTTGAGTATGGAGTCCTTTGAGTAGGAGTGGGGCTTGCCACTTGATGTTCGATGGAACTGGTATAGGCAAATAGTAGGTCCTTTCAGGCTGGTTCGGGCAGTTAGAATGGCAAAGGATTGCTGGAGCCAGTAGTCCGCTTCTGCTTCTGAAGATAGATATCCACCTAACGCGTTTCGCTTAGAACAAGCTTTGTCAAAGGTATAATGGATCCTTTGTCCTTTGCCATTCTAACTGCCCGAACCAGCCTGAAAGGACCTACTATTTTCCTATACCAGTTCCATCGAACATCAAGTGGCAAGCCCCACTCCTACTCAAAGGACTCCATACTCAAAAGGGACTTTGGACATATCAAGGGAAATTTGCATTCCATCAGGATCCATTCTCCCCCAATTGAGCAAGGTGGACGGTAATTATAAAATTCGCTCTGGTCACAGAGGTGGTCCTAACACTTAATTCCAGGCATCATAGGAACGGACAGTGAATACAGTGGTCTGATTTCTGCTTATTGCACCCATGCATTTTTATTTTTATTTCTACTAGTATATGTATACATGTGTGGCCATGTGGGCCTATTAAATTGTGACAATCTTTTTAAATATTTTAATATAAAATTGTGAAGTCAATCCAACTAGTTATTGGTTTTTCATTTTCACCAGCGCTGCAAACTTGGTTTTTCTTTCTGTCTATTCTCAGGTTTGACACACCTGATTGTACTGCAGCTGCTTCTGAGTAAAGCAGGTCACACCTTGCGCCCCTAGGGGACTCCGTCCTTGCTATACAGCAAGCAGAGGGACCCCATCTTTTTTGCAGCTGCTTTCCACGCCCATTGGATACACAGCAGCCAATAGCCTGTGTGTATACAGTAGCCAATGGGCGCTGGAGGCAGTGAGCCTGAACAAATCAGCTCACTCAGCAAAGACGCAGGGGGACCCTTTGATACAGGCAGCCCGCCGCCGGTGATGTACTTGTACTGTCACTGTGTGCATGGCAGAGCGGGAGGGTATCGGCAGGTAACGAGCGACGCTGCCGCTGACATATGATGAATCATGTCAGCGGCGGCGCCACTTGTAACTTGCCGCTTCCCACCCGCTCTGCCATGCTGCTATTTAAAAGAATGGCAGCCCGCTGTGCCGCCCTGAGGCCCGTGCCTCACGGGCCTAGGCACAAATCCGGCCCTGCCTGCTTGTCCTTATCTACTGCCATATATATAATACCTGTCTGCTGGTGCCTACCTACTGACTTATATATAATACCCGTCTACTGGTGCATACCTACTGCTATATATATAATACTGTACCTGTCTGCTGGTGCCTACCTACTGACATATATAATACCTGTCTGCCGGTGCCTACCTACTGACGTAAATATAATACCTATCTGCCGGTGCCTACCTACTGACGTAAATATAATACCTATCTGCTGGTGCCTAGTACTGACATATATATAATACCTGTTTGCTGGTTCCAACCTAGCTTACTGACCTATAATTCCACATTCCACAATTTGGTGCCTACCTACTGATGTGTGTGTGTGTGTGTGTGTGTGTGTATATATATATATATATATATATATATATATATATATATATATGTATATAGTGTTCCCGCTAGTGTTCCTGCTAGGCTGTTTTAGCAGGAAAATGATTTTTAAAGGGCAAAATGCGGCCTGCCCCTCTCGCAGCGCCCCGCTAAAACAGCCTCACGGGGAAGCCCAGCGCCGCCGTAGACGGCGATGCCTGGCGCTTCCCCGGCAGCACAGTGACTTCGGAGGGGCCGGGTCCGCCCCCTTTGATGATGGTGGCGGCCGGGCCCGCCCCCTTTGATGACAATGGCGGCCCAAGCACGCCTCTTTCATGACGGCGGCGGCCTGGGCACGCCCCCTTCATGACGTCGGTGGCCCGGGCACGCCCCTTTCATGACATCGGTGGCCCGGGCACGCCCCCAGCTGTGACATCGGCGTGCCCGGTCCGCCCCCCAGCGCCCTGCCCGCTGTCACTCCTAGAGTGAACACTATATATATATATATATATATATATATATACATACATATATATATATATATATATATAAATACCTGTCTGCTAGTGCCTACCTACTGATGTATATATAATACCTGTCTGATGGTGCCTACCTTCTTACGTATATATAATACCTGTCTGATGGTGCCTACCTACTGACGTATATATAATACCTGTCTGCTGGTGCCTACCTACTGATGTATATATAATACATGTCTGCTGGTGCCTACCTACTGATGTATATATAATACCTGTCTGCTGGTGCCTAGTAATGGCATATACTGTATATATATAATACCTGTCTGCTGGTGCCTACCTACTGATGTATATATAATACCTGCCTGCTTGTCCGTACCTACTGCCATATATATAATACCTGTCTGCTGGTGCCTACCTACTGACATATATATAATACCTGTCTGCTGGTGCATACCTACTGACATATATATACTTTCAGTCTGTTGGTGCCTACCTAGCTTACTGATGTATAATTCCACTCAGTTGGTGCCTATCTACTGTATTATATATATGTCAGTAGGTAGGCACTAGCAGACAGGTATTACATATATATATATATATATATATATATATATATATATATATATATATATATATATATATATATATATATATATATACAGGGCTATTTTTCAGCAGAAATACCTGTCTGCTAGTGCCTACCTACTGACATATATATAATACCTGGCTGCTGGTGCCTAGTACTGACGTACAGTATATATATATAATACCTGTTTGCTGGTGCCTACCTACTGATGTATATATAATGTCAGTCTGCGCAAACCAATAATTTCAGCCAGTTTTGTAAGCCCTGTCGCTGAAATGATTGGTTTGTTAAAGTGTGCATGTCCTATTTCCGCAACATAAGGGTGGGCCCAAGGACAATTCCATAATGCACCTCTTTTTTTCCTTTGGCCATGCCCCCAGCCTCTCTACCTGCAGGAATAGATGAATGCGCACAGCGGCTATTCACCTCTGCTCAGGGGGGGACTCCCAACTGTCCCCCACCACCACGGGACACTGCTGGCCCAAGCGGTAGTAGGAACGTCTGTAAAAAATGGTGACCGTTGGGAGGTATGCTATGGAGAAGAGCCCCGACAGAAGCACAAAACAGACAGACTGCATGTAAAGCATACTGTAATGTTGCATGTTAGTCTGTGGAGCCCTAACATACTGTACTCACCCCTCATGGTGGATCTAGATAAACACACACTTTTACTGAAAGTGGCACTGAAAAGGAAGCATGGGGTGTATCTTTTGTGCTGATTAAACATTAGTATTGGCAACATAAGTCCATCTGTATAATATAAGCCCTCTTCACTTTTACAGTATGTACCAACGAGCTGCCTTACACTATCCAGTCATACGTCTTTATTACATTACATTTGTATTGTCCATTCCTTTCCCAACATTTTCTCCATGCACCTTTTGGTTCTCTTTCCTCTGACTAAACAACCAGCAAGATCTATGTCTATAGCAGATGATTATGTCATGTTTGGATGATAGAATGCTAAAATCGCATTAACAATTCAAGGTAGACTAAACTCATTTTAATGGCGCCATGTATCATTACAATATGAAGTCATTGAAGCATATTTTGCACTGCTTTATATGTGTTGGACTACATTTGTAAATAATCCAATTCAAATTTGTAACATTTAAAACTTGTCCTGTTTTAATCACTGAAAAAATGTGTCTCCAAGTAAATATTTACTATACATACTTATGTAGGGTTTGGGGAAACAATGAGGAAGAAAACTACTGTATGTGTAATTCACTAGCGGTGTAATTCACTGGGGGCAGAACAGGCAGCCACCCACCAAATCCCACAACCGGAAAGAAACCCCCCCCCCTCCGGCCATCTGCCGGTAAGCCAAAGCTGCCTACCTTCCTGCATTCTACAGGAGACTCCCTGAAATAGCAACAATCTCCCTCCCTCCCTCATTAGACTAGCAATCTCCTTCATTTCACCTAGCCCACATTACACTTTCATTTATGGGGGAAAAGGGAATGAGCGATAGATACATTTATATTGACATGTCAGCACCATTTCCCAGCACTTTAGCAAGTATAGTATCTCTTACTAACTGCTATACTTGGATATAAGTCATTGTACAAGATCCCTCTCAGATCTAGCACTACACACCCATGTTTCTATGTGCCACGTTCACAATCTCTCCATATATGGAACTAGACATGCCCTTTGGGAGGAGCATGACACGCCCCCTCAATGGGGCGCCGTGCAAATTCTATTACCAAATATAATCTCCCTGAAAGTAGTTTTCAAAAGTAGGCAAGTATGCGGTAAGCAGGGGTGGCCAAACCTATCCTCAAGATCTACCAATAGTTCCTGTATTTCAGGCAACCTGTGGATCTATATTAGGAATGAATGCAGCATGTTTGAAAATGTGACAGTTCGTAATGACTAAAGCAGTGCACTAGCTAGGTGATTTGGGTAATGTGACACTATTAACTACTGTCCTGGAGCCTCTACTG